>NW_001889879.1:200249-208060 GCF_000143565.1 Laccaria bicolor S238N-H82
ACTTACCCATTTCCAGAACAAGTAAACTGGATGCAGGTCGATGGTTAAGAGCCGGTGGGCGCCGTTTGCCCACTGTAATGCGAGTATAGCGGCTGGATTCGTGCAAGTGTGTTGGCATGGGCAACAGTGGCCATGGGCAAAGGGTAAGTGTGACGAAAAGTCATGCTACCCAACACAACCAAATAAGTTTTCAAAAAATCCGTTGTGCAATCCATTATGCAAACGACTGTAACCATCGACCTGCATCCAGTTTACTTGTTCTGGAAATGGGTAAGTGTGACATCTCAGATGCAGTTCAAACAAGACCAAGTATATTTTCAAAAAATCGTTGTGCAATCCATTACAGTGCCTTGCATAATGCTTTGCAGCATGAATTTTTTTGAATTGTATTTGGCTGTGTTGAAACTGGACCTGAGATGTCACACTCAGGCCTATTCCAGACAGGGATCATTTCATTGGGCCTTGGTTGTTGCTTGGTTGTGACATTTCAGGGTCATTACAAACATAATCAAATACAATTTGAAAAAATTTGTGCTGCAAAGCATTGGGTGACTTCCCATAAGACAAATTTGCTAGATTTAAATAAATCGATGAGATCTAGGGTCTTTTGCCAGGATGCCGAGTCTTGTAAGGGTTCAACTTTGATGGAGGCCCTGGTTGGCACCGAGTTACAAACTTTAATCTGTTCAGAGGGTACAGACCCCTCGAACAGACTTAAACCCCACAATAAACCCTGAGCTACACCTTTTCTGGAATGTTTGATGCCCTTTGCCCTGGCTTCATCATCCTCGCGCCACGCTGTTTCGTGACATCGTGCACGCTCCCTTATGCCTTCCATCCCTCCCACATGCCGCTCCTTCAGTCGACCATGGAGACTACATGACGACTACCACGATGCACTCCAGCAGCACCGATACGCCCTTCAGCGCTCTGCCCTAAGCACCACATCAGTGATCATGGCTTTATTCTGCTCAGGCTCCCTCCCAGTTTTATATTCGCAATTTCGTAGAATGCACCACAGGATCATCTGGCCAGGATGACCAAGAGGACCATCCCTCTTAAGGTATCATGTTCTCCTCCATTCCAAATCATGTGAGTACGCCTCAATAAACTAAATCTCTACCCTTGCTGTTTTGACCTCTCCACCAATTAACATGCTTTCCGTTCTGCAGAGCCCACCGATGGCCTCGCGTGAAACTTCGGCATTGAAGGACCATAAAAGGGAGCTGGATTATTGCAGTAAGTACCACAAACTTTTCTTCGACACTTTTCTCATTCAATCTTGCTTTTCACAGTCACTCGTTTACCACCTTACCCACTTCATTATGGCGCAAGATCAACCACAACGGCCCTTCATTCCATACAATTTGCCCCACCGGGCCTTGCCCTTTGAGCCCAACAACTCTTGTGCTCAATGGAGAGGCCTCCCACTGGTGCAACATTATTTTATCAGCATATTTTGGTATCCCTCATCAATCTTTTAGGTCAGCTCAATCATTGGTTCAGGTCCTGGAGGTATTGCAGGTTCCAGACAACACACATATTTTTTACTGGTCCGTTTCATTCATGTTTGGTGTTTTACCACGTTTCTAACAAACTGATAGCACTTTGACACCCAGGGAGCAACACTCCCCCCTCTTAGAGGTCCAAGTATCCCTGGAGTCTCGTCTCAGCCACGGATGCCCCCCAACCACTCCTATAACCAGCACATCATGGCCCTCGCACCCATTCCCACTGACATCCCTCTTCCACACTCCTCCGACAAAGACCTTACTCATGGACTGACTATTGCCACTGCTACTGGCCATGCTCCAGCTTCCTTTGTTGCTGGCTCTCGCCATAGTGAGCAAGCACATCCCAGGTCGAGCAGTGCCCCCCGTACCAGCAAGGGGAAGGGGAAGCGATCACATGAGTCATCAGACTTGTCGTTGGATGATGAGAAACTAGTGCTTGGAAGTCCAGTCCCAAGACTGCAAAAAGACCACAACTGGACTGGACCAAGACTGCAAAAGACCGGACCTGCAGTCTTGGTCTTTCAGATTTGAGATCACAAGACCGCAAAAAGACTGTTTAACATGGACCGGTCTTGTCGGTTAAGACCAGTCTTTTGTACCTACATAATAACCCTTCAAAACACACTTAAGATCATATTTTTAGGCCAAAAACTGACAAAGATACAGTTGAGTGCAAAAAGAATGAAGGTTGGTTCATTTTTCTGGTTCTTTCTAAGAATCTATTGTACCTCAAATGTATTTGTGTATTCTTTTACATTATGTAGTTGTGTTACACTTCCCTTGGTATGGACTAATTTCAGTGAAAGCTGGAGCCTTGAGAAGGTTTTTATTCTGGAGGCCATTTTTGGCATCTGAAAAAAAAAAGATGTGCTAACTGGAGAGGTAGCCAGAACATACCTCTGGTCAACCTGAATGAGCCTATCAAAAAATTAGTTAAAAATACTGAGCAGTTATGCTTGTAGAGCCTCCAGAAAATGGTCATTTTGTGCTATTTTGGTCATTTTTGGCCTGTTTTAGACAAAACAAGCCATTTTCCAATGCCTCTACAGACCTAACCACTCAGTATTTTTGATTGATTCTTTGATAGGCTCATTCAAGTTGACCAGAGGTATGTCCTGGCTACCTCCCCAGTTAGCGCATATTTTTTTTTTCAGATGCCAAAAATGGCCTCCAGGATAAAAACCTTCTCAAGGCTCCAGCTTTCACTGAAATTAGTCCATACCAAGGGAAGTGTAACACAACTACATAATGTAAAAGAATACACAAATACATTTGAGGTACAATAGATTCTTAGAAAGAACCAGAAAAATGAACCAACCTTCATTCTTTTTGCACTCAACTGTACATACAAAACTGTAAAATATTTCGTGAAAATAGCAGATGTACCTTAGTATTTTTGTATATACATCAATTCTCAATGTAATTGAACGTTCTTGCACTCGTTTAGAAGCTACGAAGAATGTAAATAAATTTACCGACTCACAACTGCAAAATATATTGCATATTTCGTTGAAAAACCGGTCTTGAACTGGTTGTGACCAGTTTGGACCAAGACTGGTCCAAAGACCGAAAAAGACTGCAGTCTTGGTCTTTTCCAGTCCTGGTCCGGTCTTTTGAGGTTTTAGGAATCGTGTGGACTGGTCTTGGTCTCGGTCTTTTCGTTTTGGGCCAAAAAACCGGACTGGACCGGACTTTCAAGCACTATGAGAAACCCATTGCGAAACGGGGGCGTTGCACTGGGGCAGGGAATTATACAGAAGGAGATCTATCCCAGCTCCTTGCTCTCATTGAGGATGAGCTTCCCATTGGTCAACGAGGTTGGAAGAAGGTTCACGAGAGGTTCGCGAAGTGGGCAAAGAAAAACAATCGACCAGAACGGGATTGCAAATCGATTGAAACGAAGTACAAACAGGTATGTTCTTTCCTTCTCATTTCCCATGCTATCCTGATTGTTGTCATCTAGCTGATTAAACCGGGCAAACCGACAGGCTCTGGCAAGCGTCCTGAAACTGTCACCAAAGCACTGAAGATTGAGCAGATGATCAATGAGAGAGCTGGCACACGTGACCTTAACGACTCAGACTTTGATAACACTGGTGAAGTCGAGATCGTTGGAGGCCCTGTCACTAATGACTCCACCTTGCACGCTGTTACTGTGCGTTCCAATCACTCTGAGGTTCCCCAGCCACGTCGCATGCACACCAGTGCCCCCACCCTTGAGCTAGTTCAAACATTGTCGAAGGCCTTCGACCTGGCCACCCAACAAAGCCACAAAGAAGATCGTGCTTCTCGTTCCATGCAAACAACCCAGTTCCTCACCATCTCGCAACAGCTTCGCGATGCCAATGCAACCATCGAATCTCTGCGAAATGAAGTGAGCCGCTTATGCAATAGGTTCCATGATGCAGAGCAGGCTCGCGATTGTGCTGAGCTCAAACTTGAACTCATGGGAATGAACGCACCAGCCTCTGAGCACCGTGAGCACCGTGAGTGCTGTGAGTGCTGTGAGTGCCGACGCCACCCCTTCCCTAACAGGAGGCATCTACCTGGGGTTGTACGTGTTGGGGGGAAGATCAAGTGTGAGAAAATCTTTCCTGAGGGTGGAAAGAGTGTCACCTGGATCACAGATACATCCTCCTCGTCATCGGAGAAGGAGAACATTGATCCCACCACTTCCGCATATACAAACTCTGGCCTTTCCGCTGTTCGATCTCACAGCCGCTGGTCCTCAGGTGTAGACTTCACCCCTCCAACATTCTTTTCCAGTGTACCATTTTTGTCAACTCGAGAAACCCCTCCAGTTCCATCTCCATCTCACACTTCCCTGGTTGACAACAATGGGCTTCTCGTCACACCTCATCATAACAGCAGCAGGATCTCTTACATAGTCAGCCCTGTCCATGTACCTGGCCCCAAGGATAAGTAATTGCCGGCCTTCTCAGTTTTTAGTGACTAAGTTCAGATATTTTTGTTATTTCACCCCAACTCCACACACTCCTTCAACATCTTTGTTCCATTTCAGTCCAACTCCATACTGTCTTTACACCTTAAGCCCAACTCTCACACACTCCCTCGTCTTTCTCTATTGTACAGCTTATCATTTTGACTAGTAATCTACCTTCTCATTTATGCTACATACTTTTCAGCCTTTCGTATTGTACCCAATTGAATATTGTGTTGACTGCATCATATCTAGTCAAATTCCGGGTAGGTATGAAATCTCGAAACACGATCCTTCTTCCTTTGATCTGAGAAGAGAATATTTTCGAAGTTTAACCATATTTCTTCATCTTCGGCATTTATTCTCCACTGGGGCATGTATACATCATGAATTTGATTGAGTCCCACTCGTTCCGTGTGGAAATTGTAGAGCCGAATGCAGGTCTCAATCAGATCTCCCTGTCTCTGGCTATCATTGATCTTGAGAGGAATTCGTAAACGTCCAAACGAGCCTTGCAGAGCACGATTTCCCCATTCAGCTGTCTGACGATAGGAAAGAAGTTCCCGGTCAAAGGCAAATCGTTCCTCTATTTGTTCAGCAGTCCCTTGCATGTGCTGTCCTGTCTTGACAGGAGCCTGTATCCGACCAGCTATACTTTGGGTACCATGAGGAAATGCCGCATCTGCAACGACATAAAATCCATCTGGCATGTCCCTTTCTAACTTGCGATAGATTGGTTGCGCAACATGTGAGTCATGCCAGCTCCCTGGTGCATTAACATTAGCGGCAATGATAGGTCCTAAGGAGGTCTTTACCCTCCCCCACGTAATCCATATGGACTCCAGTGGACTCCAGTGGATTCCAGTGGATTCCAGTGGCCCTCTTACCAGGCCAGATTGGCTGGCAGAATGCCCAGTCCACTGGAGTCCAGTCCAGTCCAGTCCAGTCCAGTCCACTGGACTCCCACTGGACTGCCAGCCACTTTCCTGAGTCCAGTCCCAGTCCAGTGGACTATGAGTCCAGTCAGAGTCCAGTGGAGTCCAGTGGATTCCAGTCATTCCAGTATATTATTATTATTATATATGAATATAACTAAAAAAGCGAAAATAGACTATACAATATACAAGCCATACTTACAATTTTATTGATCAATGAATGGAAGGGTTATAATTTACATAAAGTGTGGGTCAGTGATAGCTGCAATAAGGATTCATGATTTTGTTCAGTCTGCGGGGTGAGGTCACGTGACTTATTTGAGGGCGTGCCATATCGTCACATCTTCTATTTGCAGCATGGTCACACTTCCGTGACCATCCCATTCCCTTCCACCACCACCACCACCACCCTTCACCACTCCCCTCCAACGCCGCCAACGCCAACGCCGCCCACGCCAACGCCAACGCCGCCAACGCCAACGCCAACGCCGCCAACGCCAACGCCAACGCCGCCAACGCCAACGCCGCCCACGCCAACGCCAACGCCGCCCACGCCAACGACGCCCGCGCCCACGCCAACGACGCTCATGCCCACGCCAACGACGCCCACGCCAACGTGGAAGGACAGGCCAAGAACGAGGGACAGCGCCCATGACGTTGCCACGTCATGGGCCAACGGTATGTATGCCCCACCACCCCAATGCCCCGTCCTCACCACGACAGGCACCAGCGGCACGCGACAACGATGACGACACACGACGACGACGACGACACGCGAGGACGACGACGACGACTACATGCGGGGACGACGACACACGACGACACACGACGACGACACGCGACGACGACGACACACGTCGACGACTACACGCGGGGACGACGACGACGACGACACGCGACGACGACTACACGTGGGGTCGACGACACACGACGACGACGACACGACGACACGCGACGACAACGACAACACGCGACAACAACGACAACAACGAACGAGCGCCCACGAAAACCCCATCTCCACCACACCCGAAAAACGACACGCCCACGAAAAACGACGAGCGCCCACCACCGCCGACGCCAGCGCGGAACGGCGACGAGGGCCCAGCAGCACCACCCTTCCCCTCCACTCTCTCCCCCTATCACTACCTCCTCTCTTCACCACTCCCACTCCCCTCCACTCTCTCCCCCCTTCACTCCCTCCCCCCCTTTCCCCCTCCCCCTCTCCTTGCTCCTCTCTCCCCCCCTCCCTTTCCTTCCCCCTTCCTTGCTCCCTCCCCCCTCTATTCCTCTCTTCCCCCTCCCTTTCCCTCCCCCGCTCCCTTTCCCTCCCCCCCTCTCTTTCCCTTTCCCTTCCCCCTCCCTCCCCCCTCTGTAACATAGAATTTAGTATAATTAATTAATTTAATTAATAAATATACTTCAATTTTATTTTTTGTTTTGAAGTCTAAGTTCAGGAATTCTGGATTAACTTAGGTCTGTGGCAGTCCAGTCCAGTCCAGTTTTGTGTTGGGAGAGTCCAGTGGAGTCCAGTTTTGTAATTTGCAGTCCAGTCCAGTCCAGTCCAGTCCAGATTTGTGCTTGCAGTCCAGTGGAGTCCAGTGGAGTCCAGATTTGTGCTGGGAGTCCAGTTTTGTGGATATTGCCAGTATGTAGTGAAGTCCAGTGGAATCCAGTGGAATCCAGTGGAATCCAGTGGAATCCAGTGGAGTCCATGTGGATTATGTGGGGGATGGTAAAGTACTGGGTCCTAAGGCAAGAATTTTAGTAAAAACAATGTTTTCAGAAGGTGTGGCATACCTTTGGGAGAATACAACAATACAGAGCTTACAAAATGGTCTGAAAGCCATCCGTTATAGGTAGCATTCTCAATCTCTATATCTTCTGAAGTCTGGACAGCCAAATTGAGTCCATCAAGGCTTGCAAATGCACCATGAAGACGTGGATGCCTAGAAACGATGAGGTCACTATTTTCTTGAAATTCACGTAGTAATTTTGGGTATTTAATGAAATATTCCGAAATATTATCAAGGGTTTCAAAGAGGAGACGCAAGGCAAATGTGATGTAGCGAGATATTGTTGCAGGAATGAGGGCAAAGATTTGTTGAAGGCTGATTTCGCGCATGGTTGAATTAAGATAATGGAGAACAAGAGGTCTTTATTGTCCTCCAGTGATTCCTGCCAGAATCCGGCGGAATCCGGGCCATTCCTGGAAGTCCGGAGGAATCAAATTTGGCAGAGGGCCCTGCCAAATTGATCAAACCATTCCGGCGGAATTTTGATGGAATTCAAATTCCGTCAGAATGGTTCCAGGAATCACCTGGAAGGAATGGTGCCGGAACGACACAGAACGGAATTCCTGACGCCCAAATCGAGTGCCAGCGTTTGCCGACACTCGATTTGGGCGTCATCAACAAACAACCA
>NW_001889879.1:218112-222188 GCF_000143565.1 Laccaria bicolor S238N-H82
AATTCCTCCAGAGACCATTCGAGGTCGACGAATAACCGAAGAGAGCGACGCCGTAGCGGTCATCCCGGAGGAGACTCGGATGGATCAGATGACGAGAGCGACGACGATGGACATCCCCCAAGAAACAATCCTGGCAATCGAGGCTCTAACGACCCTCCTTCCAATGGGCCGAATGGAGGAGGCGGCGGCGGAAATCCAGGAGGAGGAGGAGGAGGGCATGACCCATACACGAATAGTTCCAGTCCGAACGCTCAACAACAAGGGAACATCCCTTATGGAAATCTGGTTGCTATGATCAGAAATGAATTGAAACAAGATCAACTACCTGTGTGGGACGGCAATAAAGATACTGCTATTGAATACTTCTGGAAGATCCAGCAACTAGCAGCTTTAGAAGGAGACATCCCTGTAGCGCTTGGATATTGGTTGTGGAAAAGCCTAAAAGAAAATTCTAGAATATGGATGTGGTTTACGACGCTACCGTTCTCTGAGCAATCCAAGATGAGAACGCACTATCTACACTACCTTAAAGGCATCAAAGACAATTATTTGGGACGGACATGGCAGATCACCATGAATAGGAAATATGAAGGCCAGTCCTTCCGCCAAGAAGGTTTCGAGAGAGAGTCTCCTCCAGCCTACATCGTCCGTCGTATCATGTACACTCGGATGCTTGTCGCATCGGATGACGGGGGGCCGACTGAAGTTTATCTAGTTATGCAAAAGGCCCCAATATCATGGGGACCCATCCTGAACCTAGAAACGGTCCGTTCGACGTCTTTATTATATTCAAGAGCGACGGACCACGAATTAGCATTAGTGCATGCCGCGAAGTATGAATCGACAAATGTGCTCACCTCGGATAATTTGCTATACACGCTACGCAAATTGGGCATATCGGTAGATAGGAACCGTCCCTTTGATCGTTCAGCTAAAATGGTTACCTCCACTAATGAAAAGGGGGAGGAAGTAATTCATGAAGCACTTTTAAGTCAGCTTAGCCGAGAGGGATGTTTACAAGAAATAACTTTGGATCCGGAAATTATGAGAGAAGCTTTCGCAGTGTTGAAGAAAAGACAACGCCCACCGCCGAAGGGAGGGTATCCGTATAGCAAAAACGACCACGTCACCACCAAGATGGGACGTTTGCCACCTTCTCCTTGTAAGGTATGCGGGAGCCCTAATCACTGGGATAAGGAGTGCCCAGATTGGGCTTTCTATGAAGCGAAGCAACAGAAAACGGCTTACCGGATTGAGACGAATGAAGAGGAGGAACTAGAGGGCTATTATGCGAGCGTATACTCGATTTTAGTCACTGAGCGGTTGGCATCTGAGACCAAGTCATCGTCCGAATCTTCGGATTTTCATAAGGCAGTTCCTCAAGAAAGGATTAACTCCTTTCACAGCGAACGTAAGTCCGACAACAACACCCCTTGGAAGAGACAAGCAGTTTTTATGGAAGAGGAAGAAGACGAATTCTGGGCAGAATATCGACAGAAAGAGAAGTCTAGCTCTCACCTCCTTTATCAAGTTGGCGACGAAGACGATGAATCTCCCCAGAAGGAAGCCTTCTCGGCGTGTACAGAGGATGCCCCATCTTCTCAAAAGCCGGAATCCGATAAAGATCCACCGAGAGAGGTGAAGGACCCTCCAAGAGAGGTGAAAGATCCCCCATGGGAGAAGGATCCCCTTTCAGCTCCACCAGCGAAGGAGAAGCCGTTTAAGATACCCAAAGCAAGGTCTCGTCCAGAAGGGATGTCAGCTATAGGAGTATCCGTACTATCTACGAAGGGCTTTGTGGGAGGGCTGAATAACGTTGAGACAGACTTACGATTAGAGACTGGTGGCTACCACTTTTATGATTAATCTATGACAACTGTCCAAGAGCCATTGTGTATAATGCCACAGGTTTTATGAAAGGCATCTCATTAGGATTGCCCATCTATTTCATTCAATTTATCACTGGAATCTTTCATAAGTTATAGACAAGGATAATGAGATATCATGGGGATATTTCATTAGGCTCTTTGGCCCTTTCATTATCATTTCTGAGAATTTTCATTAGGATATTTCATTAGGCTCCTGCGCTTTTTCATTACCATTTCATAGAATTTTCATTAGGATATTTCATTAGGCTCCTTCGCTTTTTCATTACCATTTCATAGAATTTTCATTAGGATATTTCATTAGGCTTCTGCGCTTTTTCATTATCATTTCTTAGAATTTTCATTAGGATATTTCATTAGGCTCCTGTGCTTTTTCATTACCATTTCATAGAATTTTCATTAGGATATTTCATTAGGCTCCTTTGCTTTTTCATTACCATTTCTTAGAATTTTCATTAGGATATTTCATTAGGCTCCTGCGCTTTTTCATTACCATTTTTTATATTTCTCATTAGGATATTTCATTAGGCTCCTTGGCACTTTCATTAGATTTTCTTGGAATTTTCATCGGGATATTTCATTCAGCTCCTTGACCCTTTCATTACCATTTCATTGAATTTTCATTAGAATGCTTCTTGGCGCTTTCATTAGGATATTTCATTACACTCCTTGACCATTTCATTAGATTTTTCATTGGGAGATTTCATTGAGGCATCTGGCCCTTTCATTACCATTTCTTTCAGGATATTTCATTGAGCACCTTGACGATTTCATCACTTCTCATTAGGCTCCCTGGCACTTTCATTACTATTTCTTAGATTTTTCATTAGGATATTTCATTAGGCCCTTTGGCACTTTCATTACTGAAAACTATATAATAATGATGATATGTATCACATGGGTTGTTGGGAGGGTGGTCACATGACCAATTACCAAAAATAGTCAAAAAGCGAAAGTTGTACCCCTGCACTGTAGCTTCCCGAATCTGGTTGAATTATGTTCTGAAGTGCTCCTGTTGTGGAGATATGAGGTAAAGGAATTCCAAAAGCGTTGTGTTTTTTTTTTGGTTTTTTGCATTTTTCTTCATGAAAACAAAACCAAATAACATGATTCCAACACATTTAGAAAGCTAGATGAAAGGGCAACAAATATCATATTGTGGGAAAATTGACCAAAAAAGGAAGGTGCATTCCCTAAAAGAGCAATCAACACTGACAGACTACAAGAGTCAGATATAGACTACCAAGTTTACTGATAGACTACAAAAAAGTTGGACATAGGCTACAAAGTTTACTGATAGACTACAAAAGACTACAAAAGTCAGACTTAGACTACAAAAGCTTGGACTTAGACTACAAAATTAGGGTTACATTAAAAGGTTTTGTAGTGTCCGCTTTTTCATTAGAAAAGTTTATAGTGTCCACTTTTTTAGACTACAAAAGTTTGTAGTGTGTGCCTTTTCATTAGAAAAGTTTGTAGTGTCCGCTTTTCAGACTACAAAAGTTTGTAGTGTCCGCTTTTTCATTAGAAAAGTTTGTAGTGTCTGCTTTTTGAGGCTACAAAAGTTTGTAGTTGACATATAGTTTATAGTGTCCTTGACTCTGTATAGGTTATGGGGATGAGGTTAAAGGATTGACATGATTTTACATATTGCCATTGCTGCAGCATTTACTTTTGACATCATGTACAAATTGTCTTTGACATCAAGAAGGCTATTCTATGCCTTCATATTGATAGCTACTGTCCTATCTCAAATCATGGTTCTAGGTCCATGTGGATATGGTTTGAAGGATTAAATTGCTTTACATATTACTACTGCCAAACCAAATGATTAGTTTTTGACATCATACCCAAGTTGCCTTTCACATCAGGACAGGCTATTCTCTGATTTCACATTGATAGTTGCTGGTCTGTCTGCTTTCACATTGATAGCTACTTGCCTGTCCCAAACCTAGTCAACTGTGATATCAGCTCTTTCAGGGCAATAGGATGAGCTGATTGGTCCCTGGAAGTATCCTTAAGTCAGGTCATGATGTAAGTTAACAATGTATTGAGACAGAACAGTAGATATTACTATGAATGGCTTTTTCTGGCTTGAAAGCCAACTTGGGCATGATGTGAAAAGCTGATGATGTGGCAATAGCAATCAATATGTAAAGTCATGTGATCCTTTAGCCAGTTCCCCATAAA
>NW_001889879.1:222316-233501 GCF_000143565.1 Laccaria bicolor S238N-H82
AATCGTAATGAAAAAGCGCAGGAGCCTAATGAAATATCCTAATGAAAATTCTAAGAAATGATAATGAAAAAGCAAAGGAGCTTAATGAAATATCCTAATGAGAATTCTAAGAAATGGTAATGAAAAAGCGCAGGAGCCTAATGAAATATCCTAATGAAAATTCTAAGAAATGATAATGAAAAAGTGCAGGAACCTAATGAAATATCCTAATGAAAATTCTAAGAAATGGTAATGAAAAAGCGAAGGAGCCTAATGAAATATCCTAATGAGAATTCTAAGAAATGGTAATGAAAAAGTGCAGGAGCCTAACGAAATATCCTAATGAGAATTCTAAGAAATGGTAATGAAAAAGCGCAGGAGCCTAATGAAATATCCTAATTAAAATTCTAAGAAATGATAATGAAAAAGCGCAGGAGCCTAATGAAATATCCTAATGAAAATTCTAAGAAATGGTAATGAAAAAGTGAAGGAGCTTAATGAAATATCCTAATGAGAATTCTAAGAAATGGTAATGAAAAAGCACAGGAGCCTAATGAAATATCCTAATGAAAATTCTAAGAAATGATAATGAAAAATCGCAGGAGCCTAATGAAATATCCTAATGAAAATTTTAAGAAATGATAATGAAAAAGCGCAGGAGCCTAATGAAATATCCTAATGAGAATTCTAAGAAATGGTATTGAAAAAGCGCAGGAGCCTAATGAAATATCCTAATGAAAATTCTAAGAAATGGTAATGAAAGTGGCAAGGAGCCTAATGAAATATCCTAATGAAAATTCTATGAAATGGTAATGAAAAAGCGAAGCAGCCTAATGAAATATCCTAATGAAAAGTCTCAGAAATGATAATGAAAGGGCCAAAGAGCCTAATGAAATATCCCCATGATATCTCATTATCCTTGCCTATAACTTATGAAAGATTCCAGTGACAAATTGAATGAAATAGATGGGCAATCCTAATGAGATGCCTTTCATAAAACCTGTGGCATTATACACAATGGCTCTTGGACAGTTGTCATAGATTAATCATAAATAGTGGTAGCCACTAGTGGATTAGACTCATGCGCGGACATCACTCTTATATCATACGAATTCTACGAGCAACTGGTCTCAAAGCCTACTATCAAACAAGGTATGAGAATGCAGTTGTGGCAACTCACGGACAAGGATGCACAGCTCAAAGGTTTCGTTCGCATACCGATCTTCATGACAACAATAGACGGAGAAGTATTAGAAACGGAAGCTGAAGCATATGTAGTCCCTGGGATGACGGTCCCAATACTGCTAGGGGAGGATTATCAACAATCCTATGAGCTAGGTGTCACTCGGAACGTAGAAGAAGGGATGCACATATCCTTCGGGCATCATGAGCACAGGGTTCGAGCCATTCCCGTGGAAAGGACCAAGGACTTTACCCGTATGCGGCAGAGCGCGTACATGGTCGGCCAATACGTTCGACGTCAGTTCCATAGGAGAAATAAAGCTAAATGTCACCGTCAGAAAGTTAAGTTTGGCGTAGAGGAAAGAGTCATACGAGCATCAGAAGAAGTCTGTCTGAAACCTCATGAAAGCAAACCCATCCGAGTTGAAGGACATCTTCACGAAGACCGAGAGTGGTTGGTGCAGAAGAATTTGCTAGCCAACGCCAACGACACCTTTTTCGCGGTTCCCAACGTGCTCATTTCGGCAGCTAATCCGTGGGTGCCGGTGGCGAATCCTACTGATCACCCTCGCTATATCCATAAGGGGGAAATCATTGGTTCCCTAGTAGATCCAGCGGAGTTTTTCGACACTCCTAAATCATCAGAAGAACTCGAGAAGTTCCGCGATGCGGCCGAAGTGATCAGAACCGTCATTGCCCTCCAAACAGAGCAAGGCCAGGGAGAACCTGAGAGCAAGGACGCAGAAGAGGAACAGGAACAGTACGGACCTAAAACCGCGGCTATGCCTGACCCGACCGTTTACTCGTCAGAACAGCTGGAAGAACTGATCGACGTAGGTAGCTTACCTGAGCATTTGAAAGAAGAAGCTTGGGCAATGTTGAGACGGCGGATTAAAGCGTTTGGGTTCGACGGTCGTCTGGGTAATTTACCGGCGAAGGTGCACATTCGGACAGTCGACGGCCAGGTTCCGATCTCAGTGCCCATGTACCACGCATCTCCTCAGAAACGGGAAATAATTGACGAACAAATAAATACCTGGTTTGAACAAGGCATCATTGAACCGTCCAAAAGTCCGTGGAGTGCTCCCGTAGTTATCGCGTATCGGAACGGCAAACCAAGATTCTGCGTTGACTACCGAAAGTTGAACGCAGCGACCATTCCGGATGAATTCCCAATACCTCGCCAGTCTGACATTCTAGCCTCGTTATCAGGCGCGCAAGTTCTATCATCACTTGACGCACTGTCTGGATTTACTCAGTTGGAACTAGCAGAGGAGGATATTGAAAAAACCGCTTTCAGGACACACAGAGGACTGTTTCAATTTAAACGCTTACCATTTGGCCTTAGGAACGGCCCTTCCATCTTTCAGCGGGTAATGCAGAGTATATTAGCTCCGTACCTTTGGATATTTTGTTTGGTCTACATTGACGATATCGTCATTTATTCGAAGTCTTATGAAGAGCATTTGTCTCACTTGGATCAAGTTCTAGCAGCAATCGAAAAGGCCGGCATCACTCTATCTCCGAAGAAGTGTCATTTGTTTTACGGTTCCATACTTCTCCTAGGCCACAAGGTATCACGGTTGGGCCTCTCGACGCACGCAGAAAAAGTTAAAGCTATCATGGAATTAGAAAGACCAAAGAAACTTTCACAGTTACAGGCCTTCTTAGGAATGGTTGTCTATTTTTCCGCCTTCATCCCATACTACGCATCGATTTGCGCCCCGCTATTCCAACTTTTGCGGAAAGGGAGTAAATGGCATTGGGGCGTGGAGCAAGAACATGCTTTCCAGTCAGCCAAGGCAGTGCTAGAATCCAGTCCAGTGTTAGGTCACCCAATGGAAGGCTTACCATATCGACTCTATACGGACGCTTCAGATGAAGCTTTGGGTTGCTCCCTACAGCAAGTTCAGCCCATCCGAGTAGGGGACCTGCAAGGAACACGCACCTACGCTCGCCTCAAAAAAGCATTTGAAAGTGGTCTGCCTCCTCCTCGACTAGTCTCTAGCTTAAGCACAACATGCAAGGACCACGAATTTGACGATGTATGGGCTGAGAACTTTGATGAGACGATAGTGCATGTCGAAAGAGTAGTCGCTTACTGGTCACGACTTTTCAAGAGCGCCGAGACACGGTACTCCACGACCGAACGCGAAGCACTCGCTGCGAAGGAAGGCTTGGTTAAGTTCCAGCCTTTCATTGAAGGAGAGAACATACTTTTGATCACAGATCACTCAGCTTTACAGTGGGCGCGAACCTATGAGAACGCTAACCGCCGGCTAGCGGCCTGGGGGGCAGTATTTTCTGCGTACGCTCCGAAATTGGAAATTATCCATCGGGCGGGACGTGTACACTCCAATGTCGACCCTTTATCCCGTCTACCTAGGGCGCCACCAGCACACGTATCTCCTTTGGAAACCAAGGAGCCATCCATTCGTGCAAAGGAGTCACTGGACGAGCGTCAGGAGATTGCCCCTGCTGAGAAGATGGCAGCATTTACATTTGCCGCATGGTCAATCGAGGACTGCTTGAATGAACCGAAGGAAGTTTTAATCAACGTCCGATCACGAAACAAAGATTTACCCAAATCGAGGGACATTCCAACTTCTGACAACTTTCAGAGCGGCGAAGTTGAATCCGATGAGTTACATACTTTGGATACGACAATCGAATACTGGGGAGCAGTCAACCCGCCACCTACTATCAACCTAGCAATGAGTGAGACCGCCAAACAGCAATGGAGGCAGTCATACCTTGAAGACCCCATGTTCCGGAATATTGCGAAAGACGACGATAGTCGTTATGATAAGCTCGGTTCCGGAAGGAGATTCTTTGTCGATCAGGATGGGATGATCTTCTTCAACAATGAAGATTACCAACCCCGTCTATGCGTTCCGTCAGGCCAGAGGAATTTCATCTTGAAAGAGGCGCACGAAAATCCCTTGGAATCAGCGCACGCAGGACCCGAACGCTTATGGCACTCTCTCAGCTCCAGATTTTACTGGAAGCGTATGAAATTGGACATCGTCAAGTTTTGCAAGTCATGCGATGTATGTCAGAAGACAAAATCTTCGAACTTCACCAAATTCGGGATGCTAATCCCTAATCCCATCCCGTCACGTCCTTATCAATCCATCTCAATGGATTTTATCGTCAACTTACCTTGGTCCGAGGGCTTCAACGCGATATATGTTGTAGTCGACCGTCTTACAAAGCACGCTTCCTTTATCCCTACGACTACGGGTCTGGACGCGGAAGGTTTCGCTCTTCTCTTTGTGAAAGTCATAGCATGTCGATTTGGGCTCCCCGAAAGCATTATCACGGATAGAGACCCTCGGTGGTCAAGCGACTTCTGGATGGAAGTCGCCAAGTCGCTACGAACGAAGATGAGTTTATCCTCTTCCCATCACCCCCAGCACGACAGCCAGACAGAGGTAGTGAATAAGTTGCTCACCACCATGATACGCGCCTTCATCAATGGAAAAAGGGATCAGTGGTCAATATGGTTGCACTTGCTAGAATTCGCTTACAACAGTGCCGTTCACTCCTCGACAGGGACGACTCCATTTCACCTACTCCTGGGGTTCCACCCGAGGACACCATTAGACTTCATAGGGACTAAACATTCAGGAGAGCTTGAGTCGCGTTCTTTAAGCCCCGAAGCGACGACATTCTTGGAGAATTTCGCGATGCACAGGGACAGCGCCAGAGCAGCTATCGCTAAAGCTCAAGGTCAGCAAGCAAAGTCTTTCAACAAGACTCGGAAGCCAATCCCTCACCTTGTGAAAGGCGACCGAGTTCTTGTGAACCCGCATGCACTAGAATGGATCGAATCTAAGGGAGAAGGCAAGAAATTAGCGCAAAGATGGATTGGACCATTCAAAGTGATCCAACGCATCAACCCGAATGTTTATCGTCTGCGGATGAGTAACTTATATCCAGGACTGCCTATTTTCAATTATCAGCACCTAAAGAAGTATGAGGACTCACCCTCGGAATATGGAGATCGTCAAGTTCTCCCGGAGACGAGAACTACTAGACCGGCTCAAGAGGAATATGAAGTGGAGAAGATCATAGCTGAAAGACGTACCAAGAAGGGTCTCGAGTACCTAGTCCGTTGGGTAGGCTACAGCCCACTTTACGACACTTGGGAGCCTCGATGCGCCTTGACGAATGCGCCGGAAGTAGTCTCAAAGTGGAAGAAGACTCGTGGGGAGAGTCAGGCGTTGTAGATGAGATCGGACTTAACTTATTTCGCTGATCGGATCGTGATCCGATCAGTTGACGACACCACATGATTCCGTTTCCACTTGCCATTCCCTTTATGTTGTTTTCTTTCTTCTTTCTTTCTTTCTTCTTTCCTTCTTCTTTCATATCCCCCCTTCCAACCCTACCACCCTAAGACTATCGACAATGGATTGCCTTTACACAGACGGCGATGGCAAAGTGCCTACTTCGGTGCGGGAGAAGACAATTGCGGGTGAATGGGTAGCCCTGAATGCTTCCGCAGGCAAGATTCCCTCCACAGCGGTCTTCGAGCAGGCACTAGAAGATCGCGCTTTTCTCTTGCCCGAACTGGCAGCGCGACCCACAAGCTGGACCTGGACGAAGCAACCTACGTGGTACTCAGATAAGTATCACTGGGATGCCTGGAACGTAGTCGACTACTTCGCTGACGAGAACGAATCAGTCCCGTGGTATTTTAGCGGAAGCAGCCCGGCATGGGAGAGCTCTGAAGGGAAATTCCACTTCCATCCCGAGATCCGCTCGAAAGCGGAGGACTCTCTCTCCAGGCTATGGCTATGCGTTGAAACCATCACATCGAATCCCCCCTTCAAGACCGGAACTCCTCATCCCACTAAATTCAACTACCTCCTGTTATCCGCCGCCTGGGACTCGGCGCGAGGCGCAATGTCTCTCATGGATGATGCAAAGGGACGAGCGCTCGAGTACCTCGGTTTTTTGAACTGGTGGTCTTCGTCAGTCTCCAGGTGGGAGGATCCGCTACAACGATGGATGGTGGACTACGTCGCGAGTTTTAAGTTCAGGGATTTGAAGAAAAGGGGAGTTTTTCTAGACCTACTGGGCCATTGGAGAACATTGAACGTTGCTCATCTGCTAGCAGAGAACGTACCAGTTTACTACTTTTGGCAGGACGACTTAGACGACTATCCCTGCTTCACGCGACTGTCGCCATCTATCCTTCAAGCGTACCATGATACCTGCAGTGCCTTAGACAAGACAGAGGTCCTTGTGGACGACATGATGGGCCTCCAAGATGAAATGGACGCGATCAGATCTTACAACGACTTTTTCCAATTACGACGCGCACCAGATCATATGGTTTCCCCAGTGTACGCGGACATTCCGTCGGGAGCAGTGGTATCCATATGCGATTTCGAGGGCTGGTCAGCTAGATCATTGACAGAGCCCCTCCTTATTCGTGATTACGCGGACAGGTATCACCTCGCCATCGAAGTGGACGATCGTGACACGTATGTTACCATCTGGCGATGGAAGCCCCGGCGATCCGACCTAGTCAGAGAGCAGAGAGCCGGAACGCTAGGGCCAGGGATCAGCAGAGAGTCACAAAGGAGCGATCGGGAGATTCGAGAGTTGTACAAAAGCTTTTACGCCCCGACGAAGAAGTCCCAGTTCGATGAATGGGGTCGAGTTACTTTGGCCAGCCGACTGGGAGACACATATGACGAATACCAAGGGAGCCCCACCGCAACGGACTCTGGGGGAAACCGGGAACCCCTTCCACGTCCGCATTGGGTACCTGCAGCTCATCCTCTGCTCGTCATACCACAACCAGCTTCTCCGGTCACAATCGCTTCCCGATGGACACAAGCGATGTCCGCTCCATCCAGTCACTCCGGCTCCAGGGCATCCTCAGCAGCACGTCAATTTCGAAGTTCAGGCGACCAAGATTTTCGTAGATGGTCAGCCTCGCCACGTCGTGGTCAACCTACGTTGCCCAATCAACGAGCAGTATACATTGAGGAGTTACGCGACCTAGCGGGTCAATATATCAGCGCAGTGGACCCTTGGACCAGTAAGCGGCCCCTAGCTTGGAACCCGGATTACCTCGACGTCGGTTATCTTCTCATACCTGATATTCGCGCACAAGCTCGACTACGGTTCTGGGCCACTTGTTCCCCAGATACTCCCTCGATGCCAGCTCTTTTGTTCAAGGCGGTCTGTCACGGGTTACCACTCACCATTGGAGTCAAAGTCGAAGACTTTGGGAAATTCAAACCAGAGGAGGTCTCTGACATCGACCGTCTAGTAGGGAAGCCGTCATCGACGATCGAAGCACCATTCGCCTATACTGCGCAGGGAGCCTTACGCGCTTATTATATGAGTCGTGTGAACGATATCATACGAAGGCCGCATGCCAGAATCTTAGTTGGTATGGGAGGCCCTATAGCCTGGTTGGGTCGGAAATGGGGCGGAATGGAACTTGTCACGCAATTCATGGAGGGCCCTTCCCCAGATGTCTATCTCCACCGACGCGGATACATCGACTCAGACGACGAGCACCCCATGTTCCTATACACTGACGAAATGTCCCCCCAAGAAATCGACATCCTTTTTGGCTGCATTTGCAGTGACAGCGACCGTGACAAGTCCCTGTATCCCTCGAAGGACATTCTAGATGAAGGCTGTTTCTTCTGGACTGGGGAGTGGGACAGCCGCATGGATAACATGTTCAATGACATTACAAAGGAAATCCTGCAGGGCTCCGCAAAGTTCAGGACCCCCGGGATGTGGAACAATTACTTCCGTCGATTGAACCGAGGCCACAGGGGATCGCGGGAACGCCTCAACCAAGTAGTCCCAGCCATGTTAACTCGTTTACATTCCAAGATCATCGACGGCTTTCTCGTGGACTGGAACAAGCGTCGCTTGATGGATATCAAGTTGCCCGAAGAGTACCGGCCACGTCAAGTGGGGAATAGGGGGGCTCTGTAACGGGTAGGACTACGGATCGATCCCTTCCTCCATCTTTACTGGTATATTCCCAACTTAACGTATTCCGCTTCAATTGTCACATGGTCACAGTAGTCACACCTGGTTACAATTTTCGCAGTCACACATGTAGTATCTTTATCTTCTTATTCATACATCTTGCACTCGCTTGCAGCCTTCGAGCATCGTCTTCACGACTCGACTACACGCGTAACAGGGATATACTAACGAGGTCAGTAGCATAGTTATTTGTAGTAGGGAGCTCGTGACTCCCTTGAAGTTGAACCTTCTTCTTCCTCCTTCCCCATTATCCGCAGATCATCTTTTCACACCTTTCTGCGGCTTTCCGAGAAAGGAGAGTACGTTTACGCTCGTGGCTTTCCAGAGCATAAGTAACTACTCGCGTAAAGAGATTGATTCTCTCCTCCAATTAGATTCTCGTTAGAAGTCTACACACCAGTGTAGCAACCTTTATCTAGAAACTCGCCAGATTCACTTCGTCGTTGTTACTCGGACCACGCGAATCAGCGTCACTCCTTTAACAGGTTCCTACACCAGGGTATCTATTGAAAAATCGCAATGAAATATCCAGGGCTGCATTTGAAATTTCGCAGAAAATGCGCTGGGTATCTATGGAAAATTCACTATGAAATACCCAGGCCTACATTTGAAATGCCTTTCAAAAAATCCTAAGCATTATAGATATGGCCTCTAGACTTAAGTCTAAGTTATAGAAATGACTGTCTAGGCTTAAGTCTAGGTTATAGATAAAAGTGGTAGCCACCAGTCCAGTTGACTCAACCGGATGCTCGGGTGGCCTGGTTATCATGGTTGTGGGAGTATAAAAGGAAAGAGAGAAAAATTCCCAAAAAGGAAAGAGAAAAGTAGAAAAAGGAGGGGATTTCTAGACTTCTTGGTAGAGTATGCTTGGGATTGATAAAATTTTCAAAAAATGACCACAGCCTAAAATGATTATTACTTTTCAACAGTACTTCTGAGGGTGAGAAATAAAACCATGAAGACTTTTTAGCATTCCGACCCCACAAAACAAATCCAAAACATCAAGGGACCCTTACCCTTACAATCCTTTCAACTGCATGAACCACAGTGATACGCGTTGCACAGGGATGACCGTGAAAGTGCGAAACACGCAAACAAGGATCAAGTGTGTCAGGAAAACCCTAAACACCTAAACACTTACTCACACACACACACACACACTATCACAATCTCAGTGCACGAGTTCGAGGGCCTTTGGTATTAAGAAATACCACTTTTGTCTTCTTAGGTTTAAGTCTCAAGAGTTTTCGTCTCAAAACAGGTTTTTATTATAAGGTGTGGTTTAGAATAGTTCAATAGAACAAAGTATGTCTTTCTGGGAACTTGGTCTCTTAAATGCAAAGTTCTTTGATCACAGTTTCTTTTATTAACACAAAACACGACTTCAATTGACTTTTATGACTCCCATGAGTTTTTATTATGTCACTACACTCCAAAACTAAGGGTACGAGTACGCTGTCTTGTCTAATTGATACTGTGTTCTTAAAACCTCTTATTCAAAAGTCTCCAAGTAAGTTGACTCCCAAGCATGCTGGCTTTGTTCACACTGTACTTTTCTGACCACAAAGAAATCTCCTTTAATTGATTACAACTGTCCACCTCCTAAGTTCCTACCTGGAGTGCAACTAGCAGGTCAACGGTGGGCAATTGCTTCCCTTTTGACCTGCCAGCACGCTCCTTATATACTCCAGGAACCCCTATCTATGTTTTACATGTGTTTTAATGTGGGATACTTCGGTCCAAATTACAAATATGAAATTTAGTGAACGTGTGGTATATTTTGTAGTCTTTCTCTGTGAACACTACAGATTTTGTAGTGTCGCGTCTTTCATTTTCAAACGCATCAGTGTTTGATGCATACGCGGAGTTAGCCGACGTAGCTATTCTTAGCTGGGCATGATCTCTCGTGTTTCTTTCTATGGCCCGGTTTACCGGTTTGACAGATGACATCACAAAATGATTAACGTTTCCTGATGCATTGATGTGCATGTGTACACGTTACCAATAGTCTTTGGCCTTCCGTCGTTTCCGAGTTTTTAATTAAAATGCCCTGTCTTGGCTCGTCTTTTCATTACGGAGGTCAGGAGACACTCCAAAGGTGTTTTCAAATGTCTTTCTTAATTGTCAGGGGGTTCTTATTATATTTCATATAATAGAATGAGTCTTTTTCTCATGTTTGTACTTGTGACGTTCAGACACATCAGTCTTTGATGTGTATGCGGGAATTGCTGTACATGACTTTCTGAATGGCTGCGAGCCATGCTAAATCTGCACACGTTTACTACTTAGGTGTAGTTTAGTCTTTCAATGTTTCAGACATGCCGTTTAGGCATCTATGTCATCTTTTCTGTATTTCTTGTATAAGCACAAGTTTCCACAATAAATCCATTATGTGTTTCTAAACCCTTTGGTAGTAATGCAATTCTTCTCCCTGCATTGGGTGTTTACTCTAGAACCTCTTCGTGCTCTATTTCATGGTAGGTGAACCTTACATAGGATCCAAGTATAATGTCACGACACATGCTGCTGCCAGTTCCAAAGCCTTTGTCCTATTTTCAGATTCCACACATTTGCATTTTTAGTCAACTGCGCCAGGTATGCGCATTGACTCTTTGTATCATTGCAATTGTATGTAGTGTATTTATTAGAGATGACCTTTATCGGTAAAATCGTTAAAATTGAATTTTATACAGGTGAAATGGTTTCATCCGTATTGACAGGCATTTACAGTTGAGTGCAAAAAGAATGAAGGTTGGTTCATTTTTCTGGTTCTTTCTAAGAATCTATTGTACCTCAAATGTATTTGTGTATTCTTTTACATCATGTAGTTGTGTTACACTTCACTTGGTATGGACTAATTTCAGTGAAAGCTGGAGCCTTGAGAAGGTTTTTGTTCTGGAGGCCACTTTTGGCATCTGAAAAAAAAAATATGCGCTAACTGGGGAGGTAGCCAGAACATACCTCTGGTCAACCTGAATGAGCCTATCAA
>NW_001889879.1:233551-234852 GCF_000143565.1 Laccaria bicolor S238N-H82
AACTACTCGCGTAAAGAGATTGATTCTCTCCTCCAATTAGATTCTCGTTAGAAGTCTACACACCAGTGTAGCAACCTTTATCTAGAAACTCGCCAGATTCACTTCGTCGTTGTTACTCGGACCACGCGAATCAGCGTCACTCCTTTAACAGGTTCCTACACCAGGGTATCTATTGAAAAATCGCAATGAAATATCCAGGGCTGCATTTGAAATTTCGCAGAAAATGCGCTGGGTATCTATGGAAAATTCACTATGAAATACCCAGGCCTACATTTGAAATGCCTTTCAAAAAATCCTAAGCATTATAGATATGGCCTCTAGACTTAAGTCTAAGTTATAGAAATGACTGTCTAGGCTTAAGTCTAGGTTATAGATAAAAGTGGTAGCCACCAGTCCAGTTGACTCAACCGGATGCTCGGGTGGCCTGGTTATCATGGTTGTGGGAGTATAAAAGGAAAGAGAGAAAAATTCCCAAAAAGGAAAGAGAAAAGTAGAAAAAGGAGGGGATTTCTAGACTTCTTGGTAGAGTATGCTTGGGATTGATAAAATTTTCAAAAAATGACCACAGCCTAAAATGATTATTACTTTTCAACAGTACTTCTGAGGGTGAGAAATAAAACCATGAAGACTTTTTAGCATTCCGACCCCACAAAACAAATCCAAAACATCAAGGGACCCTTACCCTTACAATCCTTTCAACTGCATGAACCACAGTGATACGCGTTGCACAGGGATGACCGTGAAAGTGCGAAACACGCAAACAAGGATCAAGTGTGTCAGGAAAACCCTAAACACCTAAACACTTACTCACACACACACACACACACTATCACAATCTCAGTGCACGAGTTCGAGGGCCTTTGGTATTAAGAAATACCACTTTTGTCTTCTT
Source organism: Laccaria bicolor S238N-H82 (assembly GCF_000143565.1). Lineage (NCBI taxonomy): Eukaryota > Fungi > Basidiomycota > Agaricomycetes > Agaricales > Hydnangiaceae > Laccaria > Laccaria bicolor. The sequence goes on from NW_001889879.1 coordinate 234,444, forward strand.
AGGTTTAAGTCTCAAGAGTTTTCGTCTCAAAACAGGTTTTTATTATAAGGTGTGGTTTAGAATAGTTCAATAGAACAAAGTATGTCTTTCTGGGAACTTGGTCTCTTAAATGCAAAGTTCTTTGATCACAGTTTCTTTTATTAACACAAAACACGACTTCAATTGACTTTTATGACTCCCATGAGTTTTTATTATGTCACTACACTCCAAAACTAAGGGTACGAGTACGCTGTCTTGTCTAATTGATACTGTGTTCTTAAAACCTCTTATTCAAAAGTCTCCAAGTAAGTTGACTCCCAAGCATGCTGGCTTTGTTCACACTGTACTTTTCTGACCACAAAGAAATCTCCTTTAATTGATTACAACTGTCCACCTCCTAAGTTCCTACCTGGAGTGCAACTAGCANGTC
>NW_001889879.1:235752-256775 GCF_000143565.1 Laccaria bicolor S238N-H82
AACTGAGTGGTTAGGTCTGTAGAGGCATTGGAAAATGGCTTGTTTTGTCTAAAACAGGCCAAAAATGACCAAAATAGCACAAAATGACCATTTTCTGGAGGCTCTACAAGCATAACCACTCAGTATTTTTAACTAATTCTTTGATAGGCTCATTCAGGTTGACCAGAGGTATGTTCTGGCTACCTCCCCAGTTAGTGCATATTTTTTTTTTCAGATGCCAAAAGTGGCCTCCAGAACAAAAACCTTCTCAAGGCTCCAGCTTTCACTGAAATTAGTCCATACCAAGTGAAGTGTAACACAACTACATGATGTAAAAGAATACACAAATACATTTGAGGTACAATAGATTCTTAGAAAGAACCAGAAAAATGAACCAACCTTCATTCTTTTTGCACTCAACTGTATGTATGCACTGATCCTTCCTAATTATCCCTTCACAACTTTCTTTTTCACACTTCCAAGAATTCTTTCTGCACATTTTAGACCAATGTTCTGTGTTGATTTTCTAGTTTTCTGTTGGGTATCTAGTTTCTGTGTCTGCCCCAATGTATTATTTCCATTAGGAGATACACTTGGTCCTAAGACAGGTAGTAGATGTATATTATAGAGCCTCAGGGCCTCACTTCTTGGTTTTGATTAGAAGAGTGACTGCTAGTTGCTTTCCTGGTATTGGGAGTGCTGGGCCACTGATAAAGTTGTGGTTGTGAAGCTGTATTTTTTTATTTAGATTTCTCAATTTGAGCTTCAACTCCTTTGTATTGAGATTTGTGTTGCAACATTTGTCTGCCAGGTTGCATAACATTCAGTCAGAGTCATTCCTCAAGCTAAAATTACCATCAATAAATGACATTTTTTATAACAAGGGATGATGCAGTACACAATGTTGTGGAGGGAAAGATGTCAAAAACGCAAAGGACAGGACAAGACAGGGGCGTGGGAATTATTTACCAAATTGAGGCAATTCTCAATATAGAAATCATACCAGCTGCTATGATTTCCATTCTCGGATTTATTTTCGTAGCAGCTGCTATGATTTCATATTTGGAAAACATTGCAGCTGCTACCACCCACAGGCATGGGAACTCCGCCGCTCGGGTGATGACCCCTTGGGCTGAGGAAGGCGAAAAACATGGTTCGCCCCTAATTCCTAAAAGGGAAACTACGTACGTCACACATGCTTACAAAAAATCACACTTTCCCATCCTACTTTGAAAGCGCTCTAACATGGCGGACTTTTTTTATTTTATTTTAAACTAAGCGTAGTCGCATTTCAGGTTATGGGGGCACCGCGGATCGAACGCGGGACCTTCAGAAAGCAATGGATACGACTTCAGTCTGCTGCTCTCCCAGCTGAGCTATGCCCCCGGTGAAGTTATGCTGAAAGAGTATATGGTCTTGGGTCGACAGAGTGCATCACGAGGAAGGACAACTCGAAGGAAAAACATACTGACCGCATCCATACTGTAGAATAAAAGGTAAGAGGGGTTACATAATGATCAAGGAACTTAAGCTGATAGTCGCAGACAATTGAGTGGAAGGAGCAGTGGTTAACATTAAACAGACGATTGAATATGTGAGCCGGAATTCAGGTTTCCGGATATTAACCGGAATACTGGGGCGGGGTAGTTGAGTATTCGTTAAACCAGCCTGGGGTAGGGAAATCAGTGCTAGTCGCAGTATCGGACATGGGAGTTTTCGTTATAGTTGATTGATCAATTCGAGAAAGGAGAGTGGGAAGACTTACAGAAGATTGACGACGGGCTGACTTCACGACGCAGTCCATGCTTCCATCCATTCCGAAAGATATCTCCAAGCTATACTAACACTTATACGTCTCAACGTGTTTCCACAAGGATCCATGGCTTACTTGCTCCTCTTATAAATCTTACCCAAGAAGCTCTCGAACACCTCCCGCTTCAAACCGCCTTCAGTCTCCACAATGCCGCCGATCTTCGCCTTCAACTCCCCAACAACCCGTTCCTCATACTCCCCATAAACCTTGGTAATATCCAACGTCTCATACACCTTCTTAACGCGCGCCTCGCACTGCGCATCCTTTCTCCCATAATTCTCATCAAGAACCTTCCTCATCTCCGCGCCGCCAGGCGTAGAAGGCTTGGAGCAGAGTAACAACGCGGTATTGATGACCCACGAGCACTTGTTATCGATGATATCCGTGCCGATTTTCCCGAGTTGTTCCGAGGGAGCCGAGTAATCGAGGAAATCGTCCTGGATCTGGAAGTACTCCCCGAGAGGGAGGAGGATCGACTTGGAGATTTCGTACGGCTTTTGCGTGACACCAGAGGCGGTGTAGGATTCGGGGATGTTGAGCAGGTGCAATGCGCAGGCGACGGGGAGATAGAAGGAGTAGTATGCCGTTTTGTAGATCACGATCGAGCGGTGCCTGAAGTTATAATAGATAGGGATTAGGGGTTATCGGGGAGTAAGGTGGAAACGATGCGCACCTATCCAAAGAGAATTTATTCAAATCGACGTGGTCCTCTGGGGCGGTGATGAGGTCTACGAGCTGGCCCATTTCCGTTTGGTATGTTGTTTCGTGGAAGAGCTCGAGCAGGTCGACGTAGAACTTTTCACTGCGGAAGTGGGTCTTGAGGAGCTGGTAAATGGCAGCTTCAAGGATGAAGGAATCGTTGATGGCGATCATCCCAATCTCAGGCAGGCGGTACCAGCAGGGTTGGGAACGACGCGTAATGGAAGAGTCCATGATGTCGTCGGAGACCAAAAAGAAGGCTTGCAGCTGCAACAAGGGTGAGGTGGCGCTGGATACCATTGAAAAGCTGACCTACGAGTTCGATGCACCAGCCAAGCACAGCCGCCTTGAAGTACTCATCCTCAGTCAACGCGCTCCCTTTGAGAATCTCGACGGTGTCAACGACAGATATTCCACGGTTGAGCTTCCCGCCCGGGACGTTGTAGTCCAAATTCTAATCAACATTCGTCAGAGATTCTCCAGCAAAAAATCGGTCAAAACGGACCTTGCGATACCACTCCACTGCTTCTACTGGCATCCCCTCCCCTGCGAAATGCTGCAATAGCTCCTCACGAATCGCGGCAAAGACGCCTTCGAACTTTGCCCTGCTAGCTGCTTTGTCGGCCATGGTATGCGGAGAACGATGTTATCGATGAGAATCGATCAAGAGGTGAACGGAGGCAAAACCTGGGTCCTGGTGCTTTATTATACTTTGACATTTTAACTCGGGTCTCCTGCGTAAGTTAGTCAAAAGCATGGCCTGCAAGTTGTATGATGAAGACGCGAGTAAATTTCTCCGATTCGCTTCATATTTCAACAAAATATCACATTGCCGTGTGTTGCTCTTTTTGACGAGTAACATATTCCAAAGGGGGTCGCCTATGACACACAAATATTGCATCAAAACTCTGCCGAAATAAACGTCGAAAACGACGGCGAAGCTTCACATTCAGAAAGTTGATACGCTAGATCATCGAAGGAGGAACTTTTTTTTTTCCCCTAACGAAAAGTTGGTAATTGAATGGGGACGCGAGGTGTAAAACGGGGGTCCCAGGGGTCCAGGTTGTAATTGCAACATTCAGCGGAGTTCAAGGTATTATACAACGTCCACCAAACGTCCACCAAGACGTTCATGGACACATTTTCTTCAATGCATACTGGGCCCTCCAAATTCTGCCACCACCATCCTAGTCAATTCTAGTTCTTCCGTCCTTTACCCATGCGAAGCTCACGTTCTAGATCTGCCGGATTTACTTAGGTATGTACTTGGCCACGCGAACTCGGGATCAGCCGCCGTTCTTTGATGGCATTCTACCCAGCGTTCTTTCCATGGCCTCCAACGCCCAAGGATTCGTCATCGAAGGCGGCAGATTCAACGAGGTTCAGAACCAAAATGTCGATCATTCCACTAATTACCAGCTTAATATAAGCTTTACATCTGAGGTTCTTCATTCCAAAGCTGGGGCCTCAGCCAATGACTTCGGATCTCTGCTGAATCGTGAAGCATTGGACGAATTAATTTCGCAAGCGAACTTGCTCGTCGGACCAGTGAAAAGCAGCAGTTCCTTGACGTCTGAAGGGTCGGAGCGTTCTATGTCATCCGAATCGACGCCGTCTATCAACGTTTCCACTGTCAACGGCCCGGGAGCCATCGAACGCCCTGTCGCGGTGCCCATACCTGAACCACAAGTCAAGGTCATACAAGAGGTTGAAAAAAGGCTTGCTATATATACGGGCGTAGATAAAGCGTTGAAAAAGCTCAATAGATCGATCAGCGTATGAGTTTTTCAAACCCTTTATATCCTGTAGTATGCTGATGCACTTTTGGTCTTTCCCACTTAGATCGTCTTGACCCTTACGCCTGCTATGACTCACGAGTTCGATACTCCGTGGGCTACGATTGTTTGGAAGGTAGTATCCATCCATCCTGCATTTACTTTCATTAGCTCATCACAATACAGGTCCTGATATTCGAAAAAATAGGTGCATATCCTGACTTTCCGTCAGTTGGACGTCTGGATGACAGCCATTCGCAGCTACGATGCGAAGACAAATTGACTGGACTAGCCGGTGTGTAATTCCACATGGTCTTCCGAGTTAATCCAGTTTTGATCTCCTCTCCAGAACTGGATTCTGCACTGTCGAAGAGCTCGACGACGGAACGCTGCAACCAGGTGATCTACGTTCAGTCGTGACGGTGATTCGGCTCCCACCATCGTCAGATTTTCCACTCAATAATCTGAGTTATCAGCCAGGAACAGCGACCATCTTGCAAACTGTAGAAGGTGACGAAGAGTTTTCTCAGCAAATGGAAGTACCGTCGGATGAAATGCGAGGTGTGTGCAATTTGACGGGCTTTGAACAGCGATTGGCCCTGTGTAAGCCGACTCCCTTGGCTCAAGCATGAGTACTAAGTAAAGAAAAAGGCTCCATCGACCCCAAGAAGCCGAAATCGAACCAATTCTCTCCCGTAGTAGATCTTGCCGTTGGGTCCGTGGTTATTCGTTGTTGTAAATTTCAATCACTCAACGTTTTTATAGAGAGTTCTTTGCCTGCGGGCCGCCTGTAATGCTTCAAGCATTTGCCGTCCCTCCTTCTGAATACCAGGGTCAGTTTAATTGATCTCAGCATAGCACACCTACTTATCCATCCAAACTGTAGAACGGCAACCAATTGATACTCGCACGCTCCTTCGGCCGCTTTTCGTCAGTGCTGGCACTTCTGCGCCCGAACCCATCGATATCAGCAAATTAAGCAAGCCGGTATGAGGAATTGTCGTTTCGACCCATTCACTAATGGGTTTGCTTAATACAGATCACATTCTTCCGTCTTTACTCTGATACATCTGGTAAAATAGTGTTGGAAAAGGACAAGTGATGTTCAAGACATTACTTAGCGCTATTCGTTCTCGACATTTGTAACCTTAAAATCGATTGCTGATGAAGTACATGAAAGATATGTATTGGTCACTATGTAGGATGAGCGTTTTTGATACAAGTACAGTCCATGTGCGATAATACCGAAACGTGTGCAATAACTAAAGCTAAAGCTAGGTTCTTAAGAGGAGAGCGAGTGAGATAACAAGGGATAACGATAACAAGAATCAAGGGTCCACGACCAAACGGTGTGGCAGATCTATACACTAAAGAAACCAATGGAGAGCCGACGTGCAAGTGTGGGGTAATGAGGTGCGATTCTAAATAGGAGTCTCATTCATGCGAGAATGAAGATGGAATTGGAGGATGCAGATGCGATAGAAGTCGGCGAGTGGTGGGTGGTGGATACTGACGAGAGATGAAGATGCGCAGAGATGGCGTTACAAATGGATAAATGTGGAATGGGTGCGAGTTTGATTCAGGATTAATTCGTTGATTGAGGCAAAATCAGGATTATTTTGCCTGGCCCTTACAAGTCTTCTTATGGCGTTTGAGTGAAGAAGCAGTAGTTGGATTCGCCGTGCAAGCCCCAATCCCGCAACGGTATCTTTTCGGTTGCCCCGTCGTGTCAGCTGGGTTCAGCGATACGGCATGCCCGACCGTGTGGAGAATGTGCCTGGTAAATTGGCCTTTTAAGATCGGTTTTTTGGACGTACATCCAGCCCAGACACACTTGATCCTTGGTTCAGCATTCATGTACTCAGAATGACAGGCATTGAAGTGGGCGGTTAAGGCTGCCTGGGTGTTTGAAACGGGTGTTAGGCAGGAGTTCCACCGACATAAGATTTTTTCAGATTTAACGTTACTGTTCTTGGTGTGGTGCTCATGCCCAACGGTGTTGTCGTTAGTATGCTCAGGAAGGTTGACGGCCTCCAGGTCTCCTTCAAAGTCTATACGAGTCCGCTTTATAGAAGACGGGCCGGCGTCAGGCGCAGCCTCAATGAGAGGAGACACGAATGAGGGGTCATAAGAGGGACAGTGGTCCCCAACGAAAGCCTGAGACTGCAGATTAGGCATGGGGAAAGCTTCCGCTTCCGCTTCTCTCAGTGAGGAATCCTTCTTCATGACGCTGTAACAGATACTGGTAAGCGAAATGAAGTTAGAAAGATACACGAAAAGGTCAAACTCACCAGTAGCGGAGATATTCTGTCCCGGCATAAGACTGCTGGGGGTTGACGCGACGCTTCTTGTTAAGTGAAACATCAGGGAATATCTGTGGGTCGACAGTGCCCATCTGGGTGTTCAATGCCTCTTGCTGTGCGCGAAAGGCCTTGAACAATGCCACGTGCTGATACACTTCCTCTTCCGTGAAGGAGAGAAATGGGCGGAATGTATCCGCCTCGAGAACGGTGGGACGACTAAAGCCAATCTGACGGGAGTTGGGTCCGGGCTGCATCAACTGTGACCGACGATAGCCTCCCGCCTCTTCCTGAAAGCCTACTCCTCCACAGGGCGAGTCGCGCTGTACACCAGGGTAGGTGTTGGAGAATTCTTCGTGATCTTCTCGAAGGGCAGCATCGATTTGAAGGTGACTATCTCCGAGAAACAAACCGGGGAAGTCGGTGTGCGGGGGGGTTATCCATTGTTTGTTGTCGATATAAAAATCGATGATGGGAGTATGGGGCGACAACGTCGAAGCGGAGCTGGAGGGAGAGTGGGAGAAAGAAGGAACAGAGATCAAATCTAGGGACGGGGATGTCTCATAGTTGGGACAATAATTTGGCTGGTCCTCGAGTGGCGCGGGATGGTCCAGTGGGTACCTCTCCTGGGTCACTGCCCCAGCACCGGTCGGAGCGTGTTCTTGTCCCGTGCGATGACCATCTCCTGGCCAGCTGCGGGTAGTAGAGGTAAGAAGATGTATTCAAGGACAGCGAGGTGGGAAACGTACATAGGTGGAGTTTGGAATCCAGTGAACTGCGTGCCTCCAGTTCTGAGCACGAGTTATGAGTTTTGGAGAGGACAACCATGACGAGGAGTCGAGAAACGAGCACTTACTCGCTATAAGCTTGTCCCATGGTTCCAGTTGTCCAGGACGTGTTCTGCAATGGATGGGGAGTAGAGATGAATTCGTCAAGAGAAGTGTTTGTCATAGACATGGTCATTAGAACGTTCAAGTTGTGTGTCGGAGACGAAGAAGAGGGGAAGGAGGAGGTGGGGAGGTGAGGAAAAGCAAAGCAATGGAGTGCGGCTGATCTTAAATTGGAGCGCGACGCTGAGTTTGAATAAGTTGTGGTCGGATAACGTGATCGCGCGTTGCCCTTCGCAAAAAACATAGCAAAGTGTCCCTCACGCAAACGAAAGCCCTGTGCCGGAAGGTAGCAGAAATTTCAAACTTCACCATGGTGCTCGAACATCATTGACTCCTACGATAGACAAGCATGTAAGTGCAAGATGTTTGAAACACACTTAACGCTCACATTCGGCTCCAGACCCGCATGGTCAGGACATAGCAAAACAAAAGAGCAACACCCAGGGCATAATTCGTTTCGCGTTGCCCTACGAATTGTTGCTTCGTTAGGCCACCTCCGCCTTGATCTTAACACTGCCGCCTTGTCTTTGATGGCTCTGGTAGCGACGATCTATATAGAGAGGTGTCGTAGCCCACTATCTTGAGATCCCTCAAGATCTACAGACCACGCATTGAAGGCCTAGGTAATTTTTGTATATAATGGATCCCTAGGACGGGCAAACCCCGTAAGCCCAAGACTTTCAGACAATACGCGGCACTTACATCCCACTATTCTCAGATCTTTACAGAAGACCCAAAGCTCTTGTCGGCGAATTCACAGGGATCGGACGGTCGCGAGCCGCCCACCGTCAGTTTGCCGCTTGCGGAGTCTGGCAGCAACGACCCAGAGGTAGGCATTTTTTCTTCTCTTGTATGTGATGAATGCCTAAGAACGGATAAACCTCGTAAGCCCAAAACTTTCAGACAGTACCCAAAACTTACGTCCGATTCCCCTGAAATCTTCACAGAACATTAAACGCTCTTGTTTCACGGTTGCCAGCTGCCCGCTGTCACCACGCTATCTGTGGAAGTATACAGCTCTCTCCACCCATGAGAGCGAGCTTACATACCTTTGGGCCAACACGCCTGTCGCAGGACCCCTTGGACGTATCTTCGGCGCAAATAAGACGTCCATCCGAGCCAAAAAGCCCTGGTGAGACAATTCTGCTCTGCTCTTCACGACAGATTCAAAGCTGATGCAAAACCGCGCGATATGCACAAGTCACCCATTATTCGGAAAACGTTTTCGGAAAGTCGTCAACATACACGACCTGCGTCCTACCTCGCACTTTTGTGCACTAAGCTATGGGTGGCCGGTCAATGGTTCCTGGCAGTCGCGAAACTTGAGCCGTTGCAGCATAGTAACTTGGCACTTACATCCTCGATTCTCCCTTGGATTATCCACAGCAACATACTCGTCGCTGGGCCCTACTGAGGACATGACCGAAGAGTACAGAAACAGAAACGCAGTGACACAGACTGATACCAGCCCGACACGAACAAAACGGAAGTAAGTGACGCAAGCATCACGTGCTAGGATTCAGAATCTTTCCCGACAATTTCCCGAATGATATCTTTTATAAAGACTAAGGCTAAGAAGTGCCACTTTGAACTTTGCTGAGACAACGGATGAACGGATGCTATTGAGTATTTCTATCCTCTTTTGGTTTTATGACTATACGGTAGAGAATACTGATGTACTATGTCCGAGTCGAAGGTATTTGAAGTGCAATCACAGCCCAGATTCACACAACTTGAAGACAAAGCATAATATCTATGGGAGAGCGTGCGCTAGCGTGGGGCGTAGGTAAATTAGCGTGAGGTGAAGCGGAAATCGTATGTAAAACGGCTGGAGGACTTGCGTTGTGCATTTGAAGATAGACCATGAGGTCCATCCGATACGACCCTGCAAAAAAAACACTCAAAGTTAAAGGGTAAGACGGAAAACATCTTGCGGCGGAACAAACTATAAAAAGAAATGCCACGTACCCGGATTGAACGAGTGACCTTCTCATGTATTTTAACGAAGGATACAAGTGAGACGCGCTACCACTACGCCAACGCGGCATTGTGAATCCTTTCATATTGAGAATCACGACAAGACATCAAGATAATTCGCAGTTACAAAACTAGAGGTTGGAAGGCGTCAACCTTCTCTTTAATCAGCACCAGCCGCGCCCTTCGTCCCTCCAAAAACTTCCTCTTCTCCGCTACCACCTTGTCCTCCCTAACCCAGTCTTTCAACTGTTCTGAATCCCCTCCTTTTACAACAGCTTCGAACAATATCCTTTCCAGCGTCAACGCTAGCGTCTGATTCATCTCATGCTCAATGGTCAGTGGTACGTTGTCGATGAACCGCTGATCAACATCAGTCACCTCCGAAATCAATGATCGCAAACACTACCCACCTTATAAGCGACTTGGAAGTACGCTTGGACTTTCGCCATGACCTTGAGTTCATCCGCAAAGGTAGTTCTTGGCAGCTCATCTGGCCATCTCATATTAACGTACTTCGCTAGCCACTTGGTTGTCTCCGCTTGTAAGCACTCTACGTTCTGGGTGTAGAGCGGCACGCGCTCAAGGCTTAGAATCTTCTCCAGGGCATTCAGCGCTTCGTCCCGGCACCGTTCGTGTTCTTGCCGAGTCAACGTCCTAATGTCACCCTCAGAAAAAGTCTTTGCATGGAAAAGAAACCCGGATAAGACACGCACCGAATGAATGCCTCCAAATGAACATACTGCCCAAAATGGACCTTTAGCAATCCCTCCAAAAACGACGTGCAGTTCCTTGCCACATCTTCGAAGCAGGATCGCGCAGGTGCGTCCCACAGAGTGGTGTGTTTAAGAATGAGCGACCGGGTCGCATCAAACGGGACGTGATTGGGGAGTTCCCAGCTTATGGAACTACATTTTTATACGTCAGTGAATTTCAGGAAGACAAGTCAATGCGATAAATCTTACTGTCGAATAACCTCCGCGACATCGCTAATGTCGATCGGAGGCGTCCCACTGCTAACAAGGCTTACGTTCCTGTGATACGTGGCTTGCGATGCCTCGAAGGGTCGGAAGTCGGGGGTCGTCAACATAATGTCATTCTTGAACTGTCCATACCGCCCCCGATTGTTCTGGACATAGTGTTTGTCCTTCTCACCATATACAGCATCAGCGAAAGCGTTACAAAACCTCGAAACACGCAGCATCATCTCCGTGGAGGGGTCGAGGGTGGACAGAACCGGGAGGGCTTTGATATCTTCGATACACTGCTTGAGGAGGGCATCCACGCTTTCTTTCAACTTCGGCAAACTAAATGAAAGTCAAATCAGTATCGCAGGCCGCGTAAACCAGGCTTACTTTTGCTCGATAAGCTCCATGAGTACCGCGCTAATGTCAGCTACGAATCCCGGGATGCCAAACCTTCTCGACGCCTCATCGGGCATCTCATTCCACGGCGCGTTGGAAGCGAAGAAGTCGCTTGCAATCCGTTGCGATTCGGCTCTACCAACCTTCCGTGCGCGTTCGTCGTCGTCCGGAAGGCGAACGCAATAGTAACCTCGCTTGAGTTTGTGTTTTGCCGAGTTACCAAGTAAGATATCGCGCCATTTCTGGCGGAGGCCAGTGGCACCGCGCGTCAAGGTGTCAGGCTTCGTTAAGACGCCTGCGTGTGTACTACTTAGCCTGGTTTAACTAACGGTTTGTTCCAGTTGCTTACCAATGCTTCTCTCTCCAGTTGGATCAGCTTCATTCGCTAGTAGCGCCGCCTCTTGATTCTCAATATCGTCTGAGTGAGATATTAGAAAACTAGAGTCACAAAATAATAAACGCACCGCTCATTGGAAGCGTTACAAGAATCAAGGTATTTGAGGCTCTGATATGGTGTAAAGCCAGATCGCGCACGAGCTGGATAATCTCTCGATCCGAGTTTTGTATCAACCCTGCGATAAAGTTAGAGATTCAACTTATGTACAAGACGCAGTGGGATTCAATACGGCTCACCAGGAAGGTCGACGAAAGAAAGATCCGTCACTTCTGGATCCTTAACGTCAAGATGTACGATGTTCTTGGAGAAGGAGAGTATAAGACCCTCATCCTCAATCGCTAACGCCTTCAGCTCGGCATGAGATTTATTCAGAAATTCAGCGCGGGCGCGGTGAGGGCTGAGGATGGCAGCTTGGGCTCGACGAAGCCACAGTTCTACAGAGGACTTGTCATTTATTACAGGACCGAAATCTTCTGTGGCGGACGCATCGAGCTTGGTTCCTCGAGCGTCAAACTCTGTGCGAAGCGAAATAGAGCAGGACCAGGAATCGGCACTGCTGGATAGGGTGCACTCCATCGGACACCTAGACAGTTCTTAGGTGTGGATATACTCGTAAACCTAAGCGATGCACACCTCGTGCACGTTCCGCTATCGCGCGGGACGTTGATCTGGCAGGGGGTCCTGATAAAATTGTGAATAGATGAAATACTGGGGAGTCACTCACCCCGCTTACGGCTTCAACTAATGAGCTTTTGCCGGCTAAGTAATTTAAATTAGCGGTAGTGCAGACCGCACTTTGACAACGATACCTGATTGTCCACCGATGACCGCAATCCGAGGGAGGTCAAAAAACATTCCAGCCCTACGAACATGTCAAATACATTATGTGAGTTCAAACTGGTAGATAAAAACCCAAGGCTTTGGAGATCCTTGTGAAGTTCCATCAACAACTTGCATCTCATGGCATACTCCGTCGAGGATAAAGTGTTGCCTACGGCAGTCTTGGTCGTTCGAAGATTACCAGAGGCTGCATGAGTTAATGTCGTTCGACGGCGAAGGTCACGAAACATGGCAGTGATGAGAAGGGCAGACAACGAAGGAAGTTGTTGCCTGAGGACCTTTGCGCACTCTATTTAAGAGTTCGAATCATTGCGCATAATCACCAACGAAGTGGATAAGCCGTAGTTGGGGCTACGAATCTGACCCAGGTATGGTAGAACTTGGGAGGTTGGAGAGAATTCCTAGAGTTCCCAAACGTCGTGGTGAAGGGCGTGTTGTGCCTGCAATACATCGTGGAGATGGTGCATGAAGCGTGGAGGAGTGCTTCTGCCACTGATCTACCGAACCTACTATCCTCCCTTCAAATAGATGCTGCAGTTTCCGACAACTGGAGGCCAAGGCAGTAGTCAATGAATATTGAGGGCTGAACACCTCGACACATTTTATTTCTGAAGAAAGGCAGTTTCATTGTTGGAAGTGGTTTGCGACTGAAAAATTCAAGATGGAAATTGGATGGAAAGCAAAAGGAAAGCAAAAGGAAAGTCAGGTGTGCGTTGTTTGTTTGTGCTTGGACCAAGCTTGGACACAATACTGTACTAATCCAATCAATTCGTCGCACCCTGTGACCTGTGACCGACGCGACGAAATTTTGGTTTCGTCGCGTCACCGGGGAAGGTGTGACTGCCTGAAAATTTCGTCGAAATGTTGGAGTAGCCCTCTGTACATAGATAAATTTAAATAGTTCAGATAACTTCGCTAGAGAGACTTAGAGGGGGAAAAATCGATTTCTAATGAAAAAGGACCCCCAATTTTGCTTATTTTCCGACTGACCTGGTGGTTTCGTCGCTGGCCCCTGTGACCTGTGACCCCTTAGAATTTCGTCGATTTCGGACCCCCTGTGACGCGTGACCGACGAATTGATTGGATTAGTACAGTAATGCGCTAAAGAGGACTTTGTGAGGACTTTTACCAGAGTCCTCCTGACTCTTCGGAGGCCAATTGTTGATGAGACCACCGATGTGGAAGGTGTTAATACACTATGTACCAAGTACAATACAAGTGTCTCCAGAACGCGTAATGACTCGACTCAGCTGATCATTTCACATCATGAAGTTGAAGTTCTTCGATGCCTTTCTGCTTGCCCGATTCTGCATCTGATGCCAGATCCAAAGAAGACAAAAGGGCCTTGTCAGGATGCTCCTGAGTTGTTTTCATCTTACCCAGGATGTAAGTAGTCCCAGGATTGCGGGATGTCCTTCTGGACGGCAAAGTATCCGGCTTGAGTTGAGACATCGATTTCGTCGGCCTTTCGAATTCTTCGATAGATCCAAGACACAATGACAAGGGTGTTACTGACGATAATGGAAAGACCAGCCTAAAAGAAGGAGTCTGAAGGTGATCAAACGAAATGAAAATAAGGGCAAACCTCGATCGAACCCACTGTCATTCGATTGACGATTGCCCCCCCTCACTTCTATTGAGCAACGTTGAGTAGGAGATAGTTGTGAACGCAATTGCAGATAAAAGGGTTAATAAACTTGCAGAGAACACCGCAAGAACCATACGACGCTGATTTTGAGGGAGTTTAATATCCCAAAGGCGATAGATTAGAGAAGGATGTTGAGAACAATGTCAGCTGTGCAAGGCAGACAAACATCTCAAGGCTGTCGTCAGACTCATGAAAGGGGACTCACTGGTAGCGAGCGCGATTCCAATCGGATAATTATCTCGGCAATCAAGGAGCTCTGTCGGGGTGTTATGCCATGAAGTATTCGTGGCGCACAAGGACACCTCTGCGGTTACAAGCGCAATCATATGCCGAATATTATCATAAAGGCGTATTTTCGAGGCTTCAGTGCCGGCGGGAATATTCTGGCTATTGAAAATCCTAGGCTTAGACGAGACCACCTAAAAACAAGAAAATATTGAGGACATGACTAAAACAAAAAGAAGCCGGCCTACCATAAGATCGTCATGAATGCGCAAACCCAAAAATAGTACAGGATAACCTTCCTCTTTGTGTCTGAACCGGGCACTGTGTTTACCAGGTAAGATACCTGGCAATAAGAGTATCGTCGAAATTCATAATCACCCGAATGGACGATCCTCATCCACAGAACGGGAATGTAGATGAACTCGGCCACCAAAGGTACGATAGCGGTGTAGTCATCCCACCATAAGCGGCGTGTCTTACGTCTGTAGTAGAGCCTGAAAGCCGTGGATCCAACCGCCGCGAGCTGTAGCACAGTCATAGCAACTGATCATGATGGGAGATAAACATCAATTAGTGTAAATAGTTTTCAATGTCGCACCTTTCCAGCCAAGATATGATTGCTCTGGTATCATTGCAGACGACGAAAGAAGATAGTCTTGCCAACCGACCACAGAGGGAATCTTGCAAGGGGTCGGATAAAACACGAGTGTTTATAAGGCCGCGAAAAGTTCAAAGATACGCTTACCCTGCTGAGACAACTAACCGGAAGGAGTTTTTTGCCGTTCTGGACTCGTCACAGGGTTGTGTGTACCCGAATGATCGTGCTTGAACTGGAGATGCCTGAAGAAAGATCAGGGATGGGGATGAAGAGATAGTTTGCATTCGTGTTTACCTTTCATTTGGCGAGACATAAACAGTTGAATATAAGAGTGTGACTCATAGCAAAATCTTCGGGCAGTTCTCAAAAAAACCATACTCGAAGGAGAAACTTGAATGTGTCGGGCCCAGATGACGAGATCTACAACTTTAGCGCAAACAATTTGATGTAGCAGCTGATTTTCTTCAAGGGTTGGGCGCTTTGAGCCTTGAATGTTGTGGAGTCGATAATGATAATGAATACGGGCTTGCAACCAAAGGTCGACCGCTGTCGACCGAGGTCCGATGCAAGTCTGATGTCAAATGATATGGCAACAGGGATCAGCCAGCTTCAAAATCACGGCTAAGACCGATATTTGTACACTGCCGATCATCAATGCCGAAGTTAATTATACTTAATTAACTACTAATATAATATTGTCCATCAAAATATTTCCTGCTGTCCCGCAACAGATGATTGAATTTTCGTAAGAATAAAACTTTCCTATGTACATAATTTTATGATAGAGCTAAAAACAACCGCATATTACAGGGGAGGGCTGTTGGAGAGCATGTCATATGGCGAGTACACTATAGGAGATAAGTTGGAGATAGGGTGTTGAGGCGTTGAAAGCGGCAACTTCGGGAAAGCTGGTGGAGGAACCGACAAAAAGAGAGCTCAGAAACAATGCATAATGTGAGGTGTGTGTCAGGCTTACGGCCAATGTCCAAAACAGGGCAAATAGTCGAGACCACCATCCATGTAAGAGAATGGAGCATCGTTCATATTAGCAGCCAACAAAAGATGAACAAGACAAAACCACATACCCGTAATTTTCACCCCTCCTGCTGTTGGGCCTAATTGTGCATCTCAAAACAATAGAGCAAACAAATTCACAACAAAAATCCGATGTAGGTGGGCTTATGCACCAAAACCATATTGCATGCACTTTGAACGTTTCAGTGTGCATACGACATCGAGTCCTGTCATTGTCGTTTGCTTAGCATGTTCTGTGTACATAAGTGAGTCTAGTGCTTGGAAGTTAGGTTAATTAACTGGAAAATAACCGAGACCAGACCGGACCTAACTGCAAAAAAACCGGACTGCGGTTAGTGGTTAGTCAATTCTGGAAATGAAATAACCGGTTATTTTGCGGTTAACTAACTGTTAAAAAACCGGTTATGACCGGTTACAACCGACCCTATTATACCCCTTCAAAACGCATCTAAAAGCATGAGAAACGCTAAAAATCTGACAGAGTTATGGTCAAATCTCTAAATTATTGGCTAAAATAGTAGGCTTTCAAGAATATTATTATAAAATTGTCAATTCTTCACCGAATTTAGCGTTCTTGGCCTTGTTTTAAAGCTACGACGCATGGCAATAATGTTTACTGCAAGGAATATGAGAAATATACGCCGTTTTAATCGATTTTCTATTTTTTCGGTCCTAACCGGTTAGTAACTGCAACTAACCAGTTTTCATCGGTTATCTTTGGTCCAGTTAGGTTATTTTGGGTCTGGGAACGAACCCTAACCGGTCTCGGTCTCGGTTAGAGCCCCTGGGCACCCAATAACCTAACCTAACCGGACTTTCAAACACTAAGTGAGTCGAACAGGTTTTTGTCAACAGTATTGTCAGATGCGGCGAAGAAAATGATGTTCAATGTCATGCATGAGGTTATTCCAGTCGTTCGTGAGATCCTCCTCAGCCATTCAAAAAGATGCCTCGCGTTTCTTATACATCTGCCAAATCTAAGTAGGGACGCGCCTCATCATCGACGTACTAGATGTCGGGTGACTCAGGCAATCTTGGGGCAATCTGGTGAGTTTGACGAAGAGCTTTCTTTGATACTTTTGATGGTATGTAAGTCAAGCGCACAGCTTGAGACCATGGGAGGAAGAGAAGTAATTAAGAAGGCGGTCTTGATTCAGACGCGACGCTAGAAATTAAAAGTTTCCAGTTTCAACAAAGACTAGAAGGTGAACATGGTCGTTGTACAGTGACAAAACGAATAGGCACGTTGGATTGCACACTTTGGCGATAATCGTCGTATTAATCGATAACCAGAGGAAAATATTTGATGGGCGATATTATATTAGTAGTTACATAATTTAATAATTATACTTAACTTCGGCATTGATGATCGGCAGTGTACAAATATCGGTCTTAGCCGTGATTTTGAAGCTGGCTGATCCCTGTTGCCATAAAATGATGTGTGTTACAGCCGTTTTCATAACAATAGGCCAAAAGTTCAAAATTACAGATACAGTCGGACCTCGAATTCTAATCATGTCCACGAAAATCAGCATATATTTCAGGGATGACGAGCACGATAGATCTACAGTTATACTAAATAGAGTCATCATCCGACAATTTACACGTCCAATTTTAGATTCCGCCCGCACGTGTATTTGGTCGAGATTAGGCCTATCGTTATGAAAATGGCTGTAAGTATTCAGCCCCAGTGAAAATTGACCCTGTGCAGATCGGGTTTCTCCGGATCAAATCGATATATTTGCCAATTTCCGGCCATCTCCCCTGTTCAGATCAGGCTCCACCGATCCATTTGGCCATTTTTTAGGGTCGATTTTCACTGGGATTCAGCCTTCGGGCACGTGGCGACCCTGTCATCAACACAGAATCACCGGAAGTTTCCAGGATTCAAAAAAAATACCCGGGGTTGATTTTTTAATTTAGCAGTCACCAGCTTGACTTTTGAATCCTAAGACCCCCTTGGTTTCCGATCCTATGTTTTATTTTATGCCCACTACATAAGTAGTGGGTCTTAGCCTGCAGCTCTCAAGGGCTCCACCGTGGGAAACGTTACGGTTGTTTGTAGCTATTTCGCACATGTTTGGATTCTGCTTTCGTCATCGTCCTGGACCAGCCCTCCCACGGTGGAATACTTTACGTCTGCATCGCTTTTGTCATCGTCCAGCCAGAGAAAGGAGACATCGACGTTGGCGAACCGCGCATCGCAAAAATCACTTTTAAAAAAAGTTCATTTCTTTTTAATCTAATCGCTGGAGCGCGCCCGTAGGCCCGCTACAGTGGTTGCAGCTCTCAAGGGACGTTGGCTGTGAGGAGCGAACCGCACAAGCGGTTTGGCGACGAGCAGCCAACAAAGGATCCCAGAATCACTTTTTAAGAAATGAAAAAAAAGAGTTACTTTTTATGTAAACGTCATAGCGGGCTTTGCGCCCGTAGGCGCGCTACGGTGATTATTTTTTGTTCTCAACTTGCTCTTTTGTGGCAGCTGTGTTTACAATTGATGTGGCGCTTATCCTTGGAAGTTGGCGAGTACACGCCCGGAATGTGATGGTATGTCCAGTTTTCTTTTTTTTTTTTTTTTACCAAAAATTTTATGTTAGTTCTGTCTGAGCTACGGTGGTTAGATAGTTTCATTACCTTCCATGATCTTTGATCTCATGGAAGACTCAAAAAACAGAATCTCCTTCCAAACTAAATGAGCTTTGAACTCGGAGTTATTCTCGGAGGGAGGAAGCGACCCTAGGGCTTATTATTTTACTGCAAAACTACATGAACTCAATCACGGTTGTGCTTGATCAGACACTGTGTAGTTAGTTCAGTCACATGGGTCCAATAACAACGGAACAGCCGGACGTGACAATCAGTCGTAGTGAACGGGTCAGCCGGGGCGGCCGGTTTGATTGCCATTGTTCCATTGGCAACGAAGCGGCCGGTTTCTGACCCTGGCAGGGTTTACGCTCCCGCGGCGGAACCACTTTTTCAACCAACAGGCTCTCAGCCCATCCTGATGGAACTACAAAAAAATTTAACTGGGGCCTCTCTCCCCTTACTTATATCCATCTAGATCTGTAGCATAATGTATCTTAATCTTTATCTCATCCAACTCCTGCAAGATAGTCTCCATATAAACCAAAAACTGAATTTTGTCCCAACAGGGAAACACTCACCTTGTAGTTAAGAAATGAAAGCTTTTCATTTAGCTACTCACACCTTGTCTACTCATTTGTGGCTCCATTGGGGTGTCAAACTGGAATTGATGGTTCTGTTGGGGATGTCTCTGTCAGGGTGTTTGACATTGAGATTGAAGGCGCCACAGGGGATGTTTCCATTGGGGTGTTTGACATTGAAATTGAAGGTGCTGCAGGGGATGTCACTGTCGGGGTGTTTGAGGTTGAGATTGAAAGCGCCGCAGAGGATGTCGCCATCGGGGTGTTTGAGGTTGAGATTGAAGGCGCCGCGGGGGATATCACCGTCGGGGTGTTTGACATTGAAATTGAAGGTGCCGCGGGGGATGTCTCTGTCGGGGTGTTTGACATTGAAATTGAAGGTGCCGCGGGGGATGTCACCATCGGGGTGTTTGAGGTTGAGATTGAAAGCGCCGCGGAGGATGTCGCCGTCGGGGTGTTTGAGGTTGAGATTGAAGGCGCCGCGGGGGATATCACCGTCGGGGTGTTTGACATTGAAATTGAAGGTGCCGCGGGGGATGTCTCCGTCGGGGTGTTTGACATTGAAATTGAAGGTGCCGCGGGGGATGTCACCGTCGGGGTGTTTGAGGTTGAGATTGAAAGCGCCGCGGAGGATGTCGCCGTCGGGGTGTTTGAGGTTGAGATTGAAGGCGCCGCGGGGGATATCACCGTCGGGGTGTTTGACATTGAAATTGAAGGTGCCGCGGGGGATGTCTCCGTCGGGGTGTTTGACATTGAAATTGAAGGTGCCGCGGGGGATGTCACCGTCGGGGTGTTTGAGGTTGAGATTGAAAGCGCCGCGGAGGATGTCGCCGTCGGGGTGTTTGAGGTTGAGATTGAAGGCGCCGCGGGGGATATCACCGTCACAGTACTTTACAGTGCCCCACCCATTCCTGCAGGAATCCACAGGAATCCAGAGGAATCCGGAGGAATGGCACCGGAATCCGCAGGAATGGCACTGGAATCCGCAGGAATCCACAGGAATGGCACTGGAATCTGCAGAAATCTACAGGAATGGGACCAGAATACAACTAATGCAACACCTTTCCTTTTTGCTAGATACATTTACACTAATATGCACTTCTTCACACTGACTTAAAGGGTATGTACACTTTCTTATAACATTTATATATTAAACTTCATAAAATTTATATATTAAAACTCAAATCTACATCTAATTTACTATTTTCTAAGTTAAATAAAGGGGCAGGAAGGGAGGGAGGAAGGAAGGGAGGGAGGGAGGAAGGGAGGGAGGGAGGAAGGGAGGGAGGGAGGAAGGGAGGGAGGGAAGGAGGAAGGAAGGAAGGCGGGAGGAAGGAAGGGAGGGGGAGAGGAAGGGGGGAGGAAGGAAGGAAGGGGGAGGAGGGAAGGGGGGAGGAAGGAAGGGGGGAGGAAGGAAGGAAGGGGGGAGGAAGGAAGGAAGGGGGGAGGAAGGAAGGAAGGGGGGAGGAAGGAAGGAAGGGGGGAGGAAGGAAGGAAGGGGGGAGGAAGGAAGGAAGGGGGGAGGAAGGGAGGGACAGAGAGTGGTGTGGGGGTGTGATCAATGTGATCAGCATAGGAAAGGGGGAGGAAGGAAGGGAGGAGGGACAGGCAATGGTGTGGGGCAGGCTCTAGGGAGGGGATGGAGGGGGAGAGAGTGGTGGGGACTAATGAAGGGGAAGGGGGTAGTGCTGGGCCTCGTCGTCCATCGTCGTCGTCATCCTGGGTCGTCGCGTGGTCATCGTCGCGCTGTCGTCGTTGCGTTGTTGTTGTCGTGTGGTTGTTGACGTGTTTTCGTCGTCGCGTGGTTGTCGACGCGTTGTCGTCGGTTTGTGACGTGGCGTTGTGGCGTTGGCGTGGTCGTCGTGGGCGCTCGTGGATGGTGGTGGGTGCTCGTGGATAGTGGTGTTGTTGTCGTCCGTTTGGCTGCCACGTCACTGGCGGTGGTCATTGCCGTTCGTTGCTGGGTGGTCATCGCCGTTGTGGAGTCGTCGTCGTCGTGGGTTGGTGTGGCGTTGTCGGTTTATCGTGGCTGTCGTGGGGGTGGGGAAGAGGATGGTTGGTGGTGAGGGAAAGGAATGGTATTGAATTTGTTTGGTAACGTTGTCTTTGTTTGGTAACAGAAGTAAAACAAACAAACAAAGAACCGGATTCCGTTGCATTCCGTTCCTGTGCATTCCGCGGATCATTCCGGTGTCAATTCGAGGTCTTTATTGTCCCCCACTGATTCCTGCAGGATTCCTGAGGATTACCAGGACTCTATATTGGCTGATGTGCCAGCCAATTTTTTGAGTCCTGTGGGGGTCCATTCCTGAGGACTGAAGA
>NW_001889879.1:258414-311826 GCF_000143565.1 Laccaria bicolor S238N-H82
GGGGTGTTTGTCATTAAAATTGAAAGCACCACAGAGGATGTTGCCATCAGGGTGTTTGAGGTTGAGATTGAAGGCACTGTCGGCAATGGCCCCATCAGGGTGTTTGACATTGAAATTGAAAACATGACCTCCACAATATGGTCATCTGTGGCATGATCTTGAATACGTCAAGTTAGCAGAGCACTTTATTGACTGTGGCAGAGCATTTGATTGACACTGACAGGGAATTGAGAATTCAAAATGTTGACTCCCGCGGGGCATTTGATTGACTCCGACGGGGCATTCAAAATTCAATATGTCAGCTCTGGCGAAGCATTTATTCAAGATAGAGGAGTCAATCCACTACAGCATTTTTAAGCTGGTGCCCAGATCATCCATCCATGTGAACTGAAACATGCAATGGCTTGGAATATGTGATTTGCAGAAACAAGAAATATATTGTCAAGAAATCAACACACAATATTGATGAAAGGTCCTGCTAGTAGCCATGACAAATCCTCATAATACAAAAGAAAGATCCACTGAATTGGAGGTCAGATAGTTGATGTGTGCACCATTTAGTTTTTAGAAGTAGAACAACTCTGGCAGCCCGCCTTACCAAATATGGGCCAGCTGCAACCTAATATGGAAGGAGCGCATTATTCACACACCATCTGAAACTACGCACTGCACCGCGCTCATTGGCGATGCAATGCACCAACAAAACAAAGACATTGGGGGGATCCCAGAAAGGAATAGAATCATTTGGAATAGTTTTCTCAGTGATTGAAGAAGTTTTTGTGAACAGACCTCGGAAAGAGCTATTTGGTGCATGAATCTTTATACAAACCAGTTGCACAACATGCCATTTTGCATACATCAAGTTATATTTTTTCTTCTTCCCTCACAACTGCTTCCCCCACCTATCTGAATTGATTCTAAAGTATGTAGGCTATATTTGGGGAAAGTATGGGAGCATTTCAACAAGATTTAGATAGTGAAAGGAAATAAGAAAGAATGTGGTTTCATGTTTAGAGTCATATTTTCACCCTTTCAAGCTCCAGCTCCCCCAAACCATCAGAAAACTGCTTCGGAGCAGGGGATATATATTCTGCCATATGTTAACTATGTATAAGAAAGGCTCAGATGTTGAGATTTGGTAGCAAAGTATACAGAAAAGTCAACAATATCATGTTGCAAGATATTTCATGCATTCAACCTCATTTCTCCACCATGTGCCAAAATTCTTTCCCAAAGTAAACTTGAACCTATTTTACAACAGTTGTAGTGGCTGGAAAGATGTATTGAGAAGCTATAACAGTACAGCTCATTTTTTTCCCCCACAACTCCGGCGGGGCATTTCATTGACTCCGTCGGGGCATGTAAAATTAAATATGTTGACTCCTGCAAAGCATTCAATACACTCCGATGGGGAATATAAAATTTGAATTGGGTGGGAGACAGTTGATTGACTTTCATGGGGTATTTAATTCACTCCATTGAGGCATTTAAAATTAAATATGTTAACTTCTGCAGGGCAGTTTATTCACTCCGACGGAGCATTTTATTGACCCCGTCGGCGAATTTAAAATCAAATATTTTGACCCCGCGGCGATTTAATTCACCCCGACGGAGCATTTTATTTACGCCGTCGGGGCTTTTAAAATTAAATATGTTAACTCCCGCGGGGCAGTTTATTTACTCCGACGGGGCATTTTATTGACCCCGTCGGCGAATTTAAAATAAAATATGTTGACCCCGCAGCCATTTAATTCACTCGGCATTTTATTCATGCTGTCAGGGCATATAAAATTAAATATGTTCTCTCACAGGGCACTCCGACAGGGCATTTTATTCACTCTGTCATGAAATTTAGAGTCAAATATGTTGACCCCCGCGGCGCATGTAGTTTACTCCTCCAGGGCATTTTATTTACTCTGACAGGGTATTTTAAATCAAATATGTTGACTCCCATGGGGCATTGGGTTCACTCCTCCAGGGCATTTGAAATTGAGTATGTCAACTCTGGCAATACATTTACAATTAAACATAATAACCCCTCAAGTCAATCAAATTCTTCATGGAGTCAAAATAGTCAAATTTAAATGCCCATGGTGGTTGACATACTCAGATGTAAATTCTCTGCCAGAGTGAATCAAATGCCCCATGGGAGTTGAAATAACCACCCCATTGGAGTCAATCAAATGCTTAACCAGAGTTGACATATTCAATTTCAATAGATGTCATTGATTAATATTATGGACACAGGTAATTTACCATTGGAGCAGGTTGGGGTATATACAGCATGCTTTGCTGACCAGCAGCTGTGTGGTAGAGCAAGTAGCTTAGGGTGGAGGTTTACAATTAGCTACTACTGATAGAAGCAAACAGTACAACATCAAAGCAGGTAACAGTATTACAGTTGTTCTAGTAAAGATTGGGGAACTATGGTGTGATGCCGACGGGACACCCAGAAGACTGCCGTAGGTAGCTGCCGCGGCAAGAGACGCCGTGCCCGCAAGCCATTTGTATGCATCCGGCTGGTCCGTTGGTAAAGGGATGTTTTGGAAAGTCCGGCCGGGACCGGCTGGCCCGTTCATTACGAGTCATTGTCATGTCCGGCTACTACGTTTGGTACGTGACATAGTGACTGATATATGTGCACTGTGACCAGAACACCGTATTCTATTACATTGCTATTGCATGGACAAATGATATTTTGATACTTGTGTCTTGGTTTGGGAGAGTATCTATTGGTTGTAAGCATGGTATAATCGTGATTATCCTCGACAGAGTTGGCCGTGCACGACATTTCCACCTTATCAGGACAGCACATGCCCAACACATGCCTCTTTTCTGTCGGTGGTGAGTCAAACATGCCTTTTCCGTGACTCTGTATTGACACTTGGCATCAAACTTGGCGCAGTACGGTCATTTAAAGGAGCTGTGAGATTATCCGCGCTCCATTCTATCCTCGCTCCCAGAATGTCAACTTGTGACTCTGCCAAAACAGCTTGGTCTCCGCCATCCCTTGGTGCTGCGTGCTTCATGTCCATCCCAGCCGAGGACGTTCCCCGCGCAAAATCTTTCTACAAAAAAGTCTTTGACTGGACTTTCAAACCCTCCCCAGATCCCACCTCATACCCCGACGCCAGTTTCGCCATGTTCTATACACCTTCGCCGATTCTCATGGGAGCAATCGTCAAATCAAGCGAAAACTCCGCTAACACGCCTGGTGTTGGGATCGACATCTATTTGCTGGTTGATGATATTGAGGGCACGTTTGAGAAGGCGAAAAGTGCCGGAGGCAGCGTGGCGATGGAAATGGTCGCAGACGGAAATCACACCTTGCGCGGGAAAGTTGCGGATACTGAGGGAAACGTGATTGGGATATTGAAGTGGTTAGCTTGTTAAACAAGATTGAATAAGATGAGGGCTTGTATGACGGCTGACATGTTTTTCTTTGTGTATACTCCGAGTATATATACTAACTCACAATGTTTCAACGTTCAACTTTATGACCTTACGAGCATTCTTGGACTGATATGGACGTCTTTTCTTGAACATCTTGACGGACACCGAAGAAAAAAAGACTTGTTTACGCGCCGCACCCCCGAAAATTGGAGAGAGCGCTTTCGTGCGTGCCTTCCTGAGAGCTTCTGGCGTCTGTTGGGCGTCTGCCTCACAAATACTAGGCTCGTGACCAGCCTGTATATGAGAACTTCGATATACAAGACGCTCACCGGTCTACACAAATACCTGTTTGGTCCAAGTCACCCGTAGAACCGAACACGTGATTGTACGATTGACTTACGTCCTCGACTCTCCACCACGTCACTGCAATAAAGTCTTACTCTGGTCCTACTGCAACTACTCGCACCACTCAATAAGCTTGGAATTACTCCAACCATTTGTGGTTATGGAGTTTTCCCTGAAAGGTCTTCAAACCTCTGTGAGACGGATGCGCCTTTGTTCATCGGAAGTACCGGAAGGAATCTGGAGCAATGAAGATGCATTAAGGTATGTAAACACTGCAAGGCGAACGTTGTTAGCTTACCATTCGGATAATATAGTTTTTTTTCCAACGATCTTTGAAGAAGGTTAATCCAATCCCGAGGCCTCCAGGCATTGCGCTTGGTCGGGGCAATTCGCCATAAATCCCGCCACTCGGCTGTCTTAATATAACACTTCTTCCGTGCTGCTTGAACTCTATCCAACAAGCATATGTTTCTCCTTCACTTTGCCAAGTGAGTAACGAACCATGGTGGTGCAACGATTATCGGCTTACAAGCTACCACAGCTGTAAAGAAGCCTTCGGCCCGCATTCCGCATTTCTGGCCGCAGTGTGATAAAGGATTTCATGAGGAACTCAGGTGTTGGCTTGCGTCTGCCGCACAGTTCTGGTCTGACTTCGTCGAATTCATGACGAGAATGCATAGGGCTGAATTAACAATGGAGCGACATCGCTCCAGACTTGTTTTTCGGCTTTTTGTGCAACCCCCTTTGAAGCTAGGTCCCGAAAGATTTCAAGGTGCCTCTCCATGGTTGGTTCGTGAAGAACCGACGCTTCCATCAGGATGACTCTGCGCGTTGCCAACGATCATCTGGCCACAGGACACGTTGAGTGCTTGGAGAAAATCTGGGGCGAGATGGATGTGAGTATCCCATACTAATCTAAAGATATTGGGCTTACGGTGACGAACAGAGGCTGTTAAAGACCGTCAAGTGACGAAGCGCAACGCTCACCCTGAGCAGCCTCCTAATGTCGCTGTAAGATTGTGCTTGAGGCTCGAGGACAGTTGGATGTAAGTATTGAGTACGCTCTGAAAACGTTGGATTCACATACTTGTCTCGTAGTCGAGAATCCAATCCTCACTCAGGTTGATTGCTCTGAGCGCGGGCATATGTCAGCCCGTTTGCAACGGGTCTTAAGCCTGGCGTTGGCAAGCATTGGTCGTTGGCGCAGATGAAAACTTCTTGTTGTTTCAATTGAAGACAAAGCTGAACTAGGGCAAAGGCCAATGCGTAAATGAGCGGTTTGCTTCGATTTTACCGGAGCATTGCCCGCTTGTGGCCTTCGCTGGATATCCCGATACTAGACGTGGATTTAAGAGACGAGTCGGACGTGAGCATGCTACACAATCTCAATGCTTTTGGGCTTACATACCTGTTAGTTAGCACTCGACCCTTGGCACTTCGGCATTCTTCTCCTGAATCTTGCTTATGTGAAGGACATTGTGCTATCATTTACACGGAGGACAACGCACTAGCCCACCGTAAACGCGGTCACGTTTTCAACCACACTTGTGCAAACTTGGGCACCAATTTAAGATCTACCGCAACCCGTTTGCTTTGCTCTCCCCCGTCTTGTCATCTCCCCGCCCTCTTCGTCAGCCCTTACACACAACTCTTATACTATAGTTCAGTACCACCAACAATCATGATCATGCCCAATACCTTATCCCACTACGACTTCTCCACAACCTACCCCTGGCAGCAAACACTTGCTGCACTACCTGTAGCTCCAAGAACCCAGTAAGTCCATCTTTCTGAATTATCCTTCACTTGCCCTCTAAATTCTCATAACCTCTTCTCAGATACTCGATTCCACCAGCTTACATCCCTCAATTTCCCAATCCTCAACCCATTCTCTTGTGCGTCTCTTCTCCCTTCCTCACTCCCAATCACCATTCCTTACCATGGTTACGCGTAGCCCCGGTGAATATAGTCTTCCCACACAACCTTCCGGGGCATACCACTCAGCAGGCACCATGATGCCACTTGACAGCCAACTTGAAGGAACCGAATACCTTCAGAACGCGTCTCCCGGCTTCAGCACAGTTTCTCCTGTCCTCACATCATCTTCCGGCCCCTCCTCGCCGTATCCCAACACTCCTCCCACCCACGAAAACAACGCCATCTATCCGAGTGAGCCACTCGGTTACGAGGATCGGTTCAACCAGGTAGAAGAGGCTTGTGCCTCGATCCCAGCATCTACACAGCAGCTCCCTATCGAGCCCCAGCAGCAGCTCCCGCAAAATCAGTACTACTACCCTCCCCCTGCCTTCCCTCAGAATGTCACTCCACCCTTCTCTCAAGACTTCGTAGACTATTCCGCTCAAGCTGGTCAGAACATTGGTAATAGCCAATTTTCTCAACATAACATCCAACCAGAGATGGTTTATCTCTACCCATCCAACCCTTTGCCCGCCCTGTGTTGCATCGACGCTCTGCCCAACGAAAACTGGAACGCGCTTCCTCAGAGGTATGCCTCCTTTCCTTGCTTAGATTGTTAACTCGTCGTTACTCAATGCGAATTACCCATTGCAGCACCACGCCAGAAGCTTCGACTTCAACAATGCCACCTCCCTTCGCGCCATTCACCATGCCCACTGCGGAGTCTTTCCAAATAGGCCCCTCTTCCTTCTCCCACCAACCCACCGTTTATTCCGTGTCAAGCAATCATACTCATGCCCAGATGGGCAAGGCCGAGGCTTCCGCCTCCATGATACGCTGCCGATGGGGCAACCCCACTGTGCAATGTACGGCGTTGGTTGAAGCCACAGGTCCAGCCGTCAGGGAACACCTCCGTCAGTTTCACGAAGACGTTCAAAATCATCGTCGTGAGGGCGAAGCCACCAAAATGAAATGTATTTGGGCGGGGTGTCCAAGTAGGCGTCTTCTAAACGAAGACAGCGTCGGAAGGCATATCTGCCACACCGATGGCCACATACTTTCGGATGACCTTGACGGGCAAGTCCGGGCGGTGGGTGTAAAGTTTCATTGTGAAAAATGTGACGGCTTCTACTCCCGCAATGATGCCCTGCAGCGCCATAAGAAGATCTGCAAGGGCTCAAAGACGAAGACCGCAAGAGGCTAGTGGTTCTTATGGTCAGAATCTGCACCCCGAATCCAACCCATCTCTATGTCTATCTCTGAAATACAGTCCTACCCCACCTTCGGCTGGAGCTCGCACCTCGCTTACCACTCAGCCCACAAGACTCCATGCCTTACTCGCGGTATCTCAAGCTCGAGTACGACGTTCAAGTCTTACCATCCGTCCATCATTGGACCCCCCTAGGTTTTAACCGTATACCCACTTTCTCGCGCTCGTCCAACGCACCTCTCATGACCGTCTGCGTTCACTCTGCCCCTCATACCCATTGCTGTTGTTTTCCACTAAACCGACGCCTCCCTGTCTCTCATGGACTGTTCTCGAACCTCCGCTTCCAATGCTTTCACTGCTTTCTCTACCCTTTCCTTCCTCGGTTGACCCTTCCCCCATCCATCCTTCAATGTTCCCTTTTCCTTCTCAATTTCACCATTCTTTCCTCCTTGTTTTGCTATATCTACCAATGCACCACCGCTACTCACTACCCCTTCTTCCATCATCCCCTCAACGTTTTCACGCTATCCCTTCTCGACTTCAGCTCCTTTTTTCCTACTTGTGCATTTTGCGGGCTATCACATGTTACCACTTATCTTTCTTTTCATAATCGCTACCTATTCTCCCTTCTTGCTTCTCCTTGCTTTCCTTGATACTTTCCACTTGCACCCCTTTCCATTTTCTGACTCGCTAGCTCCTGTTGTTGTTGAACTTGTTCTCTCGCTATCGTGACAGTGTTCTCCTGCTCTCATGTATATACTGCTTTGCATCTTGTACTTCTTATCCTACAATCATATAATCGGCCTGGTATCCCAATCCTGGCTTGAACAACATAAATTTGCTTCAATTTCGAGTTGAAGTCGATACAGGGAGAACAAAGGTATCAATTCGCAGTGGTATTTCGAGAAGTAATTAACGTGGCGACAGCGGGAAGGCGATAGCAAAGTCCATGGAAGAGGAAGAAAGCAAGAAAGACCTGGACAATAAGAAAACACAAAGGCGAAGTGGTCAAGCAGGCAACGCAATACAAATACAGAACCATGGAAAGGAACGGACCAGCGGCAGTGAGCCCAGAGCACTGAGGAACCAGAAACACGTCATCTAAACCTTCGTATGAGGGACAGCATAATAACCACTCGCGTACACAGGCACCGCCTTCACTTCGCCAACGTCCGCAGATGGGCCATCGGCCTCACCGCCAACAACTTGAACTGCACGAGCAGGTGTCTTGCCCTTGCCCTCATATTGCCCTCATAATCCTCGTCAGGGATAAGGAAGTCGTCAGGAAGATCGCGGCGAAGGTCTTGAGAAATGTCGTTGTCGGGGTATTGCATCATATATCCCAAGATCTGAAGGGTGAGTTGAGTAAGGAAGAAGAATGTAAAAGAGGGGACGAAGACGGACCTGTGGGCCAGGGATACGGATGACTAATCCATCGCTCGCTGCCGAGGTGGAGATGTCCTTCTCGGAACGTTTGGAGTGGGAGGAGCGGCTGGTAGACCAGCAGAAGATCCCGCTAGATGATTCGGCAGAGTTGGCGAATTCTCCAGCGTGCTTCTTGACTTGTTCCTCGCTCATGGCTACCATGATGGTGATGTCCTACAGGCATAAACACATGAGGAAGGAGCAATGTGTATAGAGTGCTCAAGACGAACCTTGCAAATGATAAATCCGACAGGGTACGCAGGGAACAAGCCCTTATTCAACTCCTCCCATTCCGCAGGTTTTGCGTTCCTAAGGCCGTCCATGCGCTCAACACCGTCGGGCCACTTCGAGTTGAAAATCTTCTTGTCAATGTGGTAGAACTCACTGGATTGCTTGAAGAACTGCGGCTGGAACCATCCACCACGATCGACAGTGACCATCGTTGCCCGGAATCCAATTTCGACCTTGAATGACTCGCTATTGGCCTCCTCGTCCTCCGCTGAGGATGAGGAGCTTTGTTTCCTTGAGCCCCAAAAGAAGCTGACGTTTGATCCAGAAACTGGGGAGCTGAATGAGCTGGCGGAATTTTGGTGGATATTCGACATCTCATGATATAAAAGGATCTCTTGCCACCTGCTTCCTCCAGCTATCCCACTAGCAGGTGGTGGGAACAACGGTGTTTCTTCGAGCTTTGGTGGCGAATCAGCCGGGTCTTGAGCGGGGCTACCTCGCAAAGCCTGAACACGAGTGGTGAGCTCCGTAATCTCCTTTCGAACGGCGTCCATCTGCAGCGTGATCGCAGTAATCTCCAGTGCAGTATCCGTCGCCTCAGCGAGAGTCGCCGCTGACAAAGCTTGGGAATACGTGCGAGAGGCACTGTTGACAACCTCAGGCTCGAGCAGCAGTAGTTGTGATAGTTGTGTTCATGGCCGCTTCGATGCCCGTAAATGCACTCTGAACAATGTTGAATTTGGTGGCTTGTGTAACGAAGGCATCGTACTGAAACGCATTAGCCGCGGGTACGAAGCTTTGTGCGACGAGACTTGACGTTGATTTGCTGAAAGATGATTTCTGGATCCGACGTAAGATCCTCCATGGTAAACGACGTCGAGAGACTTTGGAACCAGTCAATAGGGGACATCTGGACAGGATGTATGTTCAGGGCACCATCCAAAGAGCTGGTGGCTGTCTCGCGGAACGCGTTCTTCGCGTCTTGCAACATCTCAGCTGGGCTCTTGATGTCCATATAACCAAGATACGGGCAGATTCTATGCGAGTAACCACGACCGACAACATCAGCGTGTTTGGCAGCAAGCTGTGCCTCTCCAATCGACGTGATGTGCGCCAGCTTGCGTGTAAAGTCCTCCATATCCTCATTCTTGGCTCGCGCGTTCTTGATCATGGCATCGCGCTTCAACCCCCACTCCTGCTTCGCAGCCAAGTACTCTTCCATCAGCGCCTCTGCGAGCTCCATGCGATTGACTTTCCCTTCGTCCGTAAGCCTGTTAGCGACTGCAAATTTCGGTACGTTTTCACCACTGGGTGCAACCGAGCTGCCAACAGCAGCAGCCAACGACGCGGACCTCTTGTGTTGCGACTCGATAAGATCCGTTACCCAGCCCGCAGCGGGGACGTCCTTCATAAGCCAACGACGAATCTGGTCCTGCTGCTTCGCCATAATCCGAGAGTCGTTCTCGTGGCCGGGCACCAAGTTGTTCAGAACCTGCTCATAGCAAATGGACAAGTTGTGTCCGTTGGGCGCACCAACAACCTCGCCCACGTTGTACAACTGATCAACGAGACGGAATTCGCTTTCATTGACAACGACAGGTTTGACAAACTGTCCATATATGCCGGCAGCCGAGGTGTCCCAACCATATAGGTCTTGCTGGAGGAAGCGGCCAGGAAATTGAAAAGTGAAGATCTGGCCGGTCATCGGCGCGAATACCTGCTTGAGGCTGTTACAATGATTTCCAAAAAAGTTTCCCTTTCGACGCCACTGGAAGCCTTTAACGATGCTCTGGGTGCGGTTGTTGCTGCCAATCCGACCGACGGGGAGGGGAAAAGAGACTTGTTGGCTGCTTTCACGTGATTAACGAAGTCGTCTAGGCTCGATGAGGAAGACCCTTTGCTGGGTTGCAAGGAATGAATGCTATTAGAGAAACGAGCTTTCCTGGTAAAGTTGCTGAAAAGGTATCTGACTTCGGACCACTTCGACAGCGCATACTGCACCAGGATTGCAGCTTTGCGCCAGCGACGTCTAGTGCGTGCTCCACGGTCCAGATGTTGTCGGCAGGTGGGTGAGAGGTTGGATATGGATAGTTAATCGTCATAAACGCCTTGTCGATGTCAGATAGGACGTTGTTCGGTTTGACATCGATGTTTTGTTCGTTCATAGCAGCGGGCATGAAGTACCTGCAAAAAAGACATCAGTACAAGGACTTTCCCAAGAAAACTGGACGTACATCATAATGGACTTGAGATCGAGTGTGGAGAAGTTGCTGACATCACGAGCGTTGTACACGTCCAAAATTGTTCGCAGACCTGTTGCTCGGTCCAACCTTGAGTCCTCGTGTAAAATTCGATGACGGCTGAAGAGGTGTCGGTGGGTACGATAATCTGTGAGATCGAACACGGATATGTACCAGACTCCTTCAACGTGACCGTGCCACCGCGTACAGGAGACTGGTGCTCGTGCATGAGGGCAAGTGTATGGCCGAATTCGTGCAAAATGACGCCTTTCTCCGATTCGGTCGTCGTGTCAGATGTACCAATCCAACCCAAATTCATGGTGGCCTCGTTGGCGCTGATGAGGCTGACTTCGTTCCCGACGTAGGACCAAGAGCCCGAGCGAGGATCGAAACTGATGCGAATGGCGGCGTTGCCGTTGGCAACAAAGGTGAGGTTGATATTGACATACTTTACCCTCACGGTCAACCTTCAAGAATTCAAGCACATATGACGACGTACGCTTCCGTTGTCCCACATACGAGTGGCCTTTGTAAGGACAGCTCGCATCACACCACCTCCGCCAAGGCGTCCGACTGGTGGATAAGGAGGCGGCCTTGATGAGGCATGCTTCGGCGCAGGCGCAATGAAACCAGGTGACCGCTGAGGTTTCGTCACCTTCAGCGACAGCAGATTCGGTGGAAGCGGTATCGAAGGAGACTAGGCTGGCTGGTGGAGCAGCAGCGGAGTTGAGGGCAACTGGGACAGCGACCGCCGCAGTGGTAGATTCTAGCGGAGGAACGACCGCTGTAGGCTGAGTGGCAGAAGACATAAGAAGAGGTGGAGATTACTGAGGGTAGAGGTGGGGTAAGGGCGGGGAAATCGTAAACAACTGACGCAAAGAGTTGAAGACACATCTCGACGTGACGTCATGACGTCAGATGAAAGAAATCTTGACCGAACATCAGGTGTTCTAGCGAAAATCGGACATGCTTTGGTTCCCTGTTCTGCGGAGTGAGGACACAGTTTTCCGACTTTCGAACATTGAAACGGGAGCCCAAAAGATCTGTGCGGTGAGGCACCAGTGATGGACGTGAAAGAAGGCGTAAAGGCCCTTGGAGGACATTTGTCGTCGCCCTATCACAATAGCCCCACGGTCTAGAGTCTCGGATATCTCTAATCACAGCATACGCCGTTCTCTTCTCCCTTGAATGAGACTCTCCCGAGGCTGCAACGATCACCGGTGCTCTTGCGAGCGAGCAGAAAGGGTACTGGTCTTGGAAGACGTTGGGTTTATTATCGAGAACCACGCGAGATCGCCGCCAACTTTTGCCGATGACGGCGATAATACGTTTGAGAAGTCGGTCGAATTGTCAGACCAGAAGGCCCACAAAAGGGATACGAAGGTGCATTGAATTTAGGACGCACCAGTTGCCCAGCGGATGAAGGGACGTGGCGAGGTTGTAGCAAACATGTACAAGCAGAGCAACGCCGAATAATTTCAAATTCTCAAGCAGCATGCAAGCAACATGCAAGTAGAAGAAATAAAAAAATCGACTTATAATAATTTTAAACGCTTGTAAGACACTTTTTGGGGTCGAAGCAATTTGCGGCCGATTTAGATCCCAATTTTTCTCAAAGCGGCTTTAGAGGCAATTGAACACTGTGTCTGCGCTCAGAAAATCGTAAAGCTTGCAGGATACTACAATGCTGAGCTGAGTTTTGATACGCAATAAATATGGCTTCCTCAAAGCCAACAATTTTGGCAAATTCTGATCTTGCCACATTTCGACGGTATGTCACTCCAGCATCTTGAAAACTGCTTGCAATTCTTAGAGCCCAAACGAGCCACATCGCGATCAACGGAAGGAGCAAATATGATATTCAAGTATAATGCAATAGACAGCGGATAAATGTTTTACAAATACAAAATGATATGCTACTGATACAAATGGAGGCTCGTGCTAGAGCCACTGTGGGGATGCCAGAGAACAATAATATGCCGCACACTGACAAAAGCAGCGCACAAACCGAATCTTATGCGCTACTTGATCTTGCCTCTCCCCCTGCCCGCGCTTCCGACCTTCCAAAGCAAACTTTGCGATGCTTCTTGATCGACCGCGACCCCTTTTCCTCGTTGCACCTTTCACAGCGCACCTTTTTTACTTGGAGACCAGTGTGCTTTTGCGTTTCCCTCACATGACGGTTGAACCCAGACTGCGTCATTGGAAACTTGCTTTGGGAACAGCATCCTTTCCACCGACACTCTTTGATTTTGCCGTTTTCCAGTACGCCGTGGTCCAGGAAGTGGGTGATGGTTTGGTCGTAGGTCATCGGCTTCAATTGCGTGCCACAGCCGTCCCACTGGCAGTGAAACCATTCGTTATCGTCGTTCGCGCCTTCTAACGTGGGTTCCATGGGTTGAGTGAGCGTGTATGTGGCGGTAGAGGAGTACCCGAGGTTGTTGACAAGGCGCGAACTGAAAAGGTAAAGCATCAATTCATCGTTCTGTATGACGGCAGACCGATCAACAACTTACGACGATGCTATTGGCCTCGATACGGAATTTGCATTCTTCACTACACATTCGCGGACTCGTGGGTAGGGGTGATGTCTTTGTGACACCAAAGTGCGTGGTTGTCGCACGTTTTGGATTTGCTGATGCCACTCGTGTTGCTCCATAATTGGAGCGGCCGCTGCGTAGTTGGTGAGGGACGAGTTAGCCCCATATACGAGTGGCATATGGCCCCAATGTTGTTGCGTATTGGGCTCAACGGGGGCCTGAGCCATATAGGGACGGCCATGGGACGGAGGGTGAGCATCCTGATGGATCGTCCAGGCAGCATGTAGTACAGCGTGGCGTGGCACAACGTTCACCTGAACCACAGCAGGGTGGGCCGGAGATGAGAAGTCGTCGGTCGGAAAATGGGGAAGGCATGTCGTCGAGGCAGGTCCAGGAGCAAAATATGCCGGTAAGTTGTGATTTACGTCAAATTCAAAGTCATCTTCTTGCGAGTGAGGGTGGGGATAGGTCGTCGATCTAATTGCGAGGATGTTGATTCAAAGACCGCAGTGAATAAGGGGTTGACGCACAAGGTCTGGCTACATTGAGGCGAAACATTTTCCAGATCCTGCTGTTCGCCCGTGCTCTCGTCAAGCCTGAACGTCATCGTAAGTGAAAGAATTCGGAAATCAACATGCCACTCACTGCTCATCAAACAGCTTGAGAAGCCAGGCGTTCTTCTCGATGGCAATGGTATCCCTATAGCTGTCGTTGTTGACGTAGCCTGCTGAGGAAGAAGTATCCAGAGGAGCAGCCGCATCAAGACAGGAGCTCAAGTTGCCCTCGGCCCTAGGAGACATTAATATGGACGTGGCAAGACGCGAAGACGGTCGCACTAACCATACATTATACAAAAGAGCAGCAGCCATCTCAGGAGTCACTTCTCCCAAGCTCTCACTTTCAGACCAGCCCTCCGAAGGACTCCCATCTGTCAACAGCGGCGTGACTTGAAGATCTGGGGAGTCTTCAGGATATGTGTCGTAATTAGGCAGGGGGTAGCTGAAGGACGAATAAAAAGTCAGCTTGAAACGCGATGCGATAAGATGTGACATAGACTAACCCTTCGGCCTCGGGCTGGCTATAGCTAAAGAACGAAGGAAAAGGAAAAGTGAGTATGGGACGCGACGCGACGGCCTGTGGCATTTACTCACTCTTCACCACCTCCACGTAACGGTGGGAACACTCCTTGCGCCACCCAGAAATCGTCGGGCATTTGATGATTGCTGAAAAAAGTAAATATCGACGCGAAAGGATGAAGAGGAGGCAGCTTGCCTAGGAAAATAACTGGAAGAGTACACGTTGCTCGCAACTTCTCGTGGATAATGCATGGTGGTAGCGTATGATAGAAGGCTGAACTGGGAAAAACCAGTAGAACAAGAAGAATCGAAGAGGATAGGCAACGAGGGAGCTCGAGGAAGGAAGGAGGGAAGTAGGGGAGGTTGATAATTCGCTGAAATAGGAATTCTATATAACGTCGCGTTAGGTCAACGCAACTACAAACATGTAACACTCGCGTGACTTACAAAGGTCAAGGCGGGCGGCTGGTTGTGATCTGTCATGGAGACAATGAGCCTTGATATTTCCGGTGGCCTAAAAGTTTCTGAGGCTTCGGACAAGGCGGGGGGCGTTTCTTCAGAGGCAAGGCAATGCACAAGCGGATTATGCAATCGCAGTGTACCTCCTCGTCATATCTTCTTTGCTACAATATTACCAGCACTATTAGTTTAGTTCGGCAAGGAGTGGTGCTGGACGCACTCGAATCAAAACCTGAGCACTCACCACCAACGAGATCTCGGGCTCCTTTTTGCCTCTACTCTTCTAAAAATGCAATTTCCCCGCTGTGCACGTAATTACGTCGCTTGTTCTCGCAATATCTCCTGTGCTGAATCCTCACTAGCATCAAAATTGACGTGAGTGGCGTGCGATACCTTAGGCCGCAAATCCGGCGGAGCCCGGTACCTAGCCTCCAGGTAAGTATACGGCCAAGTGACTACTCCAATTTTTACGAACCTCGCGGTGTGGACACGGGCGGAATAAATATCGTGTACGTTGGGTGGCCTTTCCAAATTTCGTTTGAACTAGTGATTTGAGAGATAAATATTTGCAGAAAAGCCTCACCTGGAGAAAAGGGTGAATTATCAGAATATTGCATCAGCTCATTTGGTAGCTCCAAATAAACCCGTTTGAGCCCAGACGGACAGTTAGTCTTCTGCACTAAGATTCAACCAGCATTAGAGCTCAAAATTTTGAAATGAGGGCATGCGGTACACAACTTGCGTTTCCCACTAGCCGGACAAATTTATTTGAGCAGAGAAAATGGGGGAAGCTTTTGTTTCTATGGCTTCTTAGGAGTAGGGCATAAACGTGGGTAGTCAAAGACGCATGCGCATCCTTCCGATTCATATTCAGGTCTATCTGGGAATCCTTGAAAGAACCTCAGCAAAAGACGTCAAAGGGTAGCCAAGATAGTGAGACGAACACGTAGAGGAAAAATTGTCTATCCGTCCGCCCAATAGGACTGGTAGAAAAGATGGACTTCTTCGAATGTCGCGTTTGTGGCTCATTTGAGGTCCATTCTGCGTGCAGTAAAATTACCCTTCCCATGAAAAGTCCTGTCGTATGTGACTAGATAACCGGGAAGCGTGTCAACACGTTGAAAGAATTCCATTGCGTTCAGCGGTGTTGATCACAAAGCTACGTCCTCTGATCGAAGTCGACGTCGTGGTGAGAGGTAAGCTCTTGTAAGTATTGTTTGTGACGCAAACCGAAATTGTGTAGAGTCTGAATACAAATATAGAGAATTTAGTCTTGGGATGGTGAAAAAACTGGAAGCAATGCGGAGGCAAGAGGTAAGATGGTGATGTGGCGCGATCTGCGGAATGAGTGTATTTCGCTCGGAGGCTGGTGCCAAACATCACATCCCAACATCCCGACGGTCACAGATTGTCACACCACAGATCTTGCACATCACAACATTGATGATGATGTCCTGATTATTCGGAGATAACCTATCGACCACGTTACATGGTTTTTTTTTGCAGAGTCTGTGGCCTCAGATTTAGACCGACAGCAACGTCTAAGTAATCTCTCGAGCTTTCAGCCTGATGTTTGAGGCTCCTTTTACAG
Source organism: Laccaria bicolor S238N-H82 (assembly GCF_000143565.1). NCBI lineage: Eukaryota > Fungi > Basidiomycota > Agaricomycetes > Agaricales > Hydnangiaceae > Laccaria > Laccaria bicolor. The sequence continues at coordinate 274,842 of NW_001889879.1, forward strand.
CGCTTTCAGAGTAGGATGGGAAAGTGTGATTTTTTGTAAGCATGTGTGACGTACGTAGTTTCCCTTTTAGGAATTGGGGGCGAACCATGTTTTTCGCCTTCCTCAGCCTTCCCTAGCCCACTCCTTCATATAAGAGCTTATATTTTGAAACCCCATAGCGTTGGGGGATGAGGCCTGAGGGATTGAGCAGAAGGGCAAGGCGACGCGTAGGCAGTGCGAGGCAAACAATTCCTCAAAGGGAAACTACGCATGTCACACACGCTTACAAAAAATCACACTTTCCCATCCTACTCTGAAAGCGCTGTAATCCGATCTATCAGGCATGCATCTCTCCCCATCAAGTTCAGTGTTCGAGTCACTGGCGCTACGTTCGCGACCTTGAGAAACTTAGAGGGTTACAGAGGATTTTGTTGCTTCGAGGGTTAAAGTAAGCTCAGCCACCCCTCATCCTATCAGCTATATGTCTAACAACGGTTTCTAGATTGCTCGTTGTCCTTAAAGACGCTTTACGCTTTCAGAGTATCTGAGCAAACGGTTAAAAGTCAGACAAAACCCAACGTCAAAACTTACCCCCACCATACACGCGGCCGGTAGAGAAATCCTGGATTATAGATGGCCAGTATCTGCGACTGCTTTTGGCGAGCAAAAGGCGATCGGGGGCTCAGAACATTGGTACTGGCCCCACCCAGAGCCCTCGATGCTAGCCATAATGAAGTAGGGCCTATATTTGCACTGTGTGGGGTATCACTCACCCATCGCCGAAAGCAAGGTTACCTCTTCACTCCCACTCTTGTGCTCATCTCTCATTAAGGTGACTGGGATACAGGTCAGCACTTCGAGTCTGCTAGTCAATATTGGTCCATAAACCATGCGCCCAACGTTTACTACAGCTCACCTACCTCACCCTCATCGTCATCCCCATAGAAGGCAAGTTCCTCCAAGGCCACCCTTCGCTCTGAGCCTGCCAGTGGAGGGCGACCTGAGTTCCAACTTCCATGACCGAGGATTTTATACAATTCTGCCCCCTATTGTTCTTACCTAGTAATAAACCGATAAGCCGATGTTCACCGAAGAATTACCGTAAGGTGGCTGGTTATTGTTGTTCAAGTCATGCGATGCCAATATGACCTTTCATGATAGGATTGCAAATAATATGGGCCATCATGCGTTCACGGAAAAGCTCCTTGCGTAGTTCGCGTAGATTATTTTATCAATATTTTATCCATTTTAAAGGAGCTCAAGGATAGATGTACTAATGCAATAAATGGTATCGAATAAATACAAATGACGATGAATGAAGAGCGTAAAGTTCTACGAATACAGATGCTACTAGTAATACAGAATGATGTGCATGCGACCTACCAATACAAACAGAAAACACGAGGCTCGTACATAGAGCCATGGAGATGCTTGAGACAATAAAGCCACAACTTCTAGCCACGCGAAAGGAAAACCGCCTCATAAGGCGGATCTCTAGTAGTGTTGCATCAATCCCACCTCTTCTTCCCGCTCTTTCGACTCTCCCGAGCAAACTTTACTGTGGTTAGCCTGAGACCTCTTCGCCTTCTCCTCGCCGCATTTCTCGCAGTTGACCTTCGAGAGCCTTCCGATCCCAGCGTGCGATCCAGTTTCGTAAACGTGACGCCTAAAGCCCTCGCGTGTCATCGGGAAGGCGCCAGGTTTAGAATTGCAGCCTTTCCAAAGGCATTCTTTGATTCGGTGACCTTTGACTTTTTCCCCATGATCTCGAAAATGTTCTCGGATCTTTGTGAGGGTCATGGGACCTGCTGAGCAGTCCCCCCATTGGCAATAATTGTCGGCCTTGCCTGACATCTCGGTACGCTTTGAAACCGACGGAGTTCCGTAAGGTTGATGCCGTCTGTCACGGCGTGCGGCTTGAGCGCTCATAGTGGCAGATGAATTACGGGGTTGCCGCTTATAAACTGGGAAGGCGCGTGTAATGGGAGTTTGGGTGAAGGGCGGGTACGCCTCATATACAGGCATTGATGCCCCAGCGTAGGCCTGCATGTTCGGCGGGACGGCGGCCTGAGCCACAGGATTGTATGGAAAATAGCAAAAACCCATCTGGGCGTTCCGATGGTGACTCATTGTGGCGGGCGCGGTACGGGGTTGTTGCCCATAAATGCTTTGATGCGACCCAGCCATCGGGAAGCGGGAAATGGGCGCGTTCGCCCAGAGGAAATAGTCTGGAGTGTCCAACGCAACAACGGCCTGTCCCATAAACTGGGGATAAGACGGCCGCTGACCGTAATTGGGAGGGGCGCCAAAAAATCCAGATGCAGGACCACTAGTCCGAGTTAATGCGGCGTTAATTTGATCTACGGACCTAGAAGAGGAAGGGCCAGGGGGATAATAATCTGCTGAAGAAGTCGCGGTGGCAAGTTCACCAGTGAACTCCGCGAAATTATCGCGTACTTGAGAAGTAGGGAGGGGATTGGCGACGTTCGTTGACCTGAACCACGTATGAGAGGGAATCTTGGTCGAGACGGGGTCGACTTACAACGGCAGCTGGTTGTTCTCGGGCTCGAGAGACTGGTCGTTTGAGTTCGCATTAGGACTAATCATTGCAACTTGTAAGTGAAAAGTGATTTCTATATGAACAGGTGCCACTGACCGTAAGTTGAATGTTCTTGAGAGCCATGAGTCTAGGTCTTCTCCATACGTATCATCGTCCTGAGAACATGCTTCGACCCGTTCATTTGATGGAAGCGGGGCGACTATCTTGAGAGGTCCACCGTTGAAGTAGTCGCCGGCCCTGGAAACATAAACGTGAGCGCGACAAATGGGTGGATGGGGGCCTGCACTAACCATGGTGGAATTACAGCGTCCTCGTCGGGCGTCTTCAACGTCTCTTCGTTATCCTGCCAGCCCTCCACGGGACTTCCATCTGTGAGCGGGGGCGTGATTTGAGATGCTGAAAAGTCCTCAGGATTTACGTCGCCAGACTGGGAGTAGCTGAGAACGAAAGGTCAGTACGTGACGCGACTCGACGTGTTGAGTGACATTGACTCACTCTTGGACTTGAGGCTGGAGGTAGCTGAAAAACGCGTTAGGAAGGAACGCGACGCGTTAGTGTGTGGCATCAACTCACGATTTTTGTTCGAAATTATTATTGAGTGCCGTAAATATACCATTTCCAAGCCAGTATTCGTCGGGCACTCGACCATCGCTAAGGAAAGTAAGTTTCGACGCGAGAGGATTGAGAAGAGGAGGAAGCGTACAGAGCAGAAGTCGACGGGTGAGCGTTGTAGTTCTGTACATCTCGCGGATGATTGTAGTTGTGCATAAGAGGATAGCTGGGCAGGAGTAGTAGGAGGAAGGGTAAATGAAGAAAGGGCGATGAAGTGAAATGAGGGAAAGAAGTGGAGGAGATTGGGGGAGGCCGATAATTTACTGAAATAGGAATTCCGAACCCAGAAGTCGCGTTGGGTCAACGCAACTACAAACATGTAACGTCCGTGTGGCTTACAAAGGTCAACGCGGGGCTGCTGGTTGCGATCTGTCATATCAACAATGAGGGCGTTGCCGGTGGCCTGGAAATTCCTGATGGTTCGGACAAGGAGGACGTTTATTCGGAGGCAAGGCAAGCCTTGGAGTCCCAGTGTCCGTCTTTGTATTATCTTCTATGCTACAGCATCACCATAATTAGCATGCCGAAACGTGAAGCGGATGGCGGCGGTACGCACTTGAACCTCAAGCTGGGCTCCGCTCACTAGTAAAATATCTTTTACCAGCAAGAAGTTCATCTCGACTCGTTTAAATGTGGATCCGCATCCAAGTACCCATAATGTGCACGCAGCCCGTGGTACTTCGTCTGTTCTTCTCGCAAAATCTCCTGCGTTAAAAACACAATAGAAACAGTAACATATATTGACGGTGAGTGGCGTGCGATACCTTGGGCCGGAAGTCCGGACAAGCCCCACTATACCCTCCAGGCCGAGGTAGGACTGTTCAGACAACTGGCTGCTTCAATCTTTGCAATACCTTAATTGCATCTGAATACTGGATGCGGGGGTGGTGAGAAAAAAAAACATACATCCTGGGCGACCTTTTTAGAATGCGTTAGCACCGTCGAACGAATACCATTCACGAAAAAAGACTCACCTAGCGGGGGCGTACAGTGGGAATTTCCAGAAAGATCGCGTCAGCTCTTTCGTATTAAATGGTTGTGATTTCAGAAGAGCAATGATTTTCTGCGGTCGTTAGTACTATAGAGTTCGCACCAAGTAGCGTACTTCCATTTCATTCAGATCAGTCGCCAAAGAAGGCTTGGCACCACAAGGTTGCCTAGATTCAATCCTGGGTGGGGCAGGTCCCGATGGACGTGACAGTGGAAGAGATTCCCATGGATATTGAAGTTGTGGACCTGCCCAGCCAGGATTGAATCCGGGCACCCTTGTCGTGCCAAGCCTTCTTTGGGGACTGACCTGGTTCAAGGACCAGTCAAGTCTGTTTGAGCGTAAAAAACTTGGAAAACTTGATATCTATGCCTTCTTGAGAATTTTAAGCTATAAATATGGATGATTAGAGATGAAGGCGTGTCCCAAAATTTATATTCAGTTCTCCCGACAAGTCTTTGAAGGGACATGTGCGAAACATATAAGCACAGTAGCCAAGAAAGATATCGGGTGTACGTACATTTTTTTTCTTCATCTGTCCGACGAATAGGAAAGATGGATTTTTTTGAACGTTCCCTTTGTGGCTCAAGTTTCAGCTCGCATGCAACCATTCCGCTGGTTGTCAAATTACCCTTCCCATAGAAGTATTCTTTGTGTACGCGAATTGATTGAATGACGGCGCAAAGCCTCTCAAGACATTCACAAATTCGATGGTGCTGATATCGATTGAAAGTTCTTGCCACGTCGTCTTTGTATTTTTTGTGGGTAGCTTCTGACAGCCGTCTTCTCTGTGATTCGCATCGAAAGTGAGAAAGACACGTACGGTCAAAGAGAGGTATCCAATCCTTTCCGTTCCGGAGGTCATGGACATGAAGCTTCAAGCGCAAGCGGCAACAGGGATGTAAGTTGATGATGATGATGATGTGGCGGTAGTATGTCGTTCTCGGAGGCTGTTGCCAAATACTACCTCCGTTGAACATTCCGACGTCACAGCGTCACCATGACGCCTTCATCTATTTGATTCGGAAGATGTTGGCAATCTCAACTTCCGTCAAACGTTCGTTCTGATGCTCCGCGCCACATTGTGGCAAATACGTTTTACATTCCTGGGTGAGCTCAGTCGGTTTTCCTACGACTTTTTGAAGAAGGGAAACCCTCCTGTAGATCAACCGTCGCCACCAACTTGTGCTAGCGCATGCCAAGTGTAACAATTCTCAGAGCCGCATTCCAACAACTGCGCATTCCATTCGTACGCTTACGCGAACCAGGGATGGGTCTCAGATACTCTCCCCATTCCCAATTGTTGCACCTGGATGGATGACATGACCACTTACACTGACTGGGCAAAAAGAATGTCCCATCATTTTTTGGACAAAGTTAGTCCTGTAACACAAGAACCAAACATTTTGAGAACTACAGTCTGGTGTATGAAACATAGCCAAAAAGGTGTAGATTGTACATACCAAGTCTGGGGATGAACAAGTGAAAAGTCATGATAAGGCAGGGAATTGACTGTGACAAGTGCCAAAAATGGGATGTAACAGAGTGGGAAATTCTGAATGACTGCAACCTACTGAAAGCAATTCACAACTTGAGGAAGAGATATTTTGAACACTGGATCTCCCTGCTATTGTTATAAGCTTCATAAAGTCTCTGGGCTAGAAAATTTTATATCCTCCTCTAAAAGGTAAATTTGAACCTGTTCTCCATTTTATGTATTTTTCACTCAATATATTTGTTGAAATGAGGTAAAATGACTCCCCATGAATGTTTGTAATGTGTATAATACAAAGGTTGGTAGAAATATTAAAATGAACATTGCATGATGTCCGTAGAAGCTAATTTCCAGAGTTTTTCTGGAAGTAAACAAGTATCTACAACATTGGTCCTTCTTTTCTGCAAGAAGAAAAAATGCTACCATCCTTTTGAATTGATCCATGGAGACTCAGGATGTCTTTTAAACAATGCCTAAAGTATAGCATGATAGCAAATAAATTTACACTGGGTATAACTTGAAAAGTCCCAAATAAAAGTACATCTTGCATAGAGCAAGAAAGGTGTGGGTCTCAGATCCTTGCATAAATAGGACCTCTGTTTATTTCTTTGGGATGGTGTTACTAGGCATGAGAAGTGCCTTGTGAAATATTTTTAGCCCCAATTCACCAAGAAAAATGTTAAGAATTGGTCCAGGATGATTGCTCTATGCAAAATGTACTTTTATTTGGGACTTTTCAAGTTATACCCAGTGTAAATTTATTTGCTATCATGCTATACTTTAGGCATTGTTTAAAAGACATCCTGAGTCTCCATGGATCAATTCAAAAGGATGGTAGCATTTTTTCTTCTTGCAGAAAAGAAGGACCAATGTTGTAGATACTTGTTTACTTCCAGAAAAACTCTGGAAATTAGCTTCTACGGACATCATGCAATGTTCATTTTAATATTTCTACCAACCTTTGTATTATACACATTACAAACATTGATGGGGAGTCATTTTACCTCATTCCAACAAATATATTGAGTGAAAAATACATAAAATGGAGAACAGGTTCAAATTTACCTTTTAGAGGAGGATATAAAATTTTCTAGCCCAGAGACTTTATGAAGCTTATAACAATAGCAGGGAGATCCAGTGTTCAAAATATCTCTTCCTCAAGTTGTGAATTGCTTTCAGTAGGTTGCAGTCATTCAGAATTTCCCACTCTGTTACATCCCATTTTTGGCACTTGTCACAGTCAATTCCCTGCCTTATCATGACTTTTCACTTGTTCATCCCCAGACTTGGTATGTACAATCTACACCTTTTTGGCTATGTTTCATACACCAGACTGTAGTTCTCAAAATGTTTGGTTCTTGTGTTACAGGACTAACTTTGTCCAAAAAATGATGGGACATTCTTTTTGCCCAGTCAGTGTACCTATATCCCTCCTCGTTCCCCTGCACGACCGGGATACAGACACCAGAGTCATCAAACAAAGCGTCAATGCACCGTCTTCTTGTCAGTTTGCTAAGCAAGTACTATCTCACCGCAGCATGGCGGGAGAGTGCTTTTCGAACTCCCTCTCTCGAGGCTGCCAAAGAGGAGGGGACTTAGTTGAGTCCCCGTGTCGAGTTGCCTTATGATTGTTGACCTTTTGCAGTATATACTATTTTAGCAGTAATGGGTCCCTTGCGCTATTTGCGCCGCCTGGTCTTTTTCCATCCACCCTCAACGCCAGGTCAATCCCGACATCCCCGGCCTTGCTCCCCTGCTCCGCCAGCTCGTTCATTGCACCTCGGTGTGGCGTCGAGCTCAAGCTGCACTTTATTGCAAGTTCGGCGGTATATCTCATCCATTGTTCCATCAGGATTGTCCCAATAACAAGGGCTGCATCTGGATATGAGTAGTCAATTTCTTCCGTCAATGTTGCTTTGATGTTGCTGGATTCTGGTCCTTTCTAATAAACACAAGAACAAACAATGGAAGACCATCTGGATGACGCTCAAGTTGTTCTTTTGCTAGCATCTCTCAAAGCTGCATCTGTCATTAGGTGTGTTTATAACCTAGTAACATGCGAATGTGTCTGAAAGCCTTCCAGAAGATCACCACCTTACTCCGTCCAACTGTAAAGTCCCCCTCGCCTCGCCTGTCGTTTGGGCGCCTCCGAGTCGCTGACATGTCTCCTTCATCTTGCGGCAGGTCTGAGATGACTGAACAAGCACTCAGGTTCATGCAAATTGTACCACCTGGAACTCCCCAACGTCTAGCACTGTACGGGGAATTTGTCGCATCCCTCGAGAACGGGATTCGGAAGAAGTTTGCTGATGGCGAAACAATCCAACCCCTACTTTATCAGATACAAGCGGCGATTCTGGATCCACCCTCGGAGCTAGTAAAATCCAAAAATCCCATAGATCTGGATACCCTCATTTGCTATCTGCAGGACGCATGCACTCTCTTACCCTCAGATAATCCTCATCGCACACGCTTTTTCAATAATCTTGGTTTCTCTCTGTGGACTCGGTACCTCCGCATGGATTCTGACGCAGATTTAGATGAAGCTATAGAGCGATATCAAAAAGCTCTTGAAGCTCATCATGCAGGAGATCAGTCACAATCTTCAACTCTGAGTGGACTGGGTTGTGCTCTCGTCTCTCGATACCAACGATCAGGAATCGATGACGCCGATCTCCAGCTCGCGATAACGTACCATCGCAAAGCGTTAGAATCCAGGCCAGAGGGTCATCCGGATCGTGACATCTCCCTCAACAATCTAGGGGCTGCCCTATGGCTGCGATTCAAACTCACGCGTGATCAGATTGATCTTGAGGAAGCTATCTTGCACCACCGTGAAGCCCTAACTCTCAGACCGGAGGGCGATGAAAATCGTTCGTCCTCCCTTTGTAATCTTGCGGCAGGGCTGCTGGTGCGTTACGAGGAAACAGGACAACTCGATGATCTGAACACCGCGATTAAGTTGTATGAACAAGCATACACGGAGGACGATGCAACCTCGCTCGATAACTTGGCTGTCTCGTTACGGACACGATTCCGCAGGGAGGGAAATGTTGATGACATTGAGCGAGCACTTGGCTTACAATTGAAAGCCCTTCCACTCCGCCCGTTCAATCATCGAAATCGCGGTGATTCCCTGAGCAATATGGGGCTAACGTTACATGATGGGTTTGAACTCACGCATGAGATAGATGCGTTGAACTCTGCGATCTCATATCACCTCGAAGCCTTAAAATATCGCACAGTGGGAAATTGGGATCGTCCTTCCACCCTCAATGATGTTGGTCATGCCTTGCACGCTCGATATCAAGCGCAATGCAATTTGAGCGACCTCGAAGAGGCCATATCCCACCATCGTGAAGCTCTTCAGCTCACGTCCTCTGCCCCTCGCGATTCTCGTCGCCGACGCTCGTTGACAAATCTCGGAGCTGCGCTCCTGACTTTTTGTCGGGATTTCAGGCGAGAAGAGGACGTCCTTACCGAAGCGATCCATCTTCTTCAGGATGGCTTGTCCGAGTACTCAGAACAGCAAGTTGATAGATTCACCTGCGCGAATGCTCTAGCATGCTCCTTTTGGCTTCATTACCACCGCTTCGGCGTTGCCGATAGTCTGGAAAAATCCATCATTAACCATCGCGTTGCTCTGGGTCGTGCTTCCTCAACAAAGGATCGTGTCACATCATTGTCAAACTACGGTGTCTCGCTCCTGGCGCGCTTCAAACGGGACGGTAATCTCGTCGAACTAAATGAAGCCATTACATCACAGCGCAATGCCCTTAGGTTGTGTCCCACGGAGGGTTCTATGCGTTCAGCACCGTCCCGTCAATTAGCACTCGCTCTTGAGAAACGGTTTTTGGACAGTGGCAATGTAGGTGATTTGGAAGAAGCAACGTTGCTTCATCGGAGTTCCGTTATCCATGAACCTCCAGAATCGAGCTCAAGACACATCGCTTTAAGCAATTTAGGAAACAATCTTCTGCTTCTTTACGAACAGAATGGGGATCTTCAGGCTCTCAAGGAAGCTATCAAAATTCACACCGACGTTCTCTCAAAATTAAACCCAACTCACGCGGATTATGCTACAGCTCTCGGTTGTCGGGGGGCCTCACTACGAAGTCGTTACGAGGAATTCGGAGATCTTCAGGATTTGGCTGAAGCCGTAGAGTTGCGCACTCAAGCTCTGCAATTTGAATCCAGTGATCTTAGTCGGGCAATCATTCACAACGACATAGGAAATATCTATTGGCTCAGATATGAACGCCTGGGTAATCCTTTTGACATTCATGCTTCGATCTCCCATTTCAGGGACGCGGTGGCTTTGTCCAGAACCTCACCACACTATATGGATTTGTTTCATACCAATCTCGCTGTAGCTCTCCATTCCAAATTTGAGTTGGAAAATAAGCGGGCTCTTCTCGACGAGGCATTGGGGTATCTTGACAAGATACAATATGCCCCTGACTCGAAAGCAACGGCGCACGCACATCATCACCTTACTCTTGGTAATATCTACCAGTCCTACCATCAAACGTATGGAGAAAAGGAGTGCTTGGTGAAAGCTATCGCCCATCTTGAAGAAGCCTCTGTCTTACCAGCAGCTTATGAGGATGAATACAAAATCTACAATGATTTAGGGATTGTTTTAAAGGATCGATACGAGACCAGGGGCGATATGGACGATCTCGAAGGGGCCATTGAGTGTCACAGGAAGGCGGCAGCCTTAATCTCATCAAGGAAATATAAACTCCCACCAACCCTCATGAGCCTTGCTAATACAATCCTTACTCGGTTCGAGCACCTGGGTCGGGAGGATGATCTTCAAGAGGCACTCGCTCGTCATCGAGATGTCCTTCAGTTCATCTCCGAAGATGATGCCCTGCGATACAGATGTTTGAATAATGTTGGGATCACGCTTTTGTTGCGGTTCAAGCATTACCATGAAAGAAAGGATCTCGAAGACTCGATCTCCTCATACAGACAAGCTCTACTCTTGCTGAGTCCTCTTCATCCTGATCAATGCATGTGTCTGGATAATTTGGGATGCGCTCTTCAGACTTTATTTGAAGAAACAAAAAATGAAACGTATCTCATTGAAGCCATCGATTGCCGGAGAAAAGCATTGGATCTTTGTGCGCCTGGGCACGTCAGCCGCTATACTTCTCTCTACAATCTTGGCCAGGTTTTGTTGAATTTTTTTCATTTAAAAGGCGAGATGTCCATCCTCAACGAATCGGCTGAGCACCTGTCAAAAGCCAAGGAGGAAACTTCAGATGACCATCCCGTCCGTACAATAATCAATGCTGGGTTGGCAGCATGCTTTTTGATTCGAGGGGAACAGGATAGCAGGATTGATCAAAATTTAGCATTCGCGCTTTTCGAGGAAGCTACCACTCACAGAACCGCGACGTCGAAATCCCGGTTCGATGTAGCTTTGCAATGGACCAAAGCGGCAGAAAAATATAAGCATCCATCTGTCCTTCTTGCCTATTCGTCCACTCTGAGCCTCCTCCAGCAGAGTCTCTTGATAAATCCTACAATTGAAAGCCAACGCGATTTTTTGATTCACCTCCCAAAATCTCTGGCTTGTGATGCATGTGCCTGTGCTATTGAGTCCGGGGAAATCGAAAAAGCTGTTGAACTTCTTGAATTGGGACGAGTTATTCTGTGGAACCGGATGCGGGGATATCGCCATACAATGGATGGTCTTCGAAAATCTCATCCAACCCTGGTTTCTAAATTCGAGAATCTATGCGCCTCCCTTGAGAGGTTGGCAACGAGCTCAGACACCGGCCAGAATATGGCATCACCAAAACGGTCTTCGGAGGTGAAATATTCCTCGCCGTTCGAATTGAAGATGCGCAATCAGCGGCTTCTTTTACAGCAGTGGGACGAAGTCGTGACAAAAATCAGAATGCTCCCTGGACATGATGGTTTCTTGAAACCTATTCCTTTTGACACCCTTCAGTCTGCGGGTGCGGAAGGCCCTGTCATCATTGTAAACCTAAGTGAGCGAAGATGCGACGCGATTATTCTTGTCCAAGGTCGGCCACCAGTACTCGTCCCCTTGCAATCTATCTCTGTTGATGCTGTTGAAGCTATGAATGTGGATCTGCAGGAGTCCCTGGTACTCTCCCGAAACCAGCTCGAGATTGATGCAGCTGCCTCGAAAATCCCTCTTCGAAAGCTGTGGAATATGCGTTTGAACAAGATTCAAACGGTTCTCAGGAATTTGTGGAAACACGTCGGATACCCGATCCATCAGCAACTGCTTGAAATCAATGTGCAGGAGATGAGCCGTATATGGTGGTACCCAACGGGTCAGCTATGTGCTTTGCCTATTCACGCAGCTGGTCCTTACCATGTGGAGATGAAGAATATCCCTGATCTTTACATCTCATCCTACACGCCGACTCTATCGTCCCTAATTTCCGCCCGTGCGGTTAAAGACCTCGCCACTAGCCCGTCGTTCCTCGCCATCGGAGTGCCCGATAATACTTTGCGGTCCGCGGAAGAAGAGATAGCAAAGATTAAGAATTACATTCCAGATGTGAAGGTTATGATTGGTGAACAAGTCACTCGTGATCCGCTACTGTGCGCTCTTCGCCAACATTCTTGGGCACATTTTGCTTGTCATGGTCATTGGAATGCACGCCAGCCCTTCCAATCCTGCTTTGAACTCTTCGGCAAGGAATCAATATCTGTCCTAGAACTTGCGAAAGAGCGACTGACGCACGCAGAATTTGCGTTTCTGTCTGCCTGTTTCGCCGCCACCCCTGACCTCGCCGGGGCCCCAGATGAAGTCATTCACCTCGCTTCGGCATTGCAATTCTCTGGGTTTCGTAGTGTGGTCGGAACTCTATGGGAATTGATTGACAAGGATGCTCCTCAGTTGGCGAGCGATTTTTATCAGGATCTGGTTCAAGAAGGAAAGGACAAACTCGACTTCAAAGACACCGCTCGCGCTCTTAGCTTAGCCGTGAATAAATTGAGGGAGAAGCCCAATATGACGCCAAACAGATGGATACAGATAATTCATATTGGGGGATAAGCGTAGGTAAAACCACTCCTTGATGAAGGCAGAAGAGTTCTGACTTGTGACCATTTAGAAATTCGAGGAGCTCACAGGCAGACATCATATTAACAAGTGATATTGAGGATGAATAATGTAGACCAACTGCACTAGAAATGGACACCAGAAAATGGGGAAGTAGGACCTAGGTGAACAACTTAGCGCTACATACAAATGACGATGTTAGAAAATGAATTGGAGGACAGAAGGGAAAATTATGACTTGCTTAAAACAAGTCCGTTCATACTCCCTACTGATCAGGGACTCTATTTTTGTTTGCGAACACTGGCATGTTCGCAAAGCACCAATTTTAACGCCTTTGAACGATTGCTTGTGATTATGAGAGTGTTGGAATTGGCCCTTGCGATGGGATCCAAATGAATACTATCAATATTGGTATAAAATTAACATAGTAAGAGAGAGCTCATAATAATCAAAATCCCTCTAGTTCACCCTAACTCTCTTGCTCGTGGCATGGGCCGCCGGGTGCCCTCGGCCCACTATAACCCTCTTCGCCTTCCTACACGTCTGAAAATGTTTACTGAGCGCGTAAGCCCCGAAAAGCTCCGTCCCACAAAACTTGCACCCCTGATTCAACTTCATGTGAGGTCCAAAGATATGCGTCACCAACATCGACGCAGGGATTTTCTCCGTGAGCCTGCACGACGACCACTGGCACGCAATGAGCGGGTCTCTTAACCCCATAGCCAGGTAATGGGCTTCACGAAGGTGGGTGCGTAGGTCTTCGATAAACTTGTGGGAGATGGTGAAGAGGTGGCCGCAGTTTTGCCAGCCGCAGGGGTAGACGCCGAACTTGGCCACTGAGTCTGAGTTTGTGGAGAAGGCGGTACTTGCGGAGCGTTTCAGAGTGGTAGCAGTAAATTGGGGTCTAAGATATCATATATGAGTTGAATTTGATTGGCAAATATGAAGAGGACGTACGTCGCGAATATTACGTCAGGGGAGGGAAGGAAGGCTTGTGGAGGGCTTGGTGTGAAGGTGGGGCTATCGAGAATGATCGTTAAAGGAACAAGAAATGATGGATTTGAATTTACGTGGATGGAAAATAATAAGCTGTTCGTCGATAGTGTTGAGAGTTATTTGCGAGAGGCAGGGTGGCATGCGGAGCCCTGAGTCAATAATCAGGAGGGTCGAAGGGGGAAGTCAAGGTAAAAAACGAACACTCCGCCGACGCATAGTGCATTAGTAGTAGTTTGAGCGAGGCCAGCCTCGACGTGGTTGGTAGGCATGATTGGTGGCATAAGTGGGGACATAGCGCTGAATAGTGTAAGTGTCAGCACAGATACGCGTCGCGTCGCGAAAGCAGGCACGTACGATTCGTTACAGTTACTCATAAGGTTGGAAATCCCTCGTGCGATCACCTGGACCACGCGTGGATTTTCAAGCCCCTCAAGAACAGCCTTGATGTCGGAATCATTCTGCGTACTGTCATTGACAGTCGTAGAATTTGCCGAGCTGTAGTGTTAATTATGAATAGTTGTGCCAGAATAGAAAGAAGTAGAGGCGGCGTACTCGTTCACCAGGCTTATCAGATTACAGACATCAATGGCGTCGGCGGGGAGAGGCATGGTTGAGAGAGGATAAAAAGATGTAAAATCAGAAGGAGAAATAGAAAAGAGAAATAAAAAGAAGTTATAGGGATGAAGAAGTCTTTGTTGAGCGTCAAGCTCGACTTATATAGATGCCTGGCGAGGACACAAACGCGTTGTTTGGCCACATTATTCAACACGGCGGTTGATGGCGAAACAAAGGAACGTGAGCCTTTCACGCCATATCAAGGGTTCAAGGCAAAGCGTGTTGTGCAATGTGGGCCGTGGCCAATTCCAGCCAAGAGGATTGTGCGGCGGAGGTCGATGGCTGGCGCCTTGATTTCTAAAAATAGTATCATTTAATTCGGGTACAAACGGATGTAAATCATCATGTAATCATCCATTGAACCAAACAAGCGCAAATGCCTCCTCTCAAGCCTTCCGTCTTGCCTTTTTCTCTCTCTTGAAGATGGTAACGAATTAGTCTCGGGCACGAAGGTTAGTCACTTTGGCTCCTGTTGAGTGGCTCACTTCTTTGATGTAAATGTCGTTGTCTTCAACACGCGATGCGAAGGGCTGGTGTAACAGTAGCACCGATCTAAAGTTATCAGCCTGGTGCGATCCGCCGTTTATGAGAAATCCTTTCTTTGCAACAAGATACTCTATCTTATGGCCCTTAGTACATCCGTTTTTACACTCCATACACTCAGTTTCCACAGCTTTGACCATCCGAGTCGCCATTCACTTCCACAAATATCCGCGACCGGAGGTTCCGACTCAACATCACCATCGAGCACAATGCGCCAGGTTTGGTATCATATCCAGCTGGCTCCCCTGGTTACCTGGTGCAACAATTTCTCTACGATGTGTTTCGCGGTGGCTTGTGGCCAGCAGCCTATGTATGAGTAAGTCCGACACGGCGTGGCATGCTATCCCCATAACTCGTTAACCAATCTCCATTCTTTTGCTACGTGCGAAATAGGAATATTCTTTGTGGCCATGGGTACATTGATTTTCGAACGCAACTGGAGGATGCCGAGTGGCTTGGGCCATCCCTGGAATTGGGGACCCATTGTCCGCCCTGTTTGTTCAGGCCACAATCACAGCTCCTTAAATACCCACCCAACGCAGGGTCAATCCATCCCCTCCTCCTCCTCCGTCTCCCCCCTCCACAACTCAATATTTCTAATTTATTGGGGTTCGCAAACATGACAGAGTACGACTACTCTCCGGAAGCTTATGAGCAACACCTTGCCACTCAACTCAGAATTTCTCGCTGGGCAGAAGCCAATAGTCAGTACCCCGCAAAAAACCCCTTCGCGACACCTGTAGCTTCCTCCGTCGCTACCTCCCGCCCCTCCACCCCTCATCGCTACCAACGTCATTTGGGTCTCGAAGCTAGTCTTCCACATGGGTCCCCTTCCATTCATTCCAGCGATTCACGCCACACCAAGAATTCTCGTTCAACTCCTCACACTCCTTCTTCTCGTTCCAGGTCTCGTTCCAGGGCACATGCTCCGCATGTCGAGTCAACCCCGCCTCCAGTCCCGCAGAAGGACAGCAAGACCAATCTTGCATTAAAATATCGTCGTCAAACGCCTTACTATCCTGATCACCCTGTTCCGGCCAATGCCACCTCTCATGCTCCTTCGTCTGCCACCCAGGTCGCGGCGGAAGGACAAGAACTAGGTTATATTCCAAGCCAACCCACTCTCCCTGAAGCGCCAGAGGCTAACAAGTACTCACGCTCCCATGGTGCCCAGTCTCACTCCTCGTCGCTCAGTCGGTCAAACCTTCGTCGGATGCAGAGTCAACCATTCCCGTCTAATGATCAGGGGCTTCCCCCGATCGCCAACATTCCTTACCCACCGCCTTACACTGAGACTTCAACGTCCTGGTATCGCCCACGAACCAAGAGCCAGCCCGATCACCTCGCGAAGGGAAAGTCTCAGGGCTCTTACCCAGCTTCGCCTAAGCTCGACTTAAGTGGCTATACCAGCCCGGCAACTTATGATCCAGCTGGGAAGCCACTCGCATCAAGCCCATACACACAAATGAATCCGCAGGGTTCTTACCCAGTCCTCCCTTTCCAGACGAATGGTTATCCTTGCCCGACATCTCTTGATATGTCTGCAGCTGTTCCTGGTTACACTACTGTCTACCCAGACCCCACTCGCTCGACGCGCATCAAGTCTTCCTCTAAACATAGCACGGTCGTTCCGATCAATGGTGGGAAGGACGGCTACGTTGTTCTTCCCGCGAGCAGGACGAGAGCCAGGGTATACATCGTAAGTGTCTCTTCGTAGACCTTCACGGAGAACTGACCAGGTTGCCCTTCGTGCAGAATCCCCCCACGGAGCAGAAACAGGAGCTTCCGCTGTACCAAGACGAGAAACAAGCTCACATGTACAGGATGGCCCCTGAAGTGTTTGAGGACAATCAGGTTAAGCCCAAGAAAAGTAAGGGTTTGCTTGGGAGGCTTCGGGGCGGTTTTTCGTCCTGTGCGGATTTGAGTGGCAAAAATTAATGGAACGCGTACCAGTTTGCAAAAAGAAGAAAAAAATAGTTATTAGATATGTATACAGCTCGTTGGGGCTCTCATGTATTCTGTTGGTTATCAATGACTCGATTTGATTGCGACTTCCTTCGGCAAACTGAAGGAGCCGTAGCCGGAACTTCTCTTTTTCTTCCACCATTGTTTTTACCAAGTTTTTACTGAACACTTAAACGTTTGAACGCTGAACGTTTTGACTCTTGCCTGATTCCGTGAAAACGGAACGAACGCGCTGGCAAGTGGCTCATCATCCTGATGATATTGCGTCGAGCCGCTCGCCGGGGTGACAAGAAGGGGAAATCGCGGTAATAAGGTTGCTGGACGCACGAAATAGGCAATACACGGGTAATGAGACACCGAAATTGGAAAATTAACTTCAACAAATTTAAGCACAACCTTTCACTACAAAAACTACATGAAAATCTGAGATAAATACCCTTTTATAACTGTGCCAAGTTTCAGAATGTTTGAACAACCTTTCGTGAAGAAAAACTAATATTATGGGTGTCTCAATGAGTGGTGTGACTGTATTTCGGCTACTTCCGAAAAACAGTCCATTTTGAAAACTCCACAGCATTGTGAATATTGCCTTGACTGCATCCAAAATTTGTAGACTGGTAGATATGAGATTTTACTACATGTTAAAATTTGTTTTGTAAAAATTGGTGTAGTATTGAGTGAGATATTAGGTAGGCAAAAGTGTCTCAAATGATGGTGGTGTCTCATTGGCTGGTGGATGACTGTAAGTAATGATTACTGCACCCGTTCCCACCCATCCGCCGCTCAACTCTCCTCTGACCATCATGGCCAGCAGAAAATACGCCAATGTCTCCTGGCTTGATATAGGCCAACTCTGCTTCACCTTCTTGAGGATTCGTACGTCTCTCCGCCTTCAGTTCTACCAATCCCTAATCTTTCGTTGATAGCTTTTGTTGTCGGATGGAATGCGGTCAGATTTCTGTTCACAAACCCACCTTTCAGAGGAATTGGGCGCAACGTGTCCATTTTGGGCATGAAGTTTTTCCTATCGCACTCGTCACTGCCACAACTTCAATATGTGGGCGGTACGACACTTGGAGTGTACAAGACATGGGCGAAAAAGAACAAACTTCCGATTACGGTTGAGGAACTTGTCGAAGATACCCGGTTGCTGTGGGTGGGGCCGAAGCAGACGAAGCGTGTCGTTCTCTACTTCCACGGTGTGTCGTGTTGATCTCGGCACTCGTAAAAACGCTGACCTTTCGTGTCAGGCGGCGGGTATATACTCCCCCTCCAGGACCTTTCACTCAGTTTCTGGAGATACGTTCAGCTCGAGCTTCAAAAACGGGATTGTGACGTTGGCTTTGCCATTCTCAACTATTGTTCGTCAATTTGATTGCACGCTGTATCACTTTCTGACGTTCATGTTAGCCCTGTATCCAGTCGCTTCATTTCCTACTCCATTGTGTCAAGCAACGATTGTGTTAGACCATCTCCTTGCACTTGGTGTGCACCCAAGCAACCTCCAAATTGTCGGCGACTCGGCAGGGGGCAACCTCATTCTGCAACTCATCTCCAACCTCCTCCACCCGCTCAATCCCTCAACCAAGATTCACACACCCTTAAAGGCCCCCATTCGCGGTGTTTATCTGATGTCACCTTGGGTTCACATCCATACGGATGATGCAGCCTACTCGACAAACCGCGATTCCGACTTATTAGCACCTTCCTTCGTCTTAGCATTCGGCCACGCCATTAAGGATGACGTTTCTATCAGTCAATGCCCGTACCTTCAACCTTCCTCTGCGCCAAGCTCGTGGTTCGACGACATCCATACTGTTGTGGACCGGATATTACTTACTGCTGGAGATGTGGAGATGTTCAGAGACGACATCACCCATTTCTCGCGGGTTCTGGCGAAAGGAAAGGGGCATTTCAGATATGTGTTGCAGGAGCATGGTATTCATGATGATCCGTTCTACGACTTTATGTTCAGTGAGACACCACCCGCACAGGAATTGGGCACCCTCACCCCTCTCATCATCGATTGGCTGGAAAGTGGGTTCAGTCTTGTTGACTCCGATACGTAATCCGTGTTGCTGAAGCTTGACTTTGTTAACGTACCAATTATTCACTACATTGAGGTGCTGAACGAAGGACGCCATTTTCACGCTTCCATTATATTTCTTTTACGACAAGATGCAGGCACGTCTGTTTTCTGGCCGAGTTATCCTTGATACTGCCAACATTTAAAGTAGTCGTTAGGCTCGTAGTCCAGCCAAAGCCGTGCACGGGAGTACCAATTTCATAAATGTTTTCCATCCGACCGATTAAAAAAATCACTGCCGTGGTTTCACTGTGAAACAACTTTTTTTTTGGTTTTTTTTTGGATTCTTGCTACAGAAAACCTCCACCTTGGAGAGCCAAAGTGACGCGATTGACGCGCAGTAAGGTGAATACAACCAACTTATCGGACTGTATTTCCCAAAATTTCTCCAGATTAGGGGTCAGGCATAGGTTTCGTCTAATTTTTATCTGCACATTAGCTCAGGCCAAGTATATATACCGTAAAAAAAATCTGTTGTGCGGGCAACGCCAGCAATGGGCAGGGCCTTGAGCTTAAGCTTTAAGCTTAAGTTCGAGCTACTGGCGACCTCGGTGGCAGTGATGCACACACTGCACGTGTTTGACAAAAACATAAATCTGAAAAAATATTCAACTGATTTTTATCCAACTTGGGATCAGGCCTCAGGGATGTGGCATGACATCTCATGACATTCATGGGTCCTGTTGTTGGACGTCCCTGGTTGGACGTAGCTGAGTAAATGTCCGAAACGTGGCTTTTTCCCAACTTTTTCCATCTCTCGTTTGGCTTCCATGGCCAGCAGAAAGTATGCTGATGTCTCCTGGTTTGATATATGTCAAATCTTCCTCATTTGCTTGGGCATTCGTAAGTTCCTTACCTGACTACCCCCCAATCATCACTAACAGTTTACAGCGTTCGTCATGGCCTGGAATCTCATTAAGTTCCTGTTCATAGGTCCACCCGTCAAAGGCATGCGGTTCGGTGTAGCCATTGCGGCCGTCAGATTCCTATGTTCACGTTCATCGATCCCTCAACTTCAATATGTGAATGGTACCACCCTCCCGGTGTACAAGGCATGGGCGAAGAAGAACAAACTTCCAGTTGTGGTCGAGGAGCTTGTAGCAGATGCCAGGCTCCTGTGGATTGGACCAAAGCAGACAAAGCGGGTCATCCTGTACTTTCACGGTATGTTTCGCTGTTCTCGCATCACCAACAATCTGACTTTTCGAGGTAGGTGGCGCGTATCTCGCCCCGCTTATGGAATTTTCTGTAAGCTTCTGGAGATATGTCCAATTAGAGCTACAGAAACGAGATTGTGAAGTCGGCGTGGCTATTTTCAGCTACTGTTCGTGAGCATGATTGCTCTCTCTCTCCCAAAGAAGAACTTCCGGATGATGCTGACGTTCATACTATGTAGCGCTCTTCCCAGAGGCCCCCTTCCCCTCCCAGCTGCGTCAAGCAACCATCGCAGTAGATCATCTCCTTGCTCAGGGAGTTCACCCCACCAACCTCCAAATTGTTGGCGATTCAGCGGGGGGAAACCTCGTCCTCGAACTCATTTCCCACCTTCTTCATCCACTCGACCCTTCAATCAAGATCCAAACACCATTCAAATCTCGCATCAACGGTGTCTATCTTATGTCACCTTGGGTCCACATCCAGACGAATGAAGCAGCCTATTTGACCAACCGCAATTCGGATCTATTCGACGTCCCCTGTATCATAAAATGGAGCCGAGCCATCAAGGATGATGTCCCAGTTGATAACTTGAACCTGCCATACATTGAACCTTCCTCTGCGCCGATATCGTGGTTCGACGATATTCATACTGTTGTGGACCGGATACTAGTCACTGCCGGAGAGGCGGAGATATTCAAAGACGATATCACCAATTTTTCGAAGGTTCTGGCGAGAGGAAAGGCAAATTTCAAGTTTGTTGTCCAGGAGCATGGGATTCACGATGATCCATTTTTCGACTTCTTGTCTAGTGCTACACCTCCCCCGGAGAAACTAGGCACTCTCACTCCTCTCATTATTGATTGGCTGGAAAGTGGGTTTAATCTTGTTGACTCCGATATTTAGCCCCTGCAGTTTAGCCGACTCACACATGATGCTCACATTATTTATTATGAATTGAAGTTATTCATCCCCTCCAATCTATTTTGTTCCTCCATTCCTTCATTTTTGTGACGTTGAATTTTGCCCATGTGATTCAAAGGCTCTTCAACTCAGAACCGAGACGCTACAAGAAGGTCTGAACTTGAACATCTCAAGTCTCTAATAAGTAGCTGGCGCACACACCCTTTGTTTCAACAAAATATCTACGGATCAATTGGCGGCATTGAAACCCTCTACTACCCTTCATGGTTCATATATCGTGAACCTGGCAAGGTACGACTTCACATATATCGAAGTCTGTCTAGGAGAGACTACCTTCATGGATGATTTCTCTGGTTCTACATTTCCAACGATGTCCTGTATCGGCACCGCCAGCGCCCCGAGAGGCGCTAGAGTACTGGTCCTGGTTTCGACCGAAAGAGTAAGGGTGACGACGACGACGACGAAGCTTCCGACTAGAAACTGTCCATCGTTTGCTCTGACTTCTGGGCTTGAGAGCTCTTGCGCTTTCGCGCCTGGATTTGACGACCCATTACAATTTCCTGCTGCCCCATTTTACATAGTATAATGGAGTTTAGTTCCTTGATTGAAGCTTCGAAGCACCAGTGATGGTCGTTCCTGTATCACGGACATACGACCTCTGTCTGACTCCGTTACCGATTAATCGATTATGCTCAAAGTTAAAGTTCTGTACAAATTCCATCCAGCATTGATCCAGCACCTCCTCTGGGGTATTTTACGAAACTCATTTGTCAAAAACTCTACCTCAAACAGGAAGATTAAATCCTAGGACTATAAAGCATCTCGTACTAATATTAATTGTATATGTGTATCTAACCACAAGAAATCCAGCCGTATCCATCATCCACCCATTCCACTTTACACACATTCAAAGCATCCCTCATCTATCATAAGTGCCAACAACGCCACTAACAACCTCAATTCCAAGCCCATCAAGGGCCACCCTACCCATATCAGCCCACCACTCTACCAATTCCTGATCTTCAAACCATATAGATGTTTCCTCCGTGTCAGACTTGTTCATTGGGATTCCCGTGAAGGCGGAAGGAGTGATTGCGGACGTCGAGGCGTCTTCTTCAAGCAAAGGTTGCGGCGACGGCGACGACGGGGGAGGAGGAGTTCCAGGAGAATCCGAAATTTCCGCCCCATCCGACAACCTCCTCTTCTTCGCACTAGAATCCACCTCCCCCTCCCCCTCCTCGCCCAACATCAAACCACCACCCCTCATCCACCCCGCGACGTTCCCCTGCACCTTCACCTCCTCCAAAATCCCCACCACCGCCAACAACATCTCATCATACTCCCCACCCAGCACCCTCGCCTTCTCGCCCACCTTCCACAACTTCTTCTCAGCCTTCTTCCTCTCCACCCATCCCCTTTTCTTCTCCTTGCGTTTCCGTTTCTTCGCGGATATCCGGTCTTCAGTCTCATCTACTTTGAATGTGGGTACCGAGAGTTTGGCACGGGCAGCAAGCACCTCGGCGTCCCTGACAGCTACGTCCGTCCCGCGCGTGGTGGCAGCGTATTCACGCACGCAGAGGTGGTTGTATGGTTGGAGCTTGGCTTTGAGCGGGGAATCGTCTACCAGAATAGTCGTCAATGCAGAATGTTTCTGTGCCGAGTCGGCGGATGTAGTGGAATCGAGGTGGAGCGCGGACCATGGCTTTGCTAGGTCTTTGGTAGTCTCTGATTTGCGGTCTTGGAATTATATGATGAGTTTTGATTTCGTGTAAATACAAGGAGAAAGAACTCACGATAAGACTGTTCGTCGAGTCCAAGGGTATCCCTAGCCCAAACGGCCACCAGCTCCTCCTTCCTCTCCGCAAAACACTTGTCCACCATATCAGCAACGCTATGCGGCTGTGCGGAGCTCCAGACCATCGTATCGAGCCACGTCCTCGTCGTAGGGTGGAACAGATAATCACGGAGCGAAGGGAGATACGGTCTGGGGTACACGTGGCGGACGGGTCGTGGAGTGGAATAGGTGGCGTGTTGGTAGAAATCTTTGCGGTGGGGGCTGCGGAAAACCAGGGTTCCATTGAGATCCAGAATGAGCAGTTTGCGAGAGGCGGATGGGGAAGTGAGCTTGTTGGAGGGTTCGAGGGATGTTCGTAGATACTCAAGAGTGGGGGATGCAGGGATTGGGGGTGGTGTTGGCTTCCGCCCCACTCTAACCGCTCCCTTTCCTGGATGGTCAGGGTGTCTTGAAGAGGTACCGGCATCAGGAGATTGCGAACTGCGGTGTGGGCTCTTGGGAGATCGCGGAATGCGGGGCGGGCTGATGGATGGGACGGAAAAGGGTTCTGAATATGGATCGACTTTTCCTGAGAAATTGCGTTTTGACGAGGCGGATGGAGGGGTGACTTTATTGGACCGTTTGAGGGACTCCTGAGACGGGGAGTCGGGAATGGCAGGTGTTGGCATTCGTCCTACTCTAGCCACGTCCTTTCTTGAACAATCAGGGCGTCTAGAAGATGTGCCAGCGTTACTATACGCATCAAACGACCGCGAACGGCGAGGCGGGCTCTTGGGCGGAATGGAATAGTCGTCTGAATACGGGTCAAGTTTCCCAGCTTTGCCTGGGGAATCGCGGTTGGATGGGTCGTAGTTGTAGTCGTAAGCGAGGCCTCTGGAGTGCTTGTAGGCGTTTCCGCTATAATCTGGCGACATCCGCCTCATATTATAGGGAAAACGGAGTAGCAATTGCCTGAGACCGTTTTCAGCATCCGAGCAAATTGACGAGACAAAAAAACAATGACGGACCTGCGAAGAATGGTGACTACTAGAATGACGCCTCACAAAGACTCTGATTGAGTCTTGTATGGCTCTACAATAGCTGGGCTAATATCGTCGTCGTCGGTGCCAGCAGAGATCAAATTTTGCAATCATGTGATCACGATTCTCACGCGTTCATTGTTCAACGCCAAGAACAACCGTGTCCTTGCCTGGCTTTCAAAGGCGACAATTTGAGTGGGGAAATAAAAAACTTTCTGCCACATAAAATCAGAAATAGATGATACGAAAAGAAGGGAAATTTACGCGGAATGTACATTGAGTAATTGCATCTGGGCGCCCAGTGAACCTGGCGAAGACTGAGCAGTTCAAGAAAGGAGCTTAGCGTATCGATGCGCCGTGTGTACTTCAACGTTCAAACGTTCAACGTTGTTCAACTTTGATGCGCCTTGTGTTGACCTTGTGTTTACCGACTTGCAAATATGAGTCTACGTGAGGTTAACATGTCAATCTAATATCTATCAGAAGGACGATCGATGTCGATGAACGTTGAACTTCCGAAAACAAATTTTGAGACCTCGTGTATAACAAAGGAAGGGAAGGGAATACGGCCGTCGGTGGGTCGAGATGTTGGAAATCACGAGTTTTAGTAGGTTAAAAATAGAAACGTTCAGAGGAGCTAATAAACATGATTCAATTTAACTGCGTGCCTCTGGAGGTGATACGTACTATGTCAGTATGGATGAGGTTGTCGGGGATGTATGATCAGCTTGACGGTGTAGTTGTATCCCTTTTTTGTCAGAATTGAGTAGATTGTGAATCACGAGGACTTCGTCGTGGGTGAACGTTTGAACTGTGAGTTCGTTTTGGGGACCGGGGTCGTTCGTCAAATCGTCATCATTGTCGATAGCAACAGTTGAAAAGCCAGGGCTGATTCCGTCTTGAGCTATTGCATTTCACCCAGAAGGCAATGGCCTAAAACTTTTTTTTAAACAGTCTCTTGGATTTCGTTAGCACCAGTGGGTGCGATGACAGAGCTTGCAGCTTAAATTGAGGGCCGTATTAAATCGATCACAGAGGTTTAGATCGACTTGCACTCATATACAAAGAGGGCCAAACGGGTCGATGACTATCAATAATATGGCCCGAGCCATAAATAAAATGAATGACCGAAAAATACAGATGCACCCACCATAAAAGTCAAAGGGCAGTAGCAACGAAGGGAAGCAGATTCTCCGGAATAGGAGGGTGATGCTCAAAAAGTAAATCCTTTGAAGGATAAACACCCCGAGAAGGCCCATCCGCCGGATTAGATTTCGTCCAAACCCAATCAACCGCCAACCGAATACTATACGCGTCGCAAAGACCCAAAATCACATCCAAAACGCGCTTGATTTCTGGTTTCTTTGAAGTCCTCTTAATAAACGCTCGAACGACAACCTCGTTGTCGGACCAAACTTTGAGAACAGAAGCGTGATGACCGGCTGAGATCATGGCCCGGATGCCCAATTCGACGGCGACCATTTCTGCCCAGTGTATATCCCGACTCTTCGACCGCCATCCGTCCTTCAGCTTCCAGGCGAGCCACTGGCGGCCAAATATAAATCCGATTCCAGAATGCGAAGCGTCCACGAATATCTCGGGAATCGGAGGTGTGCCTGGTGCAATGTGAGCTATCAGAAACTTAAGATGTTGAAGTTCATCGGAATCCTCTTCCGCCGCGGTCTGCAGAAGTGGCGTCTCCATTTTTGAGTCTGAGAGAAGACTGTTTGTCGAACTCGGCGATGACATTGACGACAACGAGTCAGCCTCGGAATCGGAAGTGTCCGATTGGGGCTCTGGAATCGACGAATACACGAGAGCAGCGTCAACTGGAAAGTCCCTGACATGGTTTATGTCCCGTTCATCATCCTCCTCCTCCGTTTCCGCGCCTCTCACTACGCCCTCCTCCTCCTGCACGACAGCAGAGATAGTCGGATCAAGCCCGCTGTTACTGTGAAGGGGCGCAGAGTCCGTCCAAGAATATATTAAATCCTGAAGATCCAGGGCATCGAGACTCCCTGAATCAGATGATTCAGAACTGGACATCTCTTCGAACGTGGCCTGGATAGAGAAGAGAAGGTCCCTCAATTCTGCCAGCTCCTCTTTCAGAACCTGAATTTCTTCCTCTCTTTGGACAGATAGGGCAAGCGCCTCGTCGCGCTGCTCAGAATAACGATGAAAGTGTCTATCATCGCTTTGCTTCTGGATGCGTCGGCCTTCCTCTATTCCCTCGAGGTAGCGCATCGTGGCCAAACTATCACGGGTTTTAACCGCACTATGAAAACTATAATCCTCGGGAGCCCGACTGGCCGCGAGGAAATGCGACATGTATTTGCGGCATGTTTTGCACCCGTAAGGATGCACGACCCCAAAAGCCGAATTGGCTTCCCAGGAGGGAAGCGGAAGATGGTAAATGGTATGTTCAGACCCGTGGAAATCGTCCGACATGTCGTCGCTGACAGTAAAAACTGGGGAAGGGGACAATAATATAATAGATAGCCGATTTGAACAGCAATAGCGAATAGAAGCTTGAAGAACTGTGACGAGATAGCCTGAGGGAACTCATATAGATATTTGTGGAGCGCGGTAGTTTCTACCTTTGAGCAATCCCGGTCACTGCATGCCTTCAAGGCATGTCGGTCGTTCCGGAACAACGTGGCTGTTCTGAAAGATGCGCATTGAGTTCGTGGGCGTGATCTTCGTGTGATACACAACCTCAGCGTGCGATGACACTCACAGGCCTGCAACACATGCAGGCAACATGCCAGTCTGTGG
Source organism: Laccaria bicolor S238N-H82 (assembly GCF_000143565.1). NCBI lineage: Eukaryota > Fungi > Basidiomycota > Agaricomycetes > Agaricales > Hydnangiaceae > Laccaria > Laccaria bicolor. The sequence continues at coordinate 301,403 of NW_001889879.1, forward strand.
GACTCTGTGTGCGTTAAAGGTTACGCAAACGTAAACACAACGTAAACGCATTTGACTGAGTGGACGAGAACGCACAAAGTAAAATTGAAGAAGGTCCTATGGGCTGCCAAGCAAGTTACATTTGGTGTTTCTCGCAGACTCTGTTAGGCAAAGGCCCGGGGGAGCTACTTATGACTCAGCCGAGTCCGACGCCACAAATCATGTAATTGAGTGGACTGTGCACGCGCAGATCGAAGACCATCTTCACGGGTTACTAATGCAACGAAAGAGGGAGTGGGCTGAAACGCGTAAGTAGCTGGCGTGAGGTGGGTTTGAGGGAGCCTTTGAAAATAACAACAGTAAACTGTTGTTAACGACGGTTCCAGAAGAACCAATGCCCAACACAACTTTTTTTGCTACAGATCTCATGTCGTTACATATTTGATACTTTCAAAATCTTCCCATTCCGATACTCCTGTAACAAAACTGACTTAATCGAGAATTGGACACCATAAGCTTTGTCAAATTCACGTAGTGTTACAAATTACAGACATCACCAGGAGACGTAATTGAGAACTGGGGGGGAGGGGGTAGGATGGTGGAAAGATTCTGCAGAGTACGGACCGTACGGAGGGGGCGACGGGGAAGGGATCAAGAGGGGTCCGAGACAGGTAGCAACAGGGAGTTCGAGACACATATCAACGAGAGCGCATACACACATCATGGGAAAAATACAAGTACAGCCTGAAAGGGTGAAAGAACACATATACACTACCTTTGATTCCGACATGCGGCTACAACTGATCGAGAAGAGCGGGCAGCACTTCGACTAGGCCCAGTTATGTTAGTCATCATGGCCCAATAGTGATGGGCCACCCGGCCCTGACAAACAACCATGTGGTAAGGGCCCAGCCGGCCCGGCCGGTTTGATGGTGGGGCCCCAATATGGAAGGGGCGGCCAGACCCTGTACAATCACCCAGTAACCATGGGCTGGCCATCAGCAACAATGCCCCATATGATTGGAGTAGCCGGGTGTACCTTGACTGCCATATCCTCCTGCGGAGCTGCCCTCCGCCGGGGCTGAATATTGCACCGGCGGTCATGATCATAATGAACACTTAGAATTACAAGCCTGGCTCATACAAATCATGCATAATATTGTCAATCTATGTATGTTGTTTGCTATGATTTGATTGGAGCTACTAAGCACTGCACATTGCCTCCAAAAGAAATGATAACATTTTTATAATGTTCTGTCAGGAGAGGCTTCATGCATTTCCTTTGCCAAAAGTGTTTAGTTCAACCAGTGAGGCAAATGTTTCACCACTGGTGATGTAATTTTTTTATGATACTCCACCGGACCACTCCACCAGTGACATGAAATTTCTGTAAGACACTCCACTGGACTAAACCACACATTGCCTCTGCATAAATGACAAATACTGGATTGATCTGTCAGAAGAGGCTCCACACATTCAATCTGCAAAGGTATTTAAGACCTGGGCGGAGTAATGCAATATTTCTTAAAGACAACCCCAGCAGAGCAATGCAATATTTTATAATGACTCTGGTGGAGCAATGCAATATTTTTTTTAACAACTCCGGCGGAGCAATGCAATATTTTTTGACAATGCCGGCGGAGCAATGCAATATTTTTTGACAACACCGGCGGAGCAATGCAATATTTTTTTTAACAACTCCGGCGGAGCAATGCAATATTTTTTGACAACACCGGCGGAGCAATGCAATATTTTTTTTTAACAACTCCGGCGGAGCAATGCAATATTTTTTGACAATGCCGGCGGAGCAATGCAATATTTTTTTTAACAACTCCGGCGGAGCAATGCAATATTTTTTTGACAACGCCGGCGGAGCAATGCAATATTTTTAATGACAATGCCGGCGGAGCAATGCAATATTTTTAATGACAACTCCGGCAGAGCAATGTATATTAAAGGGAACTAATGAAAATGATAACCAAGTGTTTCAATCAATGAGGAGAGTATCTGCTAGTAGCATAAAAGAAAAATGAAATGCCTTCTTTTTAATAGCTCTGCTGGAGGTCTAGAGCAATATATATATATATCATGAAGCTCCATCGAAGAAGTGCTGTTTTTTAAAAAAGACTCTGGCAGAGAAGTGCAAAATGATTCAATGTATTTTTTAATGACTCTGTCGGAGTAGTGCTTTTCTTTTTGAGGCATTAAAAGTGGAGTACCACAAAAACACAAAGCTATTTAAGTACATCAGCAGGGCAATCCTTTGGCAAATATTATTCCATTGGTGATGTAATTTTTTTGTGATGCTCCGCCGGACCACCATGCGGGACCAGCCTACTGCACGTTGCCTCCGAAAACATAACAAAAATTTTATAATAGAATAAATTAAGTTCATCGGCAGGGCAATCCTTCTGCAAATATTGCTCTGTCAATGATGTAACTCTTTTTACAATACTCCGATGGACCACCATGTGGGAGCAGTCACCACACATTGCCTCCACAAACATAGCAAAATTTGTATAATGGCCTGTTACAATGAGTTTCACACATTCACTTCAAAAAGATATTTAACTACACCAGCAGGGCAATCCTTCCGCAAATATTACCCCGCCGGTGATGTAATTTCTTTTTATAATATCCAATAGGACCAGCCACCACACATTGCCTTCACGAACATAATGGCCTATCTGAATGAGCTTCAGACATGTAGGTAATTAAGTACACCGCAAGGGCAACCCACCAACAAACATTTCTCTGCCAGTGATGTAATTCTTTTATCACACTCCGCAGAACCAACCTGCCATCAACCTCTGCCAAATTTTTATCCTCTGCCAAGCTAAGCACTGCACATTACCTCCTAAAACACCACAAATCTAATGGTCCTTCAGACAATATGAGCTCTGTTGCTGATAACCAGAGGTAACCAAGTATTCATCATGCAGGGCCACATATTGTGAAAAGGCATTGCCACAACAGGGATGGTCCAGTTATCCTGCTTGTTCCTGGGCAGGGACCCATCAAAGTTGAAATCTGTGCCTGGGTCATTTCCAAATTGAGGTGATGCGCCTGGTGCACAGACCCTCCGCCGGATGCAAACAGACCCTGCATCCCGACGAATAGCAACGCACTCACCCATTTTCAAGCCATATAACCTCCAAACCAGCCAGTTGATAGACATAGCTGCCATGTTAATTACTATGTAAAAATCTTTGAGAGATGTTTTATTTTCATAGACAAACATAGGAAAAGGTGTTTTATGTCAATAATCTCTATCAAATCTTGACTGCATTATGGCATTGCAATGAAAATCATCAAGACTTTTTTTTCCTTCTGAACAACTTATCATCGGGCCTAGCTTGTTGGAATCGTGCTTTTCCAAGCTTTTCAAAGGTGGTTCTTATATGGGTTGAAGCTCATTATTACATTTTGTGGAGCTCAAACAATGTGTGAAATGCTATATTTTACAATAAAACCGTCAAGACTTCTCTCTTCCCCAAACAACTTATCGTCGGGCATAGCTTGTTGGAATCATGCTTTTCCAAGCTTTTTAAAGGTGGTTTCTACATGGGTTGAAACTCATTATTAAATTTTGTGGAGCTCAAACAAAGTGTGAAATGGTACATTTTACAGTAAAACCATCAAGACTTATCTTTCTCCTGAACAACTTATTGTTGGGCCTAGCTCATTCGAATTCTGCCTTCTCCAGCTTGACAGAGATGGTTTTTATGTGAGTTAAAAGTCATTGTTACATCGTGCGGATTGTATCTCAAAAAGTAATCACTACTCCGCCGGAGCAACTTTATAAAAGTTTTACTGCCCAAGCGGAGCTATTTTGAAACAAATTGCACTTCTCCACCAGAGGCATTTGAAAAAGTTACATTGCAGTGGAGCCATTGTTTAAAATATTGCATTGCTCCAGTGGAGCTGTTTTTAAGAAAATACATTACTCCAGCGGAGCCATTGAAAAAAAAAAATACCCTGCTCCGCTGGAGCTATCATTAGTAATTGCACTGCTCCGGCGGAGCCATTTTGAAAAAAATACACTGCTCCGGCGGAGCTATCTTTAGAAGAAATTGCACTGCTCCGGCGGAGCCATTCAAAAAAATATATATTGCTCTGGTGGAGCCATTGAAAAAAAAATACACTGCTCTGCCAGAGCTATCTTTAGAAGAAATTGCACTGCTCCAGCAGAGCCATGAAAAGAAAATGCTTTACTCTGGTGGCACCATTGTTATAAGAAATTGCACTGCTCCGGCGGAGCCTACTCAAACAGAACTACCTAAAAAAAAAAAATTGCTGCAGTGGAGCCATTTTTAAAAGAAATACATAACTCTGGCAGAGCTATTGAAAAAAAAAATACATTGCTCCAGCAGAGCCATTTAGAAGATATTTTGCTCCAGTACAAACATTCTTTGAATTCAAGTTCCCTCTCATATACATTGCCCCAATAGAACCAATTTAACAAAAGTTGCATTTCTCCACCAGAGTCTCTTTGAGATACATGTATGTAGGTCCACAGATAATTTACCTCATCACCCTTCATTAGTAAAATTCTTTTATGTTAGCAGTAGACACTCTCCTCATTGATTGAGTTATTAAGATATACTTTGGTCATTATTTTCCTTAGTTCTCTTTGATATACATTGCTCTGCTGGAGTTGTTTCTTAAAAAATTGTGTTGGGCCACCAGGCTCTTTAAAAAAAAAAGATTGCATTGCTCTGCCGAAGTTGTTTTTAAAAAAATTGCAATGCTCTGCCGGGGTCTTCTGTAAAAAAAATTGCATTTCTCCGCCGGGGTCTTCTCTAAAAAAATTGCATTACTCCGCCGGAGTCTTTGTAAAAAAAATTGCACTGCTCTAATGGAGCTTCATAGTATATATATATATTGCTCTAGACCAACACAGCTATTAGAAAAAGGTGTCCCCCATGCAAAAGTAATGTGTTTTTATTGGAAGGTCCTCTGCTGGTGTATCATATTCAGCTGTATTTGTGGGACCCATAATATATACAATAGTTAATGGAGGCTGCTTGGGTTCCAAAAGAATTGTTAAAAGTACATGTAGGTCTGCAATGGGTCACATTCATGGTGTTTAACTGACTTCTGCAACCTTATTGTTATGTGGAAGCATTGTAGTACATTTACAAGGTGCCCCACAATTTGAGCTGGCAGACGATGATATGCATCCTCCCCATGACAGTCCTCATGGTGTTTGAGTGGCTTCTGTGGCCCTATTATTATGTAAAATATTTATAGTATATTTACAAGGTGCTCCGCATTTTGCCCAAGGTGGGCCGCAATTTGCACCGTCGGACAATGATGTGCATGCTCCGCAGGAGTCGCTGTCAGGGAGAAGTACGGCTGCCTCAAGCTGATGGGTGATTGTAACGATCACGGCTGTACCAATCACTAAGGGACAGTTTAGAAAACCGGCCGGTCCGGCTGGGCTCATGTTACATGAGTGGTTGTCACATCCGGTTACTACATTAGGTATGGGACATGATGACTAACATATGTGCTAGGCCCGCGCCTTGGGGGTCAGGTAGTAGCCGCTAGCGTAGACCGGCTCTTCCTTGGGAGGAGAAACAGCAGCGGTAGCCGCTGCAGGGGTATCGGTAGATGGATCAGTGACAGAGGGTCCAGCCAAGGCACGAGCAGGTGCTTTAGGTTTGCTGAACCCAGCTTCATAATCCGAATCAGGGATAAGGAAGTCATCCGGGAGATCGGAACGGAGATCTTGAGTCAAGTCGTTATCAATGTACTGCAGCATGTATCCAAGGATCTACGTATCATCAATTGAGTACTTAGAAGCTAGTGATGAATGAAAGAGACACACCTGTGGCCCAGGAATGCAGATGATAAGGCCGTCGCTGGCGAACTTGGTGGACAGCTCTTTCTCCGAGCGCTTTGAGTTCGAGGATTGGCTAGTCGACCAACAGAAGATGCTGCTGGAGGATTCAGCAGAGTCAGCAAACTCTGCCGAGCGCCTATCAATTTGTTCTGCAGTCATCTTGACCTTAATCGTAATGTCCTGGCAAGGCACGTCTTAGGAAAGAAAAATGCGGATTAAACTGTAGACAGACCTTGCAAATGATGAACCCGACAGGATACGTGGGGAAAAGGCCCTTATTCAGCGCTTCCCATTGAGCTGGCCTGGCGTTTCTGAGGTCTTCCATGCTATTGATACCTTCAGGCCACTTCGAGGCAAAGATCTTCTTGTCGATGTGATAGAATCCGCTTGACTGCTTGAAGAACTGGGGTTGGAACCATCCACCACGATCAACAGTGACCATCGTGGCCCGGAACCCAATGTCTACGTCAAAGGATTCGCTGTTGGCGGTGGACAAGTCCACGGCGGATGCGGTAGAGCTCTGTCTCTTGGAACCCCAGAAAAAGCTGACGTCGGAGCCAGAAACAGAGGAGCTAACTTGGGTGCTGGATGTTTGGCGGATCTTGGACGTTTTATGATACATGATGATCTCCTGCCACCTGCTACCTCCAGCCGTGCCACTGGCAGGTTCGGGGAAAAGAGGCGCATTGTCAAGTGAACCAGGTTCGTCGGGACCATCGGCTGGTGGGTTGGCATGCAAAGCCTGAACTCAAGTGGTGAGCTCCGTGATTTCCCTTCGAATAACATCAATTTGGAGTGTGATGGTAGTGATCTCTTGCGAGGTATCCATTGCCTCGGCCAGAGTCACAGCCGACAGGGCCTGAGAGTACGCACGAGAAGCGCTGTTGACGGCGTCGTGAGCCGCAAGAGTTTTGTTCATGGCTGCCTCGATGCCTGTGAACGCACTGTCAAGGATGTTGTATTGAAGGGCTTTTGCAGCGAAGGCACTGTACTGAAACACATTAGCTGCGGATACGAAGCTCTGTGCGAGTGAGATGACGTTGCTGGTATACGTCTTCTGGAGTTCAGATTGAGCCTTGCTGTACGTAGACTGTGCTGCGTCGACGGCCGACTGTAAGGCCTTGATGTCGTTCTTGGGGGAGAGGTGCAGTGCAGCTAAGCGAGATTGAAGCAAATCCAGAAGCTTAGATTTGGCGTTGATTTGCTGAAGGATAATTTCCGGATCCGATGTGAGGTCCTCCATCGTGAATGACGTAGAGAGGCCTTGAAACCAATCGATGGGTGACATCTGTACGGGGTAGATGTTCAGTGCGCCATCTAAGGAACTGGTGGCTGCTTCGCGGAATGCGTCCTTGGCGTCTTGCAGCATCTCAGATGGACTCTTGATGTCCATATAACCAAGATATTGACGGATGGTGTGAGAATAACCGCGGACGACGGCATCCGCGTGTTTGGCAGCAAGTTGTGCCTCTCGGATAGACGTGATGTGTGCCAACTTGCGTGTGACGTCTTCCATATCTTCATCATTGGCTCGCGCGCTCTTGATCAGGGCATCGCGCTCCAACTCCCAAACTTGTTTCGCGGCTAGGTACTCCTCCATGAGCGCCTCTGCGAGCTCCATGCGATTGACCTTCCCCTCGTCCGTAAGCCTGTTAGCCACTGCGAACTGCGGTACGGGTTCACCATCAGGGCTTGTTCTGCTACCAACAGCAGCAGCCAACGATGCGGACCTCGTGTGTTGCGACTGGATGAGATCTTTCACCCACCCCGCAGCGGGGACATCCTTCATGAGCCAACGACGAATTTGGTCCTGTTGCTTGGCCATGATACGGGAGTCGTTCTCATGGCCAGGTACCAAGTTGTTGAGGACCTGCTCGTAGCAGATGGACAGGTTTTGCCCGTTGGGAGCACCAACAACTTCGCCCACGTTATACAGCTGATCAACGAGACGGAATTCGCTCTCGTTGACGACGATTGGCTTGACGAACTGTCCATAGATGCCGGCTGCAGAGGTGTCCCAAGCGAAGCATTGGCCGGTCGTGGGTGCAAAGACCTGTTTCAGCCTGTTGACGATAACTTCAAGGAAGGGCTTCGGAGGAACACCAGGAGTGTCCACTGCTCTGGACAGAACTTGCGGCCCCAGCCCGCGCGACGGGGATGCAGCAAGAGACTGGGGATTAGCTTTCGGAATACTGACCGCCTTGGATGCCGAGGGGACGTCAACAACGTCACTTGTCCCCGCAATGACTTGGAGAGGTTTAACACTGTTGGCGCGGCGGGTGCTGGTACTGAAGCCGCTGAAGAGGTACCTGACCTCGGACCATTCCGACAGTCCGTACTGCAGGAGAATCACTGCTTTGGTCTCAGCGTCAACGCCTGCGACGCCAAGTGCATAGTGCATGGTCCAGATGGAGTCGGCGGGTGTGCGAGTAGAGGGATATGGGTAGTTAATCGTCACGAAAGCCTTGTCAATATCAGAAAGAACGTTGTTAGGCTTGATCTCGAGATTCTGTTCGTTCATAGCAGCCGGCATGAAGTACCTACACATGCGATCAGTAAACAATTGCCTCAAATGGGTTGTCAACGTACATCATGATGGACTTGACATCAAGTGCGGAATAGTTGCTAACGTCACGAACGTTGTACACATTCAAAATCTGCTCATGAACCTCTTGCTCAGTCCAACCTTGAGTCTTCTTGTAGAATTCGATAACAGCTAGAGATATGTCACGTCAGTGGGGAAGACAAGTCTTATCAAATGAATAGCATACCGGATTCTTTCAAGGTGAGCATACCACCACGGACAGGAGACTGGTGCTCGTGCATGAGGCCAAGGGTGTGGCCGAATTCATGCAAAATGACGCCTTTCTCGTCTGCAGTGATGGTAGTAGAGCTGCTGCCAATCCAGCCCAAGTTCATCGTGGCTTCATTAGGTTTGATGAGAGCAATCTCATTCCCAACGTAGGACCAAGAACCCGAGGTGGGGTCAAAGGTAATGCGAATGGTAGCCTTGCCAGTGGCGATGAAAGTGAACTTAACATTGGCGTACTTTTCCCACTCTTGAACTACTGTTTTGACTTTATTCTGTTGAATAGTGTTGCCGGCCTTGGGGCCACGAAGGTGTAGATGAGTGTCTGTAAAAGGCAGCGGTCAGTGTCGAAGATGGGACGAAAGTGGGGACGTACGCTTCCGTTGTCCCACATGCGGGTTGCCTTGGTGAGAACGGCTCTCATTGCTGCGCCACCAACGAGGCGATTGACGTCAGCTTTGGCAGACGAGGCGGCGGCCTTATCGACTGAAGCTTCAGCACAAGCACATTGGTACCAAGTGACTGCTGATACTTCGTCGCCTACAGCGACGGCAGGCTTGGTGATGTCAGTGTCAGCTGAAACTAGTGTTTGGATGTCCGGTCTCGTGACTGGAAAAAGACCGTAACCAGACCGGACCAAGACCGCAAAAGACCGGACCTGCGGTTACGGTCTTTTATTTTTGAAATGTAAAGACCGCAAAAAGACCGGTTAACGTGAACCGGTTTTGACCGGTTTGGACCGGTCTTTTGTAGCCCCTTGAATACCCTTTAAAATGCACCCAAGAACGTACGATTTGGTAAAAAAACGAGAGAGATATGAATTAAAATGTAAATTACTTTGGGGAATAATAGATGTACCAGACTTATTTTATAGAAGGACCAATTCCTAACAGAATTTAACGTTCTTGGGCTCGTTTTGAAGCTATTAAAAATGTTAATAAATTTACCGATTAATAATTTTAAAATATTGGCCTAAAGACCGGTCATAAACCAGTTAAAACCGATGCAGACCGAAACCGGTCTATAGACCGCAAAAAACCGCGGTCTGCGGTCTTTTTGCGGTCCGGTCTGGTCTTTTGACTTCTGGGGAAAATGCAGACCGGTTACGGTTACGGTTAACGCCCCTGGGCATCAAAAAACCGGACCGAACCGGACTTTCAAACACTAGGTTCCACAATAGGAGCCGCCGGAACAGTTTTCTCAAACGCGACCTTCTTAGCAGGCTTTTTCTTCTTCTTCACAACTGGAGCTTTGTCGATGTCGTCGTCGGATTCACTAGAACTCGTATCAGAGTCCGAATCTAAGTCTAAGCTTACCAGACCGATTTTCGCATCTAGATCCTCTTCGTTGAACTCCGCTCTAAGCCATCCTAGCAAAGAAGGAATGGACGGGGGTGACAATGTCTTCAAATTTGCTGCTGGGATTCGTTTTTTAACTTTCATACGAAGCATTGACGGAATCCCTCTATAAAAACAAAGAGACACTTCAGTTTCTAGCATGCGTGAAGGAGCAAGGCCTGAAGAAAGCGCCGTGAATTCTCTGTAATACTTATCCACGTCTCTTCGAGAGAGCATTATCCCTGATTCACCGTGCTTCAAACTCCACTGCCGAAGTCGGTTGGGTGAGTTTACAGGAATCGTGTCGTTCGAGCTATAAAGGTCAGCTAGAAAAGTTCTTGCCTTAACCCAATCATCACCAGCCCAAACAGCTGAACCTTCAATAACAATCCGCACTTTCGTGTGACAATAACGAAGTACGTAACCGGGGAGCTGTGTATGCGCAACTCGC
>NW_001889879.1:311876-312807 GCF_000143565.1 Laccaria bicolor S238N-H82
CCGTGCTGAAATCGTAGTCTTTCTGATAAGCAGAGGGGTAGGCGATGCCTGAAGACTATGATCCAAAGAGAGGTGAGCTTGAGTTCTGGATGAAGAGCACGACGTCGTGCTTACCTGGGTTGCCTCGCGTGCTGCTTGATCAGTCTGGATGGCATCCCCAGGGTTTTTATGCCCCCCCTACGGACCATAACGCTTGACTCAGCATCGCTAATACATAGCGCTAAGTCAGAGCGGTGCGGAGGAGAGTCATCTGAAACGACAATGAATGTGATGAGTGAGCGAACGATGACAAATTCGGCGAGGCCGAATTTGGGTGCGAGTTTGGCAGCGGCCTACGAAAACGCTCCTTACCCCTGGAACCCGCGTTTACGACGACCTCTGCAGAGACCCTCTTGATGAAGAGTGATGTAGCAGATAAATGATCCACCTTACGTGGATCTTGTTTATTATTGAGTGAGGGAGCTGTCGGCTAATAAGGTATTGATGTTGTGTGTGGGGGATGGTGGAGGTAAGAAGAATGAGTGAGAGAGCGAGACTGGTGAAGAAGGGGATTGAAACATTAATTATGGTGGAGGTGTAGACGTAGGGAAGCGAGCTGTTGTTCGGCACGTATGGTGGGATTGTCGCGGATGTAAATTTTCCATGCTTGTGATGACCACCGTCCAATGGCTTGGATGATGGTTTCCGATAAACCTAGAGATGCATAGTAAGTAGCGCCTCCAGCGCGGGCAGAATGCCCTCCAAATGATTGGTCTAGAAGTGCAAAGAACTTTTTATCCCACCATGAACGTGTGGGAATAGATCCGTCTTCCCGTATGAACAGGGCAGCACGGGCGCCGTGAACGCGATCGCGCAGGGTTACATACTGATGGAGAAGAGAGACAGGGTCTGCGATGTCGTGATGGTTGAAGAGGACATCTGTGCCGTGATA
>NW_001889879.1:312857-316117 GCF_000143565.1 Laccaria bicolor S238N-H82
GTCAGTGAACAGCAAAAGACAGCGAGGTGGAGTTGGGAGATTGGTGGCAACATGGTGAATTGCGGAGAAAATGGCAACAAGCTCAAGAAAGAAAATGTCGATTTTGATGTTAGCAGGAGGTGGTTGTAATTGATAGACAAAGCCTTCAAATCCATAAACGAAAGCGAGGGCAGTTGTAAGGCTAGCATCTGTCCAAATTATAAGATCAGCGGCCGAGTCTGCCCAAGCGCCGTCGTCAATAAATTGTACACCGATTGCTTTGGGAATTGTTTCGGCAAGCCATGTGAGTTCAGCTCGAATAGTGGCGTTAATGAAAAGTTTTGGATTTCGAGCTTTACCACTTGTTTTTCTGTATAACTCGCTTAGAGCCGGACGGCCCCAGGGAAGAACATTGAGTAGCCAATTCAAATGCCCCCCAAGTCGTTGCCAATCACGAAGTCGCGGTTGTCGATCAGTGGTAGCGAGGAATAAGTGGATCTTAGAAATAATGTCAGTGATCGTGTCTGGTGTAAGGGTGATAGTGCCGCGATTGATGTCAATGTAAAATCCGATGATTTTTAAAACTTCGCCGTGATCTTGCTTTTTATCCTCAAAAGGGCAGGATATGCTTTCCCATAGAAGCAGAAGTTGAACCTGTCGACGTGGGCGAAGGCGGCCATGGAAATATATGAGGTCATCAGCTAAACTCCAACCAAAGAAATCATCCATGTAGACATGCAATCCCAGAATATTGAATTTCCAAATGGCAATCCAACAAATGAGACCAGAGACAGCACACCAGCATCAAGGAGAAGCTCGATTACCAAACACTAGACGACGAACAATGTAAAGTTTGTCGTCAACCTTCACAACCTGACGGAGCTGCCAGAGAGGGTGAGCGGGAAGATTGAGAAAAGCAGACGCGACGTCTGATTTGAATGTTATTAGAGTTTGTTGAAGGTGAGCAGCTCGGGCTTCGCGTAGAACCTGACCAAAAGAATGCATGTCGTCGTATGAAACATGGCCCTCAGATCTTGGAATCCCGTTGTTTAAACCTGAGCTGCTATGGTCGGTGACTACTCGTGGTTTGTCGTGCTGCCAGACAACAAACATAGGGGAGAATTTCATTCCCGGGAGAAGGGCTGAGATTGGTAAAGGGGATGACCATCTGTCTGCTTGAAGTTCTTTGTCGCGAAAAGAACGGATTGCAGCGAGGTCTTCGGGAAGAGAAGCAAAGTTATCAGATAGTTCACCTTGTTCGTTCTTCCAGTCCCCTTCATCAAACAGCCAAAAACCTTCACGAAGACCTTGCATAACGGATCACACAAACGGCTGATTGGGATTAGTGTTTGGAAGTCCGGTCTCGTGACTGGAAAAAGACCGTAACCAGACCGGACCAAGACCGCAAAAGACCGGACCTGCGGTTACGGTCTTTTATTTTTGAAATGTAAAGACCGCAAAAAGACCGGTTAACGTGAACCGGTTTTGACCGGTTTGGACCGGTCTTTTGTAGCCCCTTGAATACCCTTTAAAATGCACCCAAGAACGTATGATTTGGTAAAAAAACGAGAGAGATATGAATTAAAATGTAAATTACTTTGGGGAATAATAGATGTACCAGACTTATTTTATAGAAGGACCAATTCCTAACAGAATTTAACGTTCTTGGGCTCGTTTTGAAGCTATTAAAAATGTTAATAAATTTACCGATTAATAATTTTAAAATATTGGCCTAAAGACCGGTCATAAACCAGTTAAAACCGATGCAGACCGAAACCAGTCTATAGACCGCAAAAAACCGCGGTCTGCGGTCTTTTTGCGGTCCGGTCTGGTCTTTTGACTTCTGGGGAAAATGCAGACCGGTTACGGTTACGGTTAACGCCCCTGGGCATCAAAAAACCGGACCGAACCGGACTTTCAAACACTAGCTGAAACTGAGGTAGTCGGGGCAACAGTAACGGTTTCTGTGGTAGCGGGGACTGTCGCAGCGGTAGAAGGGCCCGTTGCAACAGTGTCGGCCACCGTTGCACTGGAAGAGTGATCCAGCGAGGGTTGGACGACTACAACAGGTGTATCGGTAGCAGGAGCGATAGAAGACATGAGAGTATGTTCTGCTTGATGAGTTACGCGGTCGGTAGAAAATAGAAGACTGTTGAAGAAAGGCAGGTCGATTGGGGTAGGCTTTATAACCATTCAGTGGCGTCCGAGACGGTCAGGAGACTCAAAGGCAATGCTCGATGTGAAAGAAAACCTGCCAAGGATAGATTGCAGCTTGGAAACACGAAATCGCCTGTGAACCGGAATCAGAAAGTTCGGAATTAGGGACGATATGTCCTCGCACCTCAGTATCCTGGGATTCAGGACATGTATTCCGGATTCACCGAAAGACATTTTGACAAAAGATAACGTCTTGTCAAAGTTCGTTTCTGATGTGTCATGTGTATACGAACGCCTTCTAGAAAGTAAGATCGAAATCACGAAAGTATAAGCAGGCACTCCAATCCGCTGAAGGCCAACGATCAACTCCTGGAAAGCGGCGTGACCAGGAAATTCCTTCACTGTTCAACTGAGAACCTGGGTAAAGATTGGATCGTTTGTGAAAATTTTAAACGTTAAGGGTCAATCCGAAAAGAAGTGAGCCTCAGGAATAAACTCATTGAGAGGGAGAGGGGGAGAGATGAGGCACCGTCCGCATCGAGAGGGAAAGGGAGCGAGACAAGGCACCATCGACTGAACATATCGAACAAGGCGGAACATGGGGCCTCGTTGAAGGCAACTACAGAGGTCGCATATGATGGGTGCGCAGAAACACATCATTGACAAGGGTGTCAGAGGTCACTTGGAAGACATGTCAGACTGGTGGAATGGACGCGATGACATTTGAACTATGCCTTGTGACAACACTGAACGGGATATTAGCCGCTGTGTGCCCAGCAACCCCAAGGAGGAAGCAATTATATGTGTTTGAGAAAACCTATAGAAACCATACGTAACGAAAGCGCCGCAAAATAGAGCTTGAGGGTGAAGGAGTCGAACCTGGCTATCAAATGCAGCCAGGGCACCTCCATGACATGATGTCATAAAAGTAGATGTCGTTTCCAACAGTATGGGCTGCGTCAAAGGGATCACGAACACCAGCAATTTTGCTGAGCAGAGGCGCGTGGAATGAGCTAGTTTTCTAGCGCAGATCTATCGTGATGACTTCAGCAAGATGAGCTCGACTTGAAGTAAAAACTGGCTTACGAAGCGTCAAATCAGGAGTACCATTCTGAACTCAGACC
>NW_001889879.1:316167-318289 GCF_000143565.1 Laccaria bicolor S238N-H82
AAACAAGTCGTCGACGAAAACGAGGGGGGTCAATTATGGTGTCAGATTGACGTTTCGTCGAGTTTCGAGGCAAGGCCTTAGGACCTTCCAGAATTGCCTCCTCTGCTTTCCGCGTGGCTTGTGCTAGGTCCTTTTCCACGGCGAGCTTCGAGAGAAGAGAGGCACGTTTCGTGGTCTCGAGCTTTGTGCTTTCCTCCGCATTCGGAACAAATCCCATGTTTGCGCCTGAAAACACAGGGATCGGTGCATATCCCGAGACTCCAATTTTGACAAGGAACTGCAGCACGTTTCGACGGGCCCATAGTATCGGTAGCCTCGCGTTTTCGCAGCATCTGTGATAGAAGTGGGAGTTGGAAGCGACTGCGGTCGTCCATCTGATAAGGACTGCGAGCGTATCGGTCACGGGCCTCAGCGTCGACATTGATAGTGACAAACGGATCATAGGGAGCGGCACGAAAAAGCTCAATAACCATATCTTGATATGTATTGAGCTCATTGAGGCGATGTGGATACAATAAAACAACGCCTGCTTTCCATGCTTGAAAAACCCGAGCCCATTCCGCCTCATTCCTAACCACTTTCCTAGCTGAATACTGATCCTTCCGTACCAATGAAAAACCCCCTGCAAAATCCTTCGCATCGTCGTTGTGACTAAACCCCCGATCCATCGAAGCGTGCAGCTTTTCGAAATCGACATATTGATCTTGGATGATAGCTCGCCACAAGGGACGAGGGATCGGGTCAACGAGAGGCTGCAGTTGCATGAGGTCTATGATTGGGTCAATAGCTTTGTCGGAGTTGAACGATTGACGAAGCTTCCATGTCGTTTGTAGGTGAGAGTCGAGAAATGTGTGCTCCGAGAGAGCAGAGAGGTGAGGTGCTGCTGATAAAACCGAGGCTGGGATAGTGGCAGAGGAGGAAGGCGAGACATTAAGAAGTTTGATGATGTCGTCCAAAGGATAGGACGTGGGCTGAGTTCCGAGTGCTGAATGAGTCTGGTTGATTTTTGCTCGAAGAAGTGCCCACGCGATGTCTTCGGAAACATCGTTCGGTCCTTGATTAGTAGAGTTTGGACGCTTGAGAAGTTCTTGTCGATGTTCTTTGAATTGGAGGAGTTCTTCGGCAGTAAGTCCCTCAGGGGTGGATGAACATGATGGATGAGCTGAAGGATTCTCAGCATGGGAAGGTTGAGTAGAGGAAGACACATTCAACCAAGCTGGCAATGGTTGTGCAGAACCTCCTCCGTCACCTTGTAACCGCATACGTTCATTGACCTGTTGAACGTAGTCCTCCCCTTCCACCGAAGATATCCTGATCGCCCTAAGATTCTCCATGAAGAGGTCGTAAGGAGACCGTTGGTTGACGACATCATCCACAAGTTTCTGAGCGGCGATGGTCCTTTGGTTAACATCTCCAGAGTTGTTTTCGTGGTTTTCATGGTTCATGGTAGCTAGTATGAGATGTAGATTGCAGCGCGAGATGCCGTAGTCGTGAAAAAATGGTGTGAGAAAGGGCTAGGTCTTAACAAAGAATGTCGTTAATATTCTTTCTTGAGAAGGAGAGGGGTCGGCGATGCCGAGAACGCCAAGGCTCACCGTGCTGAAATCGTAGTCTTTCTGATAAGCAGAGGGGTAGGCGATGCCTGAAGACTACGATCCAAAGAGAGGTGAGCTTGAGTTCTGGATGAAGAGCACGACATCGTGCTTACCTGGGTTGCCTCACGTGCTGCTTGATCAGTCTGGATGGCATCCCCAGGGTTTTTATGCCCCCCCTACGGACCATAACGCTTGACTCAGCATCGCTAATACATAGCGCTAAGTCAGAGCGGTGCGGAGGAGAGTCATCTGAAATGACAATGAATGTGATGAGTGAGCATACAGTGAATGTGATGAGTGAGCGAACGATGACAAATTCGGCGAGGCCGAATTTGGGTGCGAGTTTGCCAGCGGCCTACGAAAACGCTCCTTACCCCTGGAACCCGCGTTTACGACAACCCTCCAACTGACACAAAATTTGTAATTTGAAGCTGAACAAGGTATACAGTCTCTTATTCAAATGAACCTGGACCAATGACAATTTATTCACCAATCCATGCAAAAAATTTCATTCTCAGGCTCTGTCT
>NW_001889879.1:318339-319616 GCF_000143565.1 Laccaria bicolor S238N-H82
CCTCTGCCGCTATCCCAGCCTCGGTTTCATCAGCAGCACCTCACCTCTCTGCTCTCTCGGAGCACACATTTCTCGACTCTCACCTACAAACGACATGGAAGCTTCGTCAATCGTTCAACTCCGACAAAGCTATTGACCCAATCATAGACCTCATGCAACTGCAGCCTCTCGTTGACCCGATCCCTCGTCCCTTGTGGCGAGCTATCATCCAAGATCAATATGTCGATTTCGAAAAGCTGCACGCTTCGATGGATCGGGGGTTTAGTCACAACGACGATGCGAAGGATTTTGCAGGGGGTTTTTCATTGGTACGGAAGGATCAGTATTCAGCTAGGAAAGTGGTTAGGAATGAGGCGGAATGGGCTCGGGTTTTTCAAGCATGGAAAGCAGGCGTTGTTTTATTGTATCCACATCGCCTCAATGAGCTCAATACATATCAAGATATGGTTATTGAGCTTTTTCGTGCCGCTCCCTATGATCCGTTTGTCACTATCAATGTCGACGCTGAGGCCCGTGACCGATACGCTCGCAGTCCTTATCAGATGGACGACCGCAGTCGCTTCCAACTCCCACTTCTATCACAGATGCTGCGAAAACGCGAGGCTACCGATACTATGGGCCCGTCGAAACGTGCTGCAGTTCCTTGTCAAAATTGGAGTCTCGGGATATGCACCGATCCCTGTGTTTTCAGGCGCAAACATGGGATTTGTTCCGAATGCGGAGGAAAGCACAAAGCTCGAGACCACGAAACGTGCCTCTCTTCTCTCGAAGCTCGCCGTGGAAAAGGACCTAGCACAAGCCACGCGGAAAGCAGAGGAGGCAATTCTGGAAGGTCCTAAGGCCTTGCCTCGAAACTCGACGAAACGTCAATCTGACACCATAATTGACCCCCCTCGTTTTCGTCGACGACTTGTTTGGTGCAATAATCATTCTAACACTATATCTCCTTCTGCCCTTTACACCGAAACCGCTCCTCCTTTTCATTCACCACCCATCCATCTTATCAACGACCCTGACATCCAATCATCTCTTAGTGCTATGAAAGACTCCATTAAAGTTACTACTCCTTTTAATATTGATAAATTTGAAGCATTACTTGAAGACCATCCCAATTAGTGTTTGAAAGTCCGGTTCGGTCCGGTTTTTTGATGCCCAGGGGCGTTAACCGTAACCGTAACCAGTCTGCATTTTCCCCAGAAGTCAAAAGACCAGACCGGACCGCAAAAAGACCGCAGACCGCGGTTTTTTGCGGTCTATAGACTGGTTTCGGTCTGCAT
>NW_001889879.1:322601-326577 GCF_000143565.1 Laccaria bicolor S238N-H82
CCTCATACCATACCATACCATGGTATCACACTCCCATACCATACCATACCATGCCATACCATGCACCCTCATACCATACCATGGTATCAGGAACCATAATCTATTTTTATTTAGGCAGAGGAAGGCAGAAAACCCTCATTTCGAAGTTTGTTTATATATATTTACCAATAGCTTTGACTGAAGTTGAGGCTAAAATTTTGTAGTGTCCGCTTTGATGTGCGCACTATTTCCTAATTGGGACATTTCCTAATTGGGAAAAGCGTTACACTTTTTTCTGCCACACCTAATGTCAGGCACAGTGTGCAGTTAGATTGGGAACTGTTTCCCACGCTCTTTGGGCCACTGGAGTTAGTGGCTAGCTTAGTGTTGTCATTGTTCATGACGATGTCCGCACTATTTCCTAATTGGGCCATTTCCTAATTGGGAAAAGCGTTACACTTTTTTCAGACACAGCTGATGTCAGGCACAGTGCGCATTTAGGTTGGGAACTGTTTCCCACGCTTTTTGGGCCAGAAGAGTTAATGGCTAGCATGGTGTTGTCATTGTTAATGACGATGTGCGCACTATTTCCTAATTCAGCCATTTCCTAATTGGGAAAAGCGTTACACTTTTTTCTGCCACACCTAATGTCAGGCACAATGCACATTTAGGTTGGGAACTGTTTCCCACGCTCTTTGGGCCACTGGAGTTAGTGGCTAGCTTAGTGTTGTCGTTGTTTATGACGATGTTCGCATATTTCCTAATTTGGAAAGTCATTACATAATATCAGTTTGGTTTGTACTGTCCGCTTTTTCACTACAAAAAGTACTAGTGTGCGCTTTTTTCATTACTAAACTTTGTAGTGTCCGCCTTTTAGACTACAAATGCATGTAGTGTGCGCTTTTTTGACTACAAATGTTTGTAGTCTTTGTAAAATTACTAGTGTGGGCTTTTTTCATTACTAAAGTTTGTAGTGTCCGCTTTGTTGACTACAAATGTTTGTAGTCTTTGCCTTTTTCATTACAAATGTTTGTAGTGTGCGCTTTTTTCATTACAAATATTTGTAGTGTCCGCTTTTTTGACTACAAATGTTTGTAGTCTTTGCCTTTTTCATTACAAATGTTTGTAGTGTGCGCTTTTTTCATTACAAATATTTGTAGTGTCCGCTTTTTTGACTACAAATGTTTGTAGTCTCTGCCTTGTTTATTACAAATGTTTGTAGTGTGCGCTTTTTTCATTACAAATGTTTGTAGTGTCCGCTTTTTTGACTACAAATGTTTGTAGTCTCTGCCTTGTTTATTACAAAGGCTTGTAGTGTGCGCTTTTTTCATTACAAATGTTTGTAGTGTCCGCTTTTTTGACTACAAATGTTTGTAGTCTTTGCCTTTTTCATTACAAATGTTTGTAGTGTGCGCTTTTTTCATTACAAATATTTGTAGTGTCCGCTTTTTTGACTACAAATGTTTGTAGTCTTTGCCTTTTTCATTACAAATGTTTGTAGTGTGCGCTTTTTCATTACAAATGTTTGTAGTGTCCGCTTTTTTGACTACAAATGTTTGTAGTCTCTGCCTTGTTTATTACAAAGGCTTGTAGTGTGCGCTTTTTTCATTACAAATGTTTGTAGTGTCCGCTTTTTTGACTACAAATGTTTGTAGTCTCTGCCTTTTCATTACAAATGTTTGTAGTCTCTGCCTTTTTCATTACAAATGTTTGTAGTGTCCGCTTTTTTCAACTACAAATGTCTGTAGTCTTTGCTTTTTACATTACATGAAGGTATATGGGGTGTAGCTGATGTTTCACAGAATTTGACTGTAGTTGAACAGCTGGCAAACCATTCACTCTTTGTACCCTGCAAGGAATTACATTTAAGAGTAACTATGGGAAAGGGCAGATGGTTGCAACTGATTATGAAATAGAAAGGGAGGACAGCATAGTCCTGAAAGAGATCATGTTGAGGTTGGCTATGGTCAGACATACATGAGTCCCCAGAGATATGCAAAGATTACATTACAAGGGCTTGTACTGTCGTGCTCATTTTTCATTACAAAGTTTGTGTGCACTGCAAACATTCCAACATACTGACGTGAGAACACTTTGAGAGTATTTTGATGGTACATAATTTTTTCCCAAAATACCCATCAACCAGGTATGTGATTGGTATGAAGATATATATTTTATTACCCACCCTGAAGTATCTGATTAGTATCTTGATTGTATTCAAATGTTTTTCCTCAATACTGGGTCACATACTAGAATAATACTTCTATCACAGTATCTTAACTTTGAACAAAATATCTTCAACATACTGATTGGCCAATATTTTAAGAGTATGATTCTTCAGGATAAGATACTTTAAAAATATTATATATAATATTCAAAAGATACTTATATGATACCTGAGAGTAGATATAAAGGGAATATCTTGAAAGTATGAAAATATATCGCATTTTCATATTGGATACTAACACAATATTAAGCACATATTCATTAAAGATGACCAACATACTGAGATGCCAGTATTGTGTTAGTATCAAGAACAAACAAACAATACTGCCTGACAGGTATTTTGTTGGTATGGAAAAAGTATGAGAGTGAAATATCTATATACTATTCAAATATTGCAGGCAGAGTATCCAAATAGTATGCTACAATATTTTATATTCTTGGAGGACTTTACACTCCCCCACATATTCCGGTTGGACTCCGGATGGACTCCGGCGGACTCCAGATGGATTACTGCTGTTCATCCAGTATTTTTTCTAATTTTTTCTTTGGTGGCAACCCAGCCAAATGTTAGTCTAGAATCCACCTGGACTCCAGCTGGACTCCAGGTCCACCATCTGGACTGCATGGACTCCACCTCATAACACAGTCAACCAGCCAGACTCCAGATGGAGTCCAGCAGGAGTTTACAATTTCTGTTTATTTATTATTGTTATTATTAGACAAAGAAAAAAGAATGCCATGACCGGGAATTGAACACTCAATCACTTGGGCAGGTAAAAGCTGCCGCAATAAACCACTACACCACGACGGCTTTATTATCTGAACGATCTTTACACATCATATACCCTCGCTCCCGGCACGTTCCGAAAGCAGGCCAAACACGTTGGCTTTGTTGCCACGTCGTCGTCTTTTGTCTTCCCACCACCACCTTCCCACCTCCAACCTCGTTCGACACATCCAACCACCCCACCTCGCACAAACCGACCTCACGACAACGGCAACCCCATGCAACAACAACACACCCCACCAATGCCAACAACGGCCCACCACCACCAAGGCCGACGACAGGATGGCAACGGCGACCCACCACCACCCACGACACGATGACGTGTCAACGACACGCGAGGACAACAACACGCGAGGACAACAACGCACAAGGATGACAACGATGACACGCAACGACGATGACACGTGGCGACGACGACACACGGCGACGACGACGACACGCAACAACAACGACATGCGACGACAATGACGACAGCGACGACACGCAACGACGACCACGACACGCGACGACCACGATGACTACGACACGCGACGACAACAGCGACGACAACGACACGCAAAAACGACCACATCATGCGACAACAACAACAACAACGAACGGCCGCCCTGGGACGACAACACAATGCCCATGCAGGACGCGACGAGGGCCAAGGACCACCACTCCTTGCCCCCTTCATTACTCACCACCCCCCTCCCATACTGCTCACCACTCCCTCCCCCTTCCATTCCTCTCTCCCCCCTCCACTCCTCTCTCTCCCCCCTCTCTCTCCCTTCCACTCTCCCTCCATTCCACCCTCCCTTTTCCCTTTCCCTTCCCCTCCATTCCTCTGTCCCCCTCCATTCCTCTCAACCCCTCCCTCTTTCCCTTCTCCCTTTCCCTCACCCCTCCATTCCTCTCTCCCTTCTCCCCCCTCCCTCCCTGATCACCACTCCCTCCCCCCCACTCCTTCCCCTCTGTAACATAGAATATATTAAAATTAACTTA
>NW_001889879.1:328290-329721 GCF_000143565.1 Laccaria bicolor S238N-H82
TCCCCTCTTCCTTGTCCCCTTTGATATGCACTGTATGTAGTAAAATAGTTTTTATGTAATTAATAAAATACATTAAAACCTGATCTATTGAGATATATGACTTGACTAGGTGTGAATTTTATAAGAAATTCAGAGTATTGAGGAGTTGAATCAATGCAGATTAAGTCACCTGACCTCTAGCTCAGTGCTGATCCATTCTGATTGTAGAAACTCTGATCAGCACTAATCAGAGCATGTGGGGGAGGGTAAAGTACTGCTATTTATGGTGGATTGTGGTCTTATTCAACTGGAATCCACAGGAATCCACTGGACTCTGGTGGATTCCACTGGATTCCAGTCCCATTCCACTGGAGTCCTGTCCCATTCCACCAGAGTCCTGTCCCATTCCACCGGAGTCCTGTCCCATTCCACCAGATTCCGCTGGAATGACCGGAGTCCGACAGGAATAGGTAGGGCACAGTAAAGTACTGGGTTGTTGTGTCAGTTCAGCTAGGTGTGTGTGAGCAGAGTCGTGAGCCAAGCTGGGAAGCATATGTTGTATGGGATCAAAGAAGTTCAATATATCAGTAATTTGATGTATGCATATAGGAAGAGAAACCTGGAATAAAATGGAATGAGTAAATTGA
The DNA here is from genome assembly GCF_000143565.1 of Laccaria bicolor S238N-H82. Taxonomy (NCBI): domain Eukaryota; kingdom Fungi; phylum Basidiomycota; class Agaricomycetes; order Agaricales; family Hydnangiaceae; genus Laccaria; species Laccaria bicolor. The sequence continues at coordinate 328,917 of NW_001889879.1, forward strand.
CAATCAACGATGTTGTTAAAACCTTAAATGGGTGAAGGGGCTTGGCTATGGTTAAACATTTGGAGTAAAAGCCAAATAAAGAAAGCACTCCCCTCAGGCCTCAGGTCATGTGCCACCTATTCTGTGGTAACAGGTTGAGCTAAGCATGTATAAGTGCTCGGCAACTCTCCCCCACATTGGTCTCAGCTCAGGTCTTGTGACTCACAAAATTGACAAGTCTGGTTGTGGAGGCTCTTGACAGCACTTGTGAAGCCGCAATTACCACCAGCTCCACAATAACCAGCTCCACAATAACTGCCAGCTCCAGTCATGAAGCTGAACAGAGATGCTGCATCATCAAGTAAACAAGGCTACCTGCCTCACAAAATAATCACTCCCTTGTCCAATTCAAAGTTGAAATATTATTCTCAATATACCTTGAATGACATCTCATAACTCTACATCCATATTAATTCATGTAAGTCATGTACAAAGAGTGTGATAGGCAGCTACAGTACTCCCATAGAGTTTAGAAACCTAGATTATCTTCTAGATGTTTGATGGACAGGGTTTGAAAATATATTCAGCCAGCTTTCTAAACAGTACAAATCTACACAAGCATAATCATTTTTTTTTGTGGAAGCAGATCTTGTTCAAATTCAGGATTCTCCACTTGAGCTCATTATTGTATATGTGGTATCCCTGTATACATGTGTATTCATGTATCCACTTATATGTGTATTCTTGTATTCATGTACACATATCCATGTCATGTATACATGTATTCATCAAGAATATGCATATATAACAATGGCTGAAGTATAGA
>NW_001889879.1:329771-363138 GCF_000143565.1 Laccaria bicolor S238N-H82
TTCAACGAGTTTGAAGGTGGTCTATCAAGAGTGGAGGGAATTCTTCGTTCACATGATGTGATCGCATGCACACTTGTCGCCTCGCATCTGCGAGCCACTCCTCGTCTCTCTTCCTTCTTCATTGATCTCACAGCATGCTTGCAGTACACGCAGCTGCTCTTTTTTCTCCAGGAAGACGACCAACACTTGCATAACTGAGCCACTCATTCTCAGACATGCCCCGACCCTCTTGGGCTCACAGCTCCTCTTGGACATCAGATTCTAGCCCTTTTTCTCGAGTCTCGGGCACCTCTCGTCAACGCTCCAAACTCTTTTTGTGCCCCCAGCAACTTGATCCCACATCCATCAGTAACCCGGTTTCATTCACGCGTGTTTCTAGATCAAGGGGCAACCGCCAACGCTCGAAACGATTCCGGCCTCAGCGTTCACGGCTCCATACGCCTTGCTTTACCCCTGCTGAGCTTAGTCCCGCAATAGCAGTACCGCTCCTCTTTGACGAGTCTGTCACAGCTTTCCCAGCCAGTTCGGCTGTTTCTTCCTCATCAGAGGCTATATCCTCACACGCTACGGAGCTATCCTCCTTTTTTCGTCAAGGTACCGAGCCACTGCTCCTCTCAGAGTCTACCGTACCGTCCCCCTTTGCAGTAACATCACCTGTCTCCACTCCCATAATTTCTCTCCCCCATTCATCCATTTTTCTTCCCCTTAATCACCCACCTTCACGTCCGAACTCAGACCCGCGCATTAACATGGCACCTGCCGACACCTCTTCACTTCCATGTGTGACATCGACGCTGAGGAGGGATGCATGGGAATTTTTTCTCAAGGACTATCCAGATCGTGTTTTTGTAGATTCAATTTTGCATATCATTGATCATGGTTGTGACATTGGGTTCTCGGGAGATCGGAACATCAGTCAATCGTGCTCTAACTTATCAAGTGCATTTCTGCACCCAGAAGCGATTGTTTCAGACATCAAGCTTCAGCTTTCACGTGGTCGTGCTTCTGGCCCCTTTGATATGCCACCTCTTCCTAATTTTCGTAGTTCGCCCCTGGGCATTGCCACACGCAAACATTCCAATAAACTTCGCCGAATTCACCACCTATCGTGGCCACGTGGTTCCTCAGTCAACGACGGGATCCCAGATAGCGAAGCTTCAATTACCTATGACATGTTTCAGGCTGCTGTCTCCGACCTCATCAACTCCGGACGTGATTCGCTCATGATCAAACTTGATCTCGAGCAAGCATTTCGTCATATTCCTGTACGTCCCCTTGACTGGCCTCTTCTCAGCTTTACGTGGCTTGGAGCTTTTTTCTATGAAAAGTTTCTTACATTTGGAGCTCGATCTGCTCCCTATATTTTCAACCTCTTTGCAGAAGCCCTTCATTGGATCTTGCAACATCATCTTCCAGCATTTATCCGCCACTACCTAGATGATTTCCTACAGATCTTCGCACCACAAACCCCTCTTGACATCGTTTACGCTGCTCTTGAATGGACACATTCATTAGCTGATTCGCTTGGTCTACGTTTCCAGGATTCCAAAGTGGAAGGCCCCACTACCTGCCTAGAATTCCTTGGAATTGAACTTGACTCTCACGTAATGGAGGCTCGCTTACCTCTCAGAAAACTAGAGCTCCTCTCTTCTCTCTTATCTCAGTGGAAGTCCAAGACACACTGCACCTTGCTCGAACTTCAAGAGCTCATCGGATATCTGCAATTTTGCTCTCAGGTGATTCCATACTCCCGTGCCTTCCTCCGCTCCTTCTTTGATTTCACCTCAACGTTCAAATCTGATTTTTCTCGTCGCCGAATTCCTCGGAGTACCTGACGTGATCTCAAGTGGTGGATTACATACTCTTCGTCTTGGAATGGCATTCACTTTGTGGCTCCGACTCGCCCCATCATTCATATATACACTGATGCGAGCGGTACAAAAGGTGCAGGCGGTGTTTTCAACTCAAGCTGGTTTTCAATTCGGATCCCACAACGATACTCTAAACACGACATCAAGTGGAAAGAGTTTTATGCAGTAATCCATGCTATCCTATGCTGGGGTCCTGAATTCCGTCATAAACACATCATCTTTCACACTGATAACACCAATGTTTACTCAGCGATCAAAGATCTATCAATTCGGTCATCTCCCATGATGGAATTAGTTCATCAATTTCTTGGTCTGGCAAGCATACTCGACTTTACTTTCACCCCGGACTGGATCCCCACTGAACAGAATGCCCTAGCTGATGCAGCTTCTCGATTCCAGTTCAAGCTCCTTTTCTCCTTGGCACCTTGCCTCTCTCGCAAACCAAGTCCCAAGGTATTATCACTCAAATCTCTCTCAAAACCAATCCTCTCCCGTCCTCCCATCACCTTATCATTGTGACAACGTCTGTTTTCCCTTGGCTGCTTCACGGTTCGCCTCTCCCAGTCCTCCGGCCTTTCAAGGCTGTCTGTTCCTGGCCCGTGTTTGCCGCCATGGGTGTTCGGATTCGGAAATATCCGCACCCGTGGCAGTAGCCGGTCATCCACTTTAGACCACAACACGACGTTGTTCACCAGACCGAAGCAGAAGGATAGATGGAACGTTCAAACGAGTTTGAAGGTGGTCTATCAAGAGCGGAGGGAATTCTTCGTTCACGTGATGTGATCGCATGCACACTTGTCGCCTCGCATCTGCGAGCCACTCCTCGTCTCTCTTCCTTCTTCATTGATCTCACAGCATGCTTGCAGGTAGCTTTAGCACAGTCTCTCTTCCTTCTTCATTGATCTCACAGCATGCTTGCAGTACACGCAGCTGCTCTTTTTTCTCCCCCACCCTCCATCCCTTATCCTTTCTTTTCTTTTCATTTGTTTTACAGTATCCTAGTACACTAGTCTCCTGTAGTGGCCCGTGTTTGCCGCCATGGGTGTTCGGATTCGGAAATATCCGCACCCGTGGCAGTAGCCGGTCATCCACTTTAGACCACAACACGACGTTGTTCACCAGACCGAAGCAGAAGGATAGACCGTAACCAGACCGGACCAAGACCGCAAAAGACCGGACCTGCGGTTACGGTCTTTTATTTTTGAAATGTAAAGACCGCAAAAAAACCGGTTAACGTGAACCGGTCTTGACCGGTTTGGACCGGTCTTTTGTAATCCCTTAAATACCCTTTAAAACGCAGCCAAGAACGTACGATTCGGTAAAAAAACGAGAGAGATATGAATTAAAATGTAAATTACTTTTGGGAATAATAGATGTACCAGACTTATTTTATAGAAGCACCAATTCCTAACGGAATTTAACTTTCTTGGGCTCGTTTTGAAGCTATTAGAGATGTTAATAAATCTACCGATTCATACTTTTAAAATATTGGCCTAAAGACCGGTCATAAACCGGTTAAAACCGATGCAGACCGAAACCGGTCTATAGACCGCAAAAGACCGCGGTCTGCAGTCTTTTTGCGGTCCGGTCTGGTCTTTTGACTTCTGGGGAAAAGGCAGACCGGTTACGGTTACGGTTAACGCCCCTGGGCATCAAAAAACCGGACTGAACTGGACTTTCAAACACTACATTCGACAATATCAAAAACCGTGATATGTCCTTATTTCTCGCAAACTTCAAAGGCACCCAGTAGAGCATGCAAGGAGAATAAGGAAAATGAGGTGGCAAGAGAAGCTGTCACAAAAACCTGGGCCCAATTTAATATGCCATGAGGAACCACAGTCCCTGGGCTTCCTGCATCTGCTGCAAAACTATCATTGTACTAAGCCTCAGACCTTATAGCCAGCAACTATATTCCCAGCCTTGGGCTCGCAGGTGGGAAGTACCCATGCCAATATTGCCCACCCCCTCTCAGACTCCATCAAAGTTGTGCATGATGAGTGTCGTGATATATTTGACGTTCTGAGGGAAAGCTAGACCTGGACATTATGATGTCATATTTCTATATTTGGAACTATATTCCCACACTTAGTTACAGTCATCCACCGGCTAATGAGAGACCGAAATTGGAAAATTAGCTTCAACAAATTTAAGCACAACCTTTCACTACAAAAACTACATGAAAATCTGAGATAAATACCATTTTATAACTGTGCCAAGTTTCAGAATGTTTGAACAACCTTTTGTGAAGAAAAACTAATATTATGGGTGTCTCAATGAGTGGTGTGACTGTATTTCAGCTACTTCCAAAAAACAGTCCATTTTGAAAACTCCACAGCATCGTCAATATTGCCTTGACTGCATCTAAACTGTGTAGACTGGTAGATATGAGCTTTTACTACATGTTAAAATTTGTTTTGTAAAAATTGGTGTAGTATTGGGTGAGATATTAGGTAGGCAAAAGTGTCTCAAATCATGGTGGTGTCTCATTGGCTGGTGGATGACTGCGTTTATTTTTCAGAGTAATAATGGTTGAGATACAAATGGTTTATATTGATATAATAAATTATATGCAAAAAAACCGGTCTGGATCGGTCTGAACCGGTATCATGGACCGCAAAAGACCGGTCCTAGGTGGTTCGGTTCGGTTCCCTCAATATCTGGGTTGGTCCTGGACCGGTTGCGGTCCACGGTTGCGCGTTTTCGGGGCAAAAAACCGGACTGAACTGAACCTTTAAACACTAATCTCCCAAATGAACTTCCCATCTTCATCTCCGCATTATAAACTTTGTACCCCCCCCTCAATGTCCAAACATGAACCACAGACTGCACACTTGAGACAGGGTCCAAAGAATATTCAGGACAAATTTGGACATATGTACCTCCATAATTGTGGCCATTTGTAAAATAAAGAAGCTGGTGTGCATCCGGAAAACATCAATTGTCAAAATTACAAAATGAAGAACAATAAGAATGTTGAGCACATTCAATTTACATATCTAAACAATTTCTTTGGGAAATAACCTTGGTAGCCATGGCAACACCACTCAGCTAAAGATTATGTTGAAGAATAAAATAACGGAAATGACCACTCGTTGTGCTCAATGTTCTTATTGTTCATCAATTTGAGATTTTGATAATCAATATTTTCGGGATGCACATCAGCTTTATTATTCAACAAGTGTCGACAATTATGGAGGTACTTTTGCCTAGATCACATTATTGGACCCTGCTTCAAGTGACAGTTGGCACATATGCACCTGGAAGTTGCCTGGAAGATGAGTTGATAAACTTTGTGCCCTTTTATTGGTAAAACGCGGACTGAGACTCGTTACTTATCGCCTATACGTACTAGAGCGGCGAGGCATCACATGCATCACACAGGAATGATGCGTTTGCGCCTTGTCAATGTTTTGAGTTTTACCTTATTACCGCCGGTGGCTGCGAGTCCGAGGCAGGGCTGAAGCACATATTGAGGTTCCTTCATGCAATCAGGAAGGGTTGATGGTGATGAAAATTAGAGTGTCATTCTACAAAGGAGTTTCAAGAAATAGAAGGGAGCTCCGGGTTCCTTGAAGCTCACTAAGACTGTAGTCCAACATAACAAGTAGCCCGAGGATAAATCAGTTTTATCACTATTGCTACAAAGGGGTATAACATAATAATATAGCTATCCACAGCGACCATCATATGCAATCCAGCATTTTCTCGATCGCCGACAATCCAAGGACGCCATTCGCATCCCCGCCCCCACATATCGCCCTCCTCCATCCCCATACCGGAAACGAACTCGGGTTCGACAGCCACTTATTGAAAGCCAAAGACTGTGTCGGTTTCTTTGTCATTCTCCCATCCCGCACTTTCGCAATCCATATCCGAAAATTCTCCGCATCCTCCAGCGCCCCATAACACATGGCCAGAGCGTCCTTATATCGCCCGACATCTCTTTCCGGGTGTTCCCCTGGGCCGAGATCAAGCACTTCCAATCCTTCCGCCTCAATGAGATGCAAAGCCCGCTTATAAGCCTTGGTAAGGAGATCGTCAGGATATGTGGGCTCCGTACACCATTTTTCGAACGATGGGAGTTTGGAATCTGATGACCATGCTCGCCGTAGCGATTCGCGGGCCATGTCGCTATGGATAAAGTCTTCCTCGAGTTTATAGGTACAATGGTAACATTGGCACTCGAAACCGTATTGTTGTTGGATGGAGGCGCGCCGCGCCGCTCCTGGCAAGTCGGGTGCAATGTAGGGGATGGTGATTTCTTGCCCTTTGGAAATGGTACGGACGGCGGTTAGGGTGAGCGAGAAGGTGTTCATGTCCCAGTCCCACTTGGCGTTGGGGCCACAACTGGAGCAAGGGGTAAATCATGAATGAACAGAGGGACAAGATTTGAGAGACTTACCTATGATTACATCGACTCGTTTTGAGGAAGATACCACGATGTATTGCTAGCTCCGCATGATCAACATTAGGAACGTTGAGAGCAATGCCGAGTGCATTGGCCCGCATTATGGACTCATATACGCTCGCGTCTTTTAGTGATGGGCAGCTTGACTTGGCCAAGGCCATGAGCTCGGAGTACGCGGGACGTGAGAGGCGTTTAAAGAGGTCGGCGTATATGTCGGCAAGTGGCATCGATAATCCAATTAGGTACGGGCTAACGACGACGGGGTGCTCCTGTAGGATAACCTCGCCATCATAGAGTTCGCGTCTAGCGAACATCCCTAGGCCCTTCCCTTTGGACTCCCGAATGTCGAAATTGGATTTCAACGGATAGGAGGAAGACACCATACGACTTCGATCTGGCAACAGTGCATCGACGCCAGCGTCGAGAAAAGTGGAACACTCTTCTTCTCCGAAATCCATGAGTCTGAACACGTATGATCGATGACGAACGTGGTGAGCGAAGTCAAAGCGCGGTGCTCGTAAAGTTTCATTTGAGCGTATCCGGTGGTTGATTTCTGCGCAAACGTCGAGAGGCGGTCGTTCCATGGACGGTGACTCGAGCGAGACCTTGGATTTCAGGGAGGATTTGGCTGATGGAGTGGCGCTAGACCGACGGCGAGTCGATTGTTGTACGGAAGGCATGATGGGGAGTGGCAGGGAGTGATCAAGTAGTTAGGAAAGGGTCTCGGGAGTGTCGTGGGGTTTTAAAGTTGGAAAGGAGACGAATGTCAAATCGCGCAGCCTTCAGCGTGTCGAGCACGAGGAGGTGAAGTTGTGGTGTGGGGTTGGCCCTTTCACACTTTGAACCAGGACCCGATTCCAATTTGTCGTTCCCGCATTACCTGAATAATCATCAAACTTCGAGGCCAAAGCGGTCAATAGTTTCCAAGACGAGAATGATCTTGCAGAATAAGAATGGGGGAAGGGGAAAAAGCGGAGACGCCACGCGTTGACGTTTGTTCGCATTCGTGCGAAAGGAGAAAGATTGCAACGCACAAAAGTCCCACGAACATTATAGGAACCCTGACACAAACCCTGCCTCAACCCTGGCATGTTAAAAGGCTAAAAGCTGGCAAGCAAAGTGCTCGATGCTCATATCGTAATTTCTCAAATTACCTGCATATTTTTTCTGATTTATCACTGAGCTCTCAAACAACATAATTTACTCTAATTGGATAGCAATTAGGGCAGAGTAGACGGCATTAACGTCAGATCTATGACTTAGCGTCTTATCATGATTTATCGGGAAGATCTGGATATGACACTAAGACTCACTAAGACGGCCCAGTTTTCCGAAGGACTACCGGCCCTGAAACTCGATTACCCCGATTTATACGAACCGCGGCTCCCTACACCCACCCTGCAGGGAAACACGTTGTAGAAGCTGTTGTTTTTAACAACCTGGCATCGCAAACCACTCTTTACTTCTACAAAGATCTGCATCTACTGCAATCTTTGTTGACTCCCTTCCCTCGTTTATGAGGACATCCCTTGGACGTGTCTTGATCGTCGCCTATTCCCGAGCGCAATCGCTTATGATGCGCCCCCCTCAGTCCTGGGCTACTAGGCGTCACTCGGGCACGACACTCGTTGTGCTTATGTCCGAGTCCAACCGTCGTTCCTGAACTTGATTCACATGTTTTCCGCGTCCCTTCAAGCGGTGTTCTTGATGAGAAAGCACCGAGAGTCAAGGAGAGCCGAGAACAACGTCATGATAAGTTAATATCCATGTAATAGAAGGCACGCACGAGGTATTAATACTAGGATCAGAATGTGACCCTTTTCGAGGCCTGCTGAAACGTTGACAGCCAATTTGAGGAGGTAGTACATACTACGGGGTCAGTATTCAGGCGGCTTTTAATGTATATTCAGCTCGCCGTTGGCGCCCGAACGAAGGTCACATTGGTGTCTGAAAAAAAAGCTAGGATCCATCCGGTACATGAAAGACGACAAGAACCAGGAAATGTGTTGCAAGGTACTGCAGTCATGTTGAGATTTATGTAAACCGAATGATGCAAAGAGTGCACACTCGCCTGAGAAGTGTAAACCTCGTCCACAGCAAAAGGTGCGCTTCATCGCTGTTCCTGCGCAGCCTAAGCAGCTCCCAATTTTCGTGAAGGAGATGAGCTGTCGGATGAAGAAGATGACAATGGTTCTCGTCAGGCGCACACTTGTCATTGTCAAGTGATACCGATTAAACTGAAGATGACGTAGGAAATGAAGCACAAAGTAGCTCGATGAACACTACTTCCTGCGAAGCGGGGCGCGCGGGAGTAGTTCGTATCACCGTAGGTTTCCTGATCCAAAACGCGGTGAAAATGCGGGAGGTTTGGTAGGTCACGACGAAATTGGGCGGAAGGATCCAAAGCCCTTCTTCTGCCGGTTTCGACACTATACATAAGTGACTCAGTGCGTTTCATAAATTTACCTACCGCCTCCGAGCAGGCGGCATGAAGACAACTGAAAGTCAACCACATCGGTCAGTGTAAAGACAAAGAGGATGCATCGAGGGGCAGGGGTTGTATAACACGGATTGAAACTCGCGCTTCAAGATGGGATGCTCCGCTCTGAAATACGCCTCTCGGATATTTGTAGCCAAAGAATTTGGCCATGGTGAGGATCACTGATCTGTCAAAAAACCTCCGTCTGAAAGTGGATCCAAATACAAGTTTTCAAGATGTGTCTTCCCAATCCGTGATAGTCTATATCTAAGGCGCCATCGTCAGATCTATGAAGTGGACATCTCCGGAATGAGAGACCAAGAATAGCCTACAATTGCCGGAGGCATTGCTCAACGGGGACAAGATAGCAATGAGTGTAATGATTTTCGATTGCTCGCGCTCTAGCCGAGCGACGAGCTCAAGCGGCGAGTCAGACAAGGAGAACGCGGAGCATAGCCAGAGCAGGGATAGAGCAACGTGATACGAACGTTCCACTGTTACTAGCTCAAAGCGTATTGTGGGCGATTGTCGTCTCCTTCCCGCGAGCAGTTACTAATGACCGGTTTAGTCTATTACAGACCTCGGGACCTGTCTGATTCCGTGTATCAGGAACGGAAGTTTTTTCTAGGTGGGCGCATACCTCCAGAGTCCAGTTAACCACACCTAGAACTACGTCCTTGGATCCTATGTTTTGATGAACTTGACGAGAGGTGCGATAAGATGTCCCGATATGTGGAGGATGTACTGCCGAACAGGATGCTAGCTTGACATCAAGGAATGATGGGCTGAAGGAACGGGGATTGCGATCTGCCATGAGGCAGCCGTCTGCACTGACCCAAACAAGAGCTTTGACGATTGGGCGGCTAACAAAGATGGGATTGATATCCCAGATGCGAGGATTCCTCGATACTCGCAACTCTTCAGGTTGCATCCATCCACAATGTAACAGAAATTATCTGGCTCCTAAAGCACGCGGTGTCGCATCGCTTAGTGGTCGTGGCTGGTCGTGGATGCGACAAGGATGTGATCGTATTTTTGACATACGTCTGCCAAACACGTATCAACTAAACCTTCGTGGGTGTTTGCCGAGATGCGATCGCACGCTCAAGCGGCGCAAGTAGTGGAACGCTGATGCCCATACAGTACCAGCGTAAGTGTAAGCTTGCCTTCTACCCGATTTATTCACAGATTCCCGCAAAGACCAGTACTATAGGATGACGTGGCCCCAGGTAATCCACGTTTGCTCGAAACCTTACCCACTATCACAGCCGAAACCCTTAGGTGATTTTGACAAGTGATCACCTCGCTGCTTCTCTGAACTCGGTCTGCTGCAAGTTGGCTGGAACGATAAATAGGACGGACAACCATAAGACTTAATTTTCGGATACCACAGTTGGCTTGGTGCATACCGATGAGAATAATGAGACTCGGTTGAGAACAAGCAGTTGAGCAGCGGAATTACGATCCTGAAAGCTGTGCAATGCCAGGTTCAAATATGAAGGGTTCAGTCCCATCCAATCTATGTGATCTGGTAAAAAAGACTTACGCTCGTCATATGTAAACCACTGTTCCTGAATGATACCAGTTACTGATAGTAAACAAATGAAAAAAACAGAATAAGTCCATATTTGATGAGAATGCTTTGAGAATGCTGTTGGATTAGATGTGATAACATGGCTAGAAAGGATAGCAAAGCATTTTTGTAAGAATTGAAATACAAATGCAACTACAAAATACTTTACAACCAACAATCAGTTACTATTACTGTCTCATGATCTGTGTTGAATGTCTTGGTTGCCTTTGGCGAATCCATTAGCTGAAATGTTTGAAAAGAATTTCAAGCAGAAAAAAAATCCAGAATTGAAATTCTTGACTAAAGGAGAAATGATAATTTTGTGTCCATAAATTTTGACGCCCGTTCAGAAAATGATCCTACCATTGAATGACAATAACCTTGTTGACCTTCTGAAGTGTTAATCCTGTTTCTATTCCATTCATGATTAGCTGTTTAAAATTCTGTTCTATGTACCTTGATTCAGGTTTGTGAACACAAGATGAAAAAGAATGCCAATTTCTCTTTTCTTCTTCTTTATGTTTGTGGAACCTGTTTGAAGGGTGACTAGGCAAATCACATATGTTTGAACTTTGGTATGATATGAATGCCACATGACTTTGATTGTTCTCATGCAAAGGACTGCCAGTTGTGTAATGTCGAGCTGCAATGCAGAAAAAAAAGCCCTGAGAGGCTTGACTACGATGGATTGCAGCCTTTCAGTGTTATCTGTTGACAGAAAGCTAAAAGACAAGTTGTAGGTAGTGTTTAAAGGTTCAGTCCATAGGACTGCAAAAAACCGGTGGACCGAACTGAACCGGACCATGGTCCAGTCTTTTTTTCAGTTGCAGTTGCCCCAATTTGGGGTTGGTCCAGTTGCCAGTTGCCTCATTTCGAAAATCTTTTAAAACCGTTCAAAGACCGGTTTTAATCGGTTGCAACCGGTTAAACGGTCACGTGCGTTACATAGCCTTGTAACAACGTTTATTGCCTTTTATTGGGTTTTTGTTTCATCAAAAACGGTTAAGAATTGAGAAAGATATAACCAAATCCATATTTTACCTGAGTCTCTAGGAGATGTAATTCGGTTTCAGTCATAGCTATGTCAAATCTTCATTAAATCTCTTGAAAATTGGTATAATGACGGGTATTTATATGCTTTACTATTTTATATAACCCGTTTATTTTTCAGAGTAATAATGGTTGAGATACAAATGGTTTATATTGATATAATAAATTATACGCAAAAAAACCGGTCTGGATCGGTCTGAACCGGTATCATGGACCGCAAAAGACCGGTCCTAGGTGGTTCGGTTCGGTTCCCTCAATATCTGGGTCGGTCCTGGACCGGTTGCGGTCCACGGTTGCGCGTTTTCGGGGCAAAAAACCGGACTGAACTGAACCTTTAAACACTAGTTGTAGGCATGGTTTGGGCACAGTTTGGGGGAGGCTTTTAATTGTACTTGTTGTGTTGAGACAACACTGATCGCTGAGTCATTCTGCCACTTACGGTTTTCCAAAGAACACAAGCTCTACTCCAAAGGATCGCTGGATCCCGTTGGAGAGCAACCCACAGGTAGTGTTAAATTTCTGGGACAGGTTTTTAGGTTGACAGAGTGTTCTTACAGGTGTTTAACTCGGCAAGTGGGTGATATCACCAGTCCCTGCTTTCTTCGGCATTCATGTCTAGGGCTGCGCACCATTCATTTGATGGGGACGGCAGTAAATTTGCACTTTGAAAGCCACAACGGGAATGGACAGATAAAAAACGGCCGCAAACGGGTTGGACAGCCGTTTTACCCACCTGTCAATGTAATTCATTTTTTTCATTCTTTTTCGGTACCTGGAAGACATAAAAAGAAATGTTGTGCACAAATAACAAAGATTTGCACCTTCAAACTGCAGATTGCAAGCACAAAGTGTGAACAGACATTTCGCGGGATTGCAATTTTGATGAGTCAGCACCATTTTGCCTGTTTCTGATTATTTTTGAGCTGCATTTGCAAAAAATGTCAGAATTGGAATGTTTGGCGGTGTATGTGGCGAAATGTTTGGCGGAATGTTTGGCGGCTACATCGGTCCAAAACACCGGTGCGCTACGCGGGTCTCCCTCTTCCCCCTCCAATAATGAGCATATACATGTTCAAGTACGATTACGTGCACAGACGACTCAAGGGAACCATTGAGGCCAAGGACGGCAAGCTCACTGTCAACGGCAAGCCCGTCACCATCGTTGGTGAGCGGCGAGCGCGACCTGGAGTTCGGCTGGTGCTGAGTATATCGTCGAGGCCACCGTGCGTCCTTCCTCTTCTGATGTAGACCACCTGATGCTGACTGCTGTCTTCTGTCTAGGGTGTCTTTACCACCACGGAAAAGTAGGCGTTTAACATTTCCCATTAAATCATCCTGATTGATCGTCAACAGGGCTTCAGCCCACTTGAAGAGTGGCACTAAGAGGGTCATCATCTCTGCCCCATCGGCCGACGCATCCATGTTCGTGGTCGGTGTCAACCTGGACAAGTACGACCCCGCCGTCAAAGTCGTGCGTACACATCTATCCTCCATTTCTTCTTTGAGTTGATTACGGCAGCTACAGATCTCGAACGCGTCCTGCACGACCAACTGCCTTGCCCCTCTTGCCAAAATCATTCACGACAACTGGTATCGTTGAAGGTCCAATGACTACCGTCCACGCCACCACCGCGACTCAGAAGACTGTCGACGGCCCGTCCCACAAGGACTGGCGTGGTGGACGTAGCATCAACAACAACATCATCCCATCGTCCACTGGTGCTACCAAGGCCGTTGGCAAGGTCATCCCTTCGCTCAACGGGAAACTCACGTACGATCTCCTCCCTTTACCGTGTCTTTTTACTGCTTACTTTTGCTTTTGCTCCCGATCAGCGGCCTCGCATTCCGTGTGCCCACTGCTTCGTCCATCTTTGACGCGGGCGCTGGAATCCCGTTGAGCGCGAATTTTGTCAAGCTCATTTCGTGGTACGACAATGAGTGGGGGTAGTTACTTATCTCCTTTACGAACATCGTTCGCGCTCTTTCCACCATGGGCAGTATTACACACATGTAAGTACAGATGAGATGTAGAAAAATGTAAGTCTTGTAAGTGTCATAAGAATACTAAGGGAGATCCTGTGAAGCACGGTATGGCCTTCAAGCTGCTCAACTAGGTCAATAAGGAGCATGGTGAAACGCGACGCGACGCAGACTAGTATTTGAACATCACGTGCCTAATGTCACGTTTCCGGCCATACAGATCGCCACACAGATCGCCATACATGATCGCCGTACTTTCCAATGCTGACATGCCCTCTGCATTTGAACCACATGTAGCATGGATAGAGCTTTACAAAAAGTAAATATTAAAGACTTAAGAACATAGTCAAAAGATTGTAAAGCTAAGTGCGAGTAAATTACAGAATGTGACCATGACCCTGATGGCCGTTATGGTCGTCAACTGACAGATGAAAACAGGTGTTCTGCAGGCCCAAACGGAGACAGGCAATTGCCCATCATATCCCGTCCGTTGACCCGTCTATGACGGGGATGGTGCACAGCCCTATTCACGTCTATGAGATCAGTGGGCTAAGAAAGTGGGGCTTGTTTCATCTCAAAATCAATTCCACGATGTTTATGGATTAGATGAAGAGGTACGCCAGTGCTGCAACTCCGTGTGTCAGGCGTCACAGAGCTGTCCCTCAGTTGCTTGGACTTCAAGTTGTAGCCAGGCCAGTCAAGGCTGTTGTTCTTCTTTACCCAGATTATGAAGGGCTGGACAAAGAAAACGAGGAAGAAGATGCCTGTATAGCTAACGAAGGAAAACCCCAACTAGACGATACCATCTTCTGGATCAAGCAAGCAGTACCATTTTTCTGTGCACATATTGTAACGTCATCATCACAATCTCATAGATCGACAGCGCATGCGGAACCATGGCCCTTATTCATGCCCTGGCCAATGTACATGCAATCATTCATGGCATCTGCTTCATCTGAGCCGTCACACCTAGTTGGAGGTGACTTACACACCCACAAGTGCCCTCCTCAAATTCATCGCCCAATGTCAAGGTGATTCTCTTCACTATTCATCACCGCACGCCCTTCCCATCCAGCCACTTTGCAGACAAGACCCCTGAAGAACGTGCCCACCTCTTAGAAACCACACCCCTTTTCACTAGCATCCACACAGAATCGGCTGAATCAGGGCAGAGTCCACCAGATCCCAACATGCCTTTCCACTTCACATGCTTCGTCGCCGCGCCAGAGGTCGAATTTCGTGAAATCACATCTGGTGAAAAACCTGTGCCCAACGCAGAAGATATCACAAAGAGCACTGGATAGTGTTTGAAAGTCCGGTTCGGTCCGGTTTTTTGATGCCCAGGGGTGTTAACCGTAACCGTAACCGGTCTGCCTTTTCTCCAGAAGTCAAAAGACCAGACCGGACCGCAAAAAGACCGCAGACTGCGGTTTTTTGCGGTCTATAGACCGGTTTCGGTCTGCATCGGTTTTAACCGGTTTACGACCGGTCTTTAGGCCAATATTTTAAAATTATGAATCGGTAAATTTATTAACATCTCTATTAGCTTCAAAACGAGCCCAAGAACGTCAAATTCCGTTAGGAATTGGTGTTTCTATAAAATAAGTCTGGTACATCTATTATTCCCAAAAGTAATTTACATTTTAATTCATATCTCTCTCGTTTTTTTTACCAAATCGTACGTTCTTGGGTGCGTTTTAAAGGGTATTTAAGGGGTTACAAAAGACCGGTCCAAACCAGTCAAGACCGGTTCACGTTAACCGGTTTTTTTGCGGTCTTTACATCTCAAAAATAAAAGACCGTAACCGCAGGTCCGGTCTTTTGCGGTCTTGGTCCGGTCTGGTTACGGTCTTTTTCCGGTCACGAGACCGGACTTCCAAACACTAGCACTGGAACTGGCATGCAGTTGGTTGAGTTGGATGGCATGAGGGCTGGACCCGTTGATCATGGGGAATGCATGGATTTGCTGGTGGTACGTGGATCATCTTGATGTTTTGTAGGAATAGCTTGCTGATGCCCTGGTTCTGTAGAATGTTGCGGAGTTGGTGAGGACCCAGTATTTGGCTCGAAATGAGAGCGTTTACTTCAGCTTGATGGTGCTTGCCCCTCCTCAGAAGTGACACAAATGTAGCGATCATATGTACCATTTATGAATTTGGCTTTGACTGATCAGAATGTGTAACAAATGTTTTTCCTTAAATATGCTTCACCTTGATCTTGAGCGTAAACGGAGAGCCAAGAAACCCTACGTGGGGATTGTTATATAAACGGTAACCAAATTTTATCAGCGAAAAGGTTACTGATCAATTTTGGAGTTCTATGATTTAGATCCATGCCGCACATATCAGAAAATACAGGGACGGAGCAACTAAAAGATGAGTGTTTCCCATATCTCACTCTGTGAAGGTGTCGTCATCGATTACAAGTTTTTTGCACTCCTCTGCCAGATGATTAGGTGGCTCTAGGACGTCCTTGCCCGTTGATACCCATGTCCTGTGGCAACTAAGCCAACTTGAAGATACGGAACTACAAGAGGGCTTACGCCCAATGCATCCCCACAGCTCTTTTCGCCTTTATGCCCCGGAAGAGTCGTACACTATCTAGCAGTGCACGATGAACCCAGGACATAACTTGACGGGGAAGATACGTGCTGAGGATTATTTTTAATTCGTCTGCCAGTAAAGTGCTGACCTGGTGTGCAGGTGATGTTGACGGCGCTTGGTTGGTTATCTTTACCAGCTACAGAGACTTTGAAGCGTTTGGAGTCCCACCAATCCATAATGTGTGTTTTAGACACTGCTATGCCCAAATCTTCGAAGGAATCAGATGCTATCAAAAGAGACAGGCAGTGGTTAGAGAATGGTACAACAGACATTTCTATATTACGATTCTCTGAAGCTCAGAGAACCATCCATGATTTACGGATGTTGTGTTTTACGTGGGTAACCAGTAATAACTTATGGGCTACAATGTAAATCTGACTTGGTAGAGATGCTCGACTTGTGTTTTGGTAAGCGGTATATATGGGGAATTATCAAGAGGCATAGAGAGATGGACAGAGGGGGAAATATTGATGGAGAAGAGTTGAGGCTTTCTTCGGTTATCACGTTTCGCAAATGTTAGTTGAAACTAGATGACCCGTGGTCACTACCTCTCAACCCACCCGTTTTGAATTCACTTAGCAGATAATTAAACAGTAACCTTGTATAGATCATCGTAAGTCACATCATAAAAACGTTCAAGATAACGACCAACTTTTACAGAGGCCCACCAGGCGATCATGTTCAACTGAATGCGATCCTTGAGCGATCGGAGACACAGCTCACAGATGACTCCCTCATAAAGTGGTGCTAAAGAGCTGTGCAGCCTGTAGGTCGACAAATTTAATCAATGTGTCAACAATTAAGGTCTCTCAAGAAGAGGGCAAAAAAAAAGAAAACTTTCACAGACCAGGTTTTGCATCAAATGCGACGTACGCTATAGCCAATGCCCACACTTGTGAGAGTCTTTTTTGGTCATGAAAATCACAGTCCTTGGTCGGTGGGTGTGGGTTCAGAGGCCGAAGCAGGATTTTTTTCAGTGTGTTGAAACACTCAAGATGCAACAGAAGGAGTCGTTTCAGGTACACAGCCCCCATGCGCTCTGCAAGCTCATCCGAAAGGGTGGATATTGAATAGGAGAGTAGGTGAGAGGATGCATTTACTGCGAGGTCGTCCAAACTGTGGTGCAGCCAGAGAATATAGCTCCATAGCAGAGAAAGGTGCGTGCGAGACCAGTAGGTTGTAGAGCCACGTTGGAGGGATGATGTGCACATGTGGCTGAATGTCATATGCCGGCATCTGGTCAACAGCTATAACCAGGGTTTCGAATGTTGGTGAATATTGGGCTGACGGAGTGCCATAGAGCATATGTAGGATTATATTAAGTATGTCCGACGATCCTGAAAGGGATATAACGTGATTGCGAAAGCGGGGATCAGACAATGGGGCACCAAGAAGTGATCTGAAAGGATGAGCGGTTGCATTCATTATAATCTTCAAATTCACGTAGAAGAGAACTGAATCATCTGTGGAAAATATGGTATCAGAGCCCTCATTGTATGCATCAGGATAAAATGCAGTTGAGACAGAGACTGAGGTGCCTGAGTCATCCGAACTATCTTGATTTGTTAGCTCTTCAACACTGCTGATAGGGGAAGGTGGCTGTAAAATTGAACCCAAGTCAGAGAATCTCTCAAGGCAATTCACTGTTGTACTGACTATGTCCGTGTGTGTTTGAGTGAAGCGCGGACTAACAAACGATCCCAACGCGTAAAGATCATCTGGTGTTTGACCAAGATGATTATAATGCAGTATTTCCAATTGCGTCAAAATATACTGATTATCCACAGGCTGAACTGGACTGTTAACAAAGTTGAATTCCTTTGACCTGTTCGTCCAGCCTAGGAGATGTCAAATTATTACTGAAGAGGATGGAGCATTTTGTATGACTTACGCGAGGACGAATTGTTTGGTTCATTGGATGCTAGCGGGGGATCGACCAGCCAACGACCAGATGAATTCTCGTCAATCATTCTTTATGCCTTCCCCACGATTGCGTCATCAAGTAGTTCGATCACTGACAATGACGTCAACAAGCTCAATCACTGACGTCAACTGTCAGTGTCACCTGACATGCCTAGAATTTTTTTTGTTTCTTTCTCTTGCAGGTTCCCGAACGGTCAACTTTCCAGGAGCTTCCGGGGGTTGTATTCCTCACATAACATTCGATTATCACTAAAACCCACCAAGAGGGCACTGGGACACCTTAGACAATACGGATTAAGCGATACGAGCCACCAAGACTCGGATGTCGCCAAGAAACGTCTACTATTATCTAGTAATCACTTCACAAGGCGTCGCTTGGGCGTCTACTGCCACTGGGCCTGAAATATCCTCATTTAGTGCACGGCAACTGAAATGAATAAGCAAGGTCTGCTGTGGCGGATTGCAAGGCGTAATTAAAGTGGGATGTCCAGGGAACGCCAAGTGAGGAGGCAACTTTACAGCTAACTGCATAATCGTAGACCACATCTGGACTTTCACTTCGTGCCTTTGTCTGTGCGTAAACATCCGTTTTAGGCCGTGGCTATGTAAACCATGACATACATGACAGCGCGCTGCCCATTGCTCCACGTTCTAGCACTGTTTCGGTAGTTGCTCCAAATGCTCCAATCCCGCCCCGCACGTCATAAGGGTGGAGCGGTTGGAACTTGCTAACTGGGAAGGGCGTTCTACCTAATACGGTTGTTTGTACAAATAAAGGCGCACAAAGTAAAATTTAGATATGGTCTATGACTATGCAGTTAGCTGTAATGAACGGTCAGTCGTTTTCCACGCGCATATATGCCATCTACGCGACTTACCCGGTTTCGTTCAGATTCTCTGCTGCCAGCTCGAGGCGAGAAGAGCGGTGCGCGGGTGTCTCTCTCCTTGAGTCTCTCTCAAAGTAGTAGCCATTACATAACGCAACTTCACGGCTGAAGCACAACGACGGCGTGCAGGTGAAGGAACGGCGAGGAGGGCGAGGGCTTGGTCGTGAGTAGTCAGACCCAGCGCGCGACTACAGTGGGAGTTGGTGGCGGAGTGGTGGATCCCGTGGATGTCGATGATGGACTAGACTACCAGGAGCACTGGTGATTCGGGTCAAGAGAATGCGGCTGCAGAAATCACGCACACCTGCCTCGAATCGCCTATAAATTAGTATAATCTATTTCCGTTGCCGGACTCCCCGACGATGAGAAATACGTGGAGACAAGCGGCTTTCGGGTCACTGGCGAGTGGTAAGGGAAGAACATTCAAACTCTCTTGAGCCGTCTATTTTGGTCAAAACTAATGGAATGGCTGGGGGGATGCATCCCCCCCCAGCGATGTAAGAAATCAGTCGAGACAAGCTTTCTTTGCTTCCCTCTGGCGCACGCACTTCTTTCGGCCCTTGGAACCATCCTTACTCTCTTATTCCATCACGGTGCCAACGCCACCATTGGAACTCACCCACCTCGCTCACTCCTCGAATCACATACCTATCCTCGTCCCTTGTCGCCGTTCAAACGTTCTTGAACGTTCAAGCATCAGGAAAAGGTCTATCCGTGGATAATATGTCCCGAGGATGCTGGGTCGGCTCGCCAGTATTATAAATACGATCCCCACTCTTCTAGTCTACATACAGAGCAGAAGTGAAAGTGAGTATTTGCCCCGAGACGAGGAAATGAAAACGTACGCAAACCCAATCGGAGCGGTAGACCACGTCGACATCGAATCTGGGTCGATGTACGAAGTTTGCGGTTGTTCAGCATACCTGTCCACAAGCCTAAGATGAGAACCCTGCGGAGCATAGACCATCCCACCACCGCCCAATGACTGGCCCCTGTACATCCCCACACTATTCATTGACAGGGCAGAGGCGGCATGTGATGTGCTTGATATTGCGGGGGCAGCATAGGATCCCCCACTTGGACTTGACGACCCGGCGTAGGAGTTTCTATTTGATCTCGTGGGCGCGATATAGGAACCTGTGTCCGAATCCGGCGCCCCTGGATGGTAATTGAGTGGTGCAGAGTGATTATACATCGCACTCGAGCCCGGTGTGTCCATCATACTCCCAGGCCCACCGCCAATCACACCATACCCCTGCATTGAAGATTCTGTTTCGGTGACAATGGGATACCGGTAGCTGAATGTGAAGGAACTGGATGTGTCAGAGTTGCCGATGATTGAAGAAGTAACGTTTGTGGTTGTACCCCCACTCCCACTCGCAAGCTCGGTTGGAGGATACCAGTCGCTATAGTCAAAAGGTGACTGTCCGGTCATCGAGAATTTGCCATGTGGAGACAACGTTGGGAGTTCATTGCTGTACATCGGTAGCCTATAGCACTCCGACGGCTGGGGTGGCTGAAGACTATCCGATGAGCGCTGTGCATGTAGCAGCCTGTGCGCCTGCAATAACTGCGGAGGAGGAAGAAGCTGAAGTAGGTCTTGCCTTTGAGGCTGGTCTTCTTGAGTAGCAGAACGCGTCTCTTGTGGCAACGGTAACTGTCTCATGGGTATAGGCACATGCCTGGTCACGCGCTGTAAACTAGAAATGTTTCTTAGGACGTTGTTTGGTGATAGGCAATCATCCTTGGGGGGGGAAAGATATGCCATAGGGGGAGAACGAGATGTCATAGGGACCTCAGAATCCCGTTCGCGCTTGTTCGTAGATGGATTACGCTGTAGGAGAGGAGGGTTTTCGATGTGCGTTAACTCGTATAGGGTATCCCTAAACCAGAAAATATATGTGAAAGCACAAAGAAGGGGCGGAGATAAACGTACCAGCAGCGACCTGCTGGATGCCACCGGTCCTCGGACTTTCTTAGCATCCGCATGCATTTGTAAACATCTGACATTTCTTTATTGTGATCTATTGGCAGACCCGAGCGCTTCCCTCCCCTGATGCTCACCAGCAACACAATTCCGGATGTGAATGTAGGTAACTAGTAGGGCAATCAACGTCAGCCGCGATTGTCAAATGCAGAGTGATACTTACCTGAAGTAGCGCCGGAGGGATGAAATTCCTTTTCTGCAGAATGTCGGCGATATGGCTACATGACCTTGCGGCATTCGTGCAGATGGCCAACGAAGGAAATGGCGAGTGTGACGACTTGTTTTTCGATGGCATGAATGGACGATGGACAAGAATCTGGACGTAATAGTAGATCCCGTATAAGACGATAGATTGTTTGAAAAATCTATCGTCTTCGCGATTTGGATCCCAGCGCACTTTTAAGTTCGAACGCATCGTGAATAAGTCAAGTTGAAGCGAGCGATGGCATTACGTACAGTGATTCGGGACTGAGTCCACCCATTCGTTGAGAGCCGAGTCAAGCTCCGCCACTATATTATGCGTCTCCCGCTGAGGGCCTAAGCCAAGCAAGCTTTTGGACTTGTTGATCGTATACTGCACAAAGTAAGTGTTTAGTTTTGTATCAAAGATGCCATCCGAACAGATAAAACTTACGATTGTACGCAAGGCAATGCTTGCAATCTGGTGTAGCTTAATGTCGAGAATGAAGTAACTGATAAGCGAGGGTTTATTTGCGGGTTGCTTGAAACGCTGCGAAGGATCAGGATGTTCCCAGTATTCGTCATCACACTCAATGGGCATGTCAAGGTCAAAGCTGGAAAATCAACCTCAGCTTTAAGAATCCGGTAGGGAGATAAGGCTTACTCTTCATCTTGAATTGCACAGGGGCGACCGAGAGCACTGCTGAAGTCCCTGTCTATACAGACCAGAAACCTGCGATGCATGGCTTGTCAGATTTAATTCGTGATGTCTGATTTGGGCTAGTACCAGAAGGCGCGCTTCCACAGCTCGTCCTCTACGGTCATCACATGGTCCCGTGCTTTGCGCCTATGTGCGCCTACCTCCTGTGCCAACCGGATACCAATGCCAACCATGGACCAACATGACAGAGGAGCAGAAGAGTCTTTCAAGAACATTACCGAGAGCTTGAGAATACGTTCAGATGAACAACGGATGAGAAAACAGTAACTTACACAGTAGAATTGCATGTCATACAGTGAAGGTGAGACTAAGAGCGACCTAGCTGTCTGTACTTGCTCAAACCACTTCCAGCCACGGGAATGAGGTGAATCCTGTCCTTCAAGAAATACTCGGGGATCCTCTGAGAACCGTGATCCAATTGCGCAGACAAGCAGAAGGGTACATGCAAAGCCGGTATTTGTGAGATGTAGGTCTTCTGCAACGGATCTCTCAAAGGTTGGCCGATGAAGGACAGCTTGATAGAGATTGAAGTGCAGAAAAAAAGCGTCGACGAGTTGCTCCATGAGATCCCGATCAGGAAATGATTGCATCGGTGGGTTGTTTGGGCCTCCAAGGCATTTTTCCCACTACAAAATATGAGACAGATCGCTAACATGGAAAAAGGACGAGACGAACGGGTTGTGGTGCGCTAAATTCAAAACGCATGTGGCCAAGACTCATTGAAGGAGAGGCTTCGAAGTTGTCGCTGCCCACGTACTCGCTCTTGAGCTCCATCGCGGTCTGAATGAGGTCTTCGATCTTGTCACTGGGCCTATCGATGTCAGGTTCCTTCAGGTTTTCTACGAGAGTTGGATTAACAGAGTCCTCGTCTTGCTGGTCGGCGCCGGGTTCACCGACCCTACTGGTGACGGATGTGGCTACATTGACAGAGCGCGGCAAGGAAGCAGAGCTACAGACTTGCTCTACTTTCACAGCGGCGTCAGGGGGATGGTTTTCTCGGTCTGTGGCAATGTGGAGCTCTTTCAAAATGTTCTGGTCTGGGCATAACTAGTCGAAATAATTGGACTAGGTTTTTTAGTGGATTGTTCAACGTACCCTCCGCAAAACCTCTTCCAGCATTTCCACACGACGTTTCAGCATTTCCACGCGACATTCCAAGTTTTCCACGTAACTAGACAGGGAATCAGACTTGTGATTGGGAAAATAGGGATTTCCAAACCCCTTTGGAGGACCTCGTTTCTAAACGTGGAGAATTAACGACAACCTCCAGTGAGACATATCATGGACGGACTCACCTTCGCTGCCTCAACATACGTACAATCGAAACTGCACGTTATACAGTTTGAACAACGATTTCCGGGCATTTGGACTCCGTCGCCTGATGAAATATTAGTGATGAAATGTCGAGGAGAGGCCACTTATTTGCATACATCGGACTAAAGACGACGAAGCTTAGGTCAGTGGCCAAACAAAACCGATAGACCTGACACACTTTTCTTCCTCCTGCAGATGTCACATGCTCGTTGTATCCTTCGCTTCTTCTGATTTTGAGGCAGACCAGACATGTTGTCCTCGTTGAAGTCCTCACCTTCAGACGACATGGTGATGGTGCGGAGGTGAAAATCGGATGCGATATATATCAAGCTTTGTCTTTATTACATGTAACACGTGGCACAAACCATGATCGGTTCTCGCGATCATCGATCAGCCCTGGCTTGGACGCTTTCACGTTTCAGGCTTGGACGCTTCCAAGTTTCAAGGATTGTCAGAGGAGCTATGTACTCGGGCTGGGATCGTTCCTCCTATGTCTGGAAATTCGTCAACTACGGTCCTGGTGAGTCTGATTCAGTTTATTCAGGTTACTTTTCCTCCAGGAGCGCAGTGTATAAGCTTGTTTACCGGCTTCTTAACCCATCAGGGAGGCCAGACTTCGCTACTGCGCATTCTACTTAGATCCAGGGTCACTCGAAACATCACTTTGTACCAACAGGAAGTCCGAGTGTGAAAGAAAGTGGAGTTTCCGTGGATTCAGATTCGACCCATCCATATTTTGGGTGAGCCATGTATGTATTCGTTTCGCGCTCTCCTCGGAAAACCTGTATTATATTGTTAGAAGGCGTTTTTCCGATTTCATAGTAGTGTTGTTGAACACAGCAATTTACAAGGGTCGGATGTCACGACGTCGGCACTAGCCTTGTTTAAATCAACCCTAGGCGCAGTTAAAAGCGCCTATCGTGACCCTTTCCGATTTTATAAATGACGATCTTTTGAGGCGAGATGCAGTGGCGAGATGGGACTTAGCTGGAAAAGACCACTCTATCCCATCATGAGGAGGCTTTGACTTGGGAATTTGTATACTGCGGAACGAAGGGTTACGGTTATGGGAAGTACCTCCCAATCCTAGGGATTCCAAAGCCTTCTTGTTTTTTTTTGTGGATCTTCTGCTCCAAGAATGGAGGCCGTTCCAGGCCGTCCGTCCTCTTAGGAGTTTCATGTCAAAAGTTCAACTCGTGACCAAGTTGCTTCCTGCTGACTTCCATCCGTATAAATTCCGTTTTCGTTGGTGAACTTCTTCTCTGCCCTGTAGGAATCACTAGTATAGCTCGGTGCATTGGTGCGTCCGATAGGGTCAAGACTGAATGACCAATTTCCCAGGGGGGTACGCTCGTCTTTCGCTATGAGTTTCACGCCGAGATCGTCCATGGTGCAGATTTCCTCTTTGCTTCAATGTCGCATGTCCAGCATTAAAAAGCGCACACAAAGGCTCTTTCGGATTTTGAGAAATTGAGTTTCGGAACATGATTGAAATCACTCGATCAACTTCTTTGCGGGGAAATCCTCCGCTTCCTCCGATCGAGACCAGCATCACTGATTAGCAATGGCGATTGTTTTCCGAGGACGCCCCTAAGGTATTTGGGCGCTTTTCATTTCACTGACAACTGGATGTATGTTGGAATGCGATGCGAAATAATAATAATAGCTCCAACACAGTTCGACGGTAGCACCCCGCACATAATGAGGAACACATTGACGGCCTTCCAGCCGCTCACAAAGCGAAATTGTTACCATAACGTTGTAGATCTTTTCATATCCCCATTCGAACGTGATATTGACTTCTTAATGAATTCAGATGAAACGGGTTGCCAATAGGAACATTGGGTAATTTATTTTTGCCCTATGACGCTTGGTCCGGGAGTAAAGACAAGTTTAGGTCCGGGTTTCAAGGTGAAGTTAGGTAGAGGGAGGGCTCTTCTAAAATCGAAGGCATGATGTGTCGCTTGCAACTGATCTCCAAATTGTGAACTCTCATGTTTCAGGACAGATATCAGGCCCGCTTCTTGATTTCCCTGCGGGAGGGTAATATATTTTTCAGAGCGGGGTCATAAACCCTTGGTGGGTACAGGTTGTGCTTTGACAGTCATGGTTTTCATATCAAAAGGTATGTACAAGTTATAAAATTACAATGGCGTTCGGATGTGAATTTTTGGTGCCAATTCTTGTCCATGCCTATGCTTTGTTAAAAATATGTTATTTGGGGGAAAAAAGGGAAAAAAATGAAGACATGATTTTTTTTTTCTTTGAAAAAGGAAAGATATAAGTCTCTTTGAAACCCACCTGATCATCTTTGCACTGGTGTACTTTATGCATTTTTAGTCACCTTGTGTAACTAATTACCAGATGTAAATCTGTGTAAAAGTAGAGTGTGATTGTTGTGGGGGCAGTGTTGTCCAGAAAAATATGGTGACAATTCATCGACTTTGGTTAAACATTTGACGTCACAGACAACAAATTTGTCCAAGTGAGGTGCATTGAAATGGATGTACATAAATCACATGTAAGTAGTGTAATATTCCAACTGGAAATAAAAGATTTAGATGGAATGTTTGAATAAATAAACTTCAAAGCAGGTATATATGATGTATTTTTTCTAACTATTTGTCCTGGCCAAATACAACGACAAATTTTGCAAAATTAGGCACTGATGGCTCCCAGCATACCATCCACAAGCTCTCTCAATGCCTTCTGGCCCATGAGCAACATTGAAAAAATCTCTTTCATCCTGGGAGTATTATTGTGACTGGAATATTATGGCTGCCTTGATTTACTAGAGGTTGACTTCATCAACAAAACCTCGCTTCTGTATTTTAAATACATTAGTCAGGGTTCTTAGTACAACCTTGGCTTCACCCAACGAAAAAAACTTAGAAAATGTACTAAGTAATTGAACTTGTCCTCAGGCTTCCCATCACCCACAGTTTGACCAAGATTTATTGTATTTTTTGTTTCTTCACAAGAACTCCATTAGATTGAATAAATATCTACTTAGCTTGTCAAAGGAGCTGCTGCTCGTCGTCCGGCCTTTGGCCGACTCCTCGCAGCAGCAAAGAGAGTGTTTGGGCCATGTTTGCAGAAGAGTGGAGTGTTTGGTCCAATATGAAAATATGACCTCCAGGAAGTCATATTATTTGCGCCATGTTTGCAGAAGAGTGAGTTGTTTGGATTGCTTAGAAATATGAGGCTGGGAGACCTAGCTAACACGAGGTGATGAGAATCTTTTCCCAATCTTCTTCAAAATTTCCCCAGACCTCATTCAGGTAGATACTGGGTTGCTAGCTCTGCAAGACTGTCAAGAAATGCAAGATTAGCGTGGTTGAGTATTCTCACCCTCCCAAGGTATCTATCACAAAGCATTGTAAATGGATTAGTAGATTGACCATATAATATATTGCTACTTAGTACTTACAGCTGAATGCAAAACAATAGGCCACCCCAAATTGACACATGCACAGGGTGAATTCTGACACCTCACACCGGTGGGATCCTTCCGACACCACAACTTCTTGGTTTTGAGTCTTGTACAAATATGTAATTTTTCGGAAGGATTGGCTTACTGTGGCCCCTGAGATGATAAATGAAAAAATTTCAAGTAGAAATAATGTGGAGGTTGAAATTGTATGAGAATTATCATTGGCAGGCAAGAAATTTCAAATTGAACAACATTACATATCAGATGCAATGTGGCAGGAGAAGATAATTACTACTTTAATTGGTGCATGACATCTCCAAAAGTTGACTTAGCAAAGATACTGAGGATTCCTGGATTTTTTTCTCTTGCAGGTCCCCAAAAGGTCAACTTTCCAGGAGCTTCAGGGGGTCATGTTCCTCACATGTCACTAAAGCCCCGCCGAGAGGGCACTGATACAATGTAGACGATAAGGATTGAGCGATACGAGCCGCCAAGATGTCGCCAAGATAAATATGTCTTGTAATCACTTGACGGGGCGTCCCTTGGGCATCTACTACCACTGGGCCTGCAATCTCATCATTTAGTGCCGGGCAACTGAAATGAATGAGCAGGGTCTGCTGTGATGGCTAATCATGAGTTTTGTGTTGGACCTACCTGCAATGTGCGTCCTCGAGAGTTCCATGTTGAAAGAAAATGGAAAAATGCAAAGTCATCTCTACTTGATCTCTATGGTAAAAAAAACATCAAAGCACCTCAGATCATATACATACAGTCATGCACGTGTCAATGACACACCCAAATCGTAGAAATCATGCGATGAAAGGAATAAATAGAATTTCACAAACAAAAAGGTACAACAGTATCAACGTGTATCCCAGCTACAATATGAGAGTGATTTTAAAAGAAATGAGCAAGATTTGAGAGCTGGGCGAAGGAATTGGAGGTGGCTGAGGTGAAACCGGAATTATGGGTCAATGGTACAGGGCCCGGCCCGCCTAGCCCGATCAGTCATTGTCGTCGTTGTCGTTGTCTCCATCGCTGCCGCTCACACTTGCACTTCCCCCCCCCTCATCAGCGTCGTCACCACTGCTCTTGGGTTCTTGATCCTCAGCTACGGCACCCAGAAAGTCCTTCAACTTCGGCTTTGGGGTGGCTTTCGGGGCTGGATCCCCCTTTGGTTTGATTAAGGTGAAGCGTGTTCCCTTCGCCTTTGCAGCGTCCTGTTTCTTCTCCCATGCTTTGACGGCCTTGGCATCCTTTCACTCCTGTTCAACAACCTCCCATTCCTCAACAGCTGCCTTGTACAACGCTCTGCCATCCTTCTTCCTCTCCTTCTCCCTCGCAACCTCACGCATCTCCTTCTCTTTCTGCTGTGCTAGCTCATAGAACTCGTCCCCACTCAGAAGCCGAGCCAGACCATCACCGACCAGCTTTATGGTCTTCTGCTTATTGCGCTTCTCTTCTCGTGCCGCCAGTTTTGCGCAGAGCCGCTTTGCGTAGGCTTCGTTGAGGATGTTGGATGCCTGGAGCTCAAATGCGTGGACCTCAGTGCGAAGGTTCTGGCTTTGTGATTCCCGAAGCGCTGCCAGGAGAAGCAGCTCGTTTGCTGTAGTGGGCACGATAGCCAATGCCGCTGCTGCGTCATTGATGGGAACGGAATTTTGCTGGACAGTACGGGTGGTAGTGGTAGGCATAGGATCAGCAGCAGTAGTGGGAGTGGGAGTGGCAAGGAAGGCAAGGTTGGTCTTTTTGAGGGCGGCAACAGCTCCTTCGAGGATTTTGAGGTGAGTGGTGGTTCTGGTTGAATGGCGTGTGCGTGTGGAATTTACTGTTGTTTCATTTCGTGTGGGTGACGGCCCGGCCCGCTGACCCCCTGAGATAACATCAGCATCGGTATCTGGAGTATCTCCCGCAATTTGAAGGTCCCTCAACATGGTGGCAAGAATCTGGACAGGCTGAGAGGAAGTAGGGACAGGAAGGTGGCTCTGGATGGAAGTCTCCTTGCTTGGCGCAAGCATATCAGCAGTAATGACATTGGGATTGAATGGCCAGATGCCGGTCTTGCGGAAAGCAGTCTTGATGAGTTCTGGGGTCAGAGTGGTAATGTAGGCCTTAGATATGACCTGGAGAAAATTTCCTTTGTCGATTGCATTCCCAGTTGTACGAAGCAGTGCATCGCACTCCACGCCGAGATAGTGTTTCAGCACAGCAAACATGACCACATCAAGACCTTGATAGACATGTGTCCCATGCGCAACATAGCAGATGACTATGACCATGTGGAGGCGAGCAAGAAGGAGAAAGGCGACCGTGTAGTGTGAGTTGTGTCCGTCCACAATTAGTAAGCGGTACTTGCCATTTGCCTTTTCTCGCGTTGCTTTCTCAAATAACTTCATCCAGGATGCGCCGATTTCACCATCTGTCCAGCCCTTCTGCTGGTATCCGATCCTAGCAGAAGATTTATTTACAGACATGAAGATAGTGAATAGAATGACATACGATGCATTAAGGGGATTATTTTCCCCCCATTTGACCTGGTAGGCACTCCCCTTGAAGATAACAGCAGGAGGTGTGCTTGTGCCATCTGCACAGATCGTAACGATGGTGGTAATATTTTCATGCATTCCAGAGTGCTGCTGGTAGGGTGCGGCTTTTGTACAAGGGCCGAAAACATACTCATGCTCACCACCTCCCTGGGCCTGTATTCCAACTTCATCTGTTGCGTACGTGTTCTCCTCTTTGATCTTGTATTTTGTGATGGTCTCCCCAAGAAGTTTCCACCACGCCTCGTTGTTGTGTGGATTTGTTGCATGTCCTCGTTTGTCTTCTAGTGGTCAGGAACGTGAGATCTTGGTCCGTTCGGAATACTTTTTGGAAAAGCAGTAAGTCCAATTCTCTCCGACACCTTTGATGGGAAAGGAAGCGCCAAGGCGCGCACTGCATATGTCATCGACATGCTCCTTCAGCCGTGCATGACTGAGAGGGAACNCACGATGCGCCATCTCGTTGATGAAATCAATGATGATGTCGACCTCGGAATCAGTAAGCCAGGATCGATCCGCACTTGCTCGTTCACGCGACATTCCACCTGCAACATGTCATTTCAAGGTTGTATAACTGAGTTTCATATGATTTCCTGTCAAAAAAACGAGTTGAATGTCATTTAGAATAGCATTAATATACTTACCAGTCTCTTCAAATTGAAGACTCTCGAAATCAAGGCAGATTTTGCGGTATCCACGACGATCTTTCTTCGGTTTCTTTTGATCTGCCTTGTATGCGGCGACAGCCCGGACCATCAAAGCCTCATAAACACGTTTGCGCGCATAAGCCTTGTCGACATCGGATTTGGCTCGGCCAGCCATAGGTAGAAGAGAGGGGCGCTCAATTAAAAGTTAAGTAAAACATTGGGCCCACTCCGCGTATACATACAGAAACCTGCAGCTAGCCTTGCAGCTGCAGGTTGGTGATCTTTCTGAAGCAAATCTGCTGCGTTGAACGAATGAATGTCCACTAAGATTAACAATAAGTGTTTATAGACCCTCTGCGTACATGAATACATGGATCAAGATTCAGTAAACACAAGTAGGTGGAGCGAGAGCCCATAAACGCGAGTCGATGGCAAGGAGGGTGTGCACACAGCTTCAAGTTTCACACGTGGGTGCGGGTTCTTCATCAAGATGCAGTTGTGATACAGTGTGATGTGCTCATTATGGTGAAAAAACTGTGGTATTACCCATGCTGGTCACTAAATACATGAGTGGTATGGTCAGGTACAGCATTTTTACAGTGAGGCCCTCTGTATAAAATTGAAAACATCCAAAATCCATGATCTACCTGGCTTGCTCAGCAGTTTCAATACTTAAAAGTGATTTTTCATCGAGAATTTTTGATGGTCGATTCCGCAGGCATTAGATCCGAAGATTGGAAAAAATTTGAGCAGAGTACCTCCTTTCATTCCGCCAGGAGATGCAAAATACATCCCAAGTGTTTCACTGAGTGATTATGTGACATTGTCACGTGGATGACTGTAGCAATTGACCTGGACTTACTTATCACAGAAAGACCCCAAATCATTTCACGACAAAGCCAACATTGCAAGGTGAAATCAAAGTGGGCTGTCGAGGGAGCGCCAAAGGAGGAGGCAATAATGAACGGTCAGTCGTTTTCCACGCGCACATATGCCATCTCCACAACTTATTACCCGGTTTCGTTCAGATTCTCTGCTGCCAGCTCAAGGCGAGAAGAGAGGTCTGCAGGTGTCTCTCTCTTTGAGTCTCTCTCAAAGTAGTTACAACGATGATGTGCGGAGAAGTGAAGGAATGGTGAGGAAAGCTTGGTCGTGAGTAGTCAGACCCAGTGTGCGACCAGTGGGAGTTGGTGGTAAAGTGGTGAATGCCGTGAATGTCAATGATGACAAGACTACAAGGAGCGGTAGGAAGGTAGATGAGGACCCATGAGTTTCATGTCAAATGCCTGATCCCCATCCGGAGGAAATTTTGGAAAAAATCCGGGTAGGCCTCAGGCCTATCCGGAGGAAATTTGAGAAAATTTTGGAAAATGCCTGAGTTAAATACTGTTGAATATCCAGATATAAATTGCCTAAAGTTAAGAGGCCTGATCCAAGTATAGTGATGGTCACGGGTAACCCCGGGGTCATTTCGCGTTGACCTATACCCCAACCCCACCTCCACCCTTACCCTCTACACAGGTTGGGGTAGTTCTGGGGTACGGGTACGGGTTTTACAGGGGTCAGAGGGGTCAGAAACCCATTGAGGGTGGACAGAAGGGTTGACAACTAATGAAGACCACATTTTCGAATCAATAAAAATTGTACAGAACACGTACGCGAGAGGAATCTAATCATACGATATGTAATCCCAACCAAGCTCAAGCTCATCCTCATCTCCTACAATGTCCGGAAGAACTGCCACTGCTTTAATGTCAGCATTGCATACAAGATTCAACTTGCTCCAGGCGCCGAGGCACATCAACACACGTGTCGATGCAACAGTGAGTCGGTTACAAATGTGCGAAAGGACAAGGCGCCCTTTGCTGAAGATGTGTTCGACATCCGTGGAGGTGGCTGGTAATGAAACAGAGTGTTATCATGATTGGCATATATGTGAATGAGGGATTGACGTACCGGGGATAGACAGATAATTACGTGCCATTCGCGATAAGCGGGGGTAGACGGCACACATTTCGACCCACCAGATAAGTGGGTCTTTGACGTTTTCTGGTTCAGTGCTTAGGTATTCTGCAAGCTCACTATGAAGTTCATTGTTGAGAGGTGCGGAACTGGAGCAAGCGAGCAGGTCGTCGAAGAGGTTGGCTGATTTCTGGATGGGGCTCTTGATAAATATAGTGAGCACCACACCGAACTGTGGAAGATATACCCAACGTACTGATGGGGATTCCTCCTTGTCATTGGTTTCAATACACATCTCCATGTAGCCTCTATCAAATTCTGCTTCAACGATCCCACAAGCCATTTTGATCCATTCTTCCTCCCATCCAGCAGATCGGAAGTAAGTGAGTTTACACTTGGGGTCGAGGACTGAGAAAAGAGTTAGATAGTGAGAACAGAATAAAAGAAGAGAACTTACCCATCGCAATCCGATAAACTTCGGAATGATCAGTCATGTTGTAATACTTATTTAATAACTGCTTTCCGATCAACATTGACACTTGGATCGATGGCAAGTACTTCGCGTTGAGGGCACCAGATGCAAGGTGCTTATCAATGTAGTCCATGGCAGAGATAACCTTCAAAAGATTTGGTGTTTGGCCAGAGAAGAAAAGTGTTGCTTGTTTGAAAATCTAGAGTAGACGTCAAAGAATGTCCGATGCAATGAGAATAGAAGTTACTCACATCCAGAATGCCTGCCAGCTGGCCAGCAATCTTCCACTCCTCTTTGGAAAGCTCATACGATCTCAGCTTCATCTCACATATACTTGTCAAGCTATCCAAGGGTGTACGATACACGAGCGCAAACTGTAACATATTGAAGGTCGAGTTCCATCATGTAGCGACATCATGTGGCATCATCCGAACAGAGAGAATTTTTTGTTTTGTGGATTTACATACCTCAGTGTGTTCTTCAAGGATAGATAACCATTCAGGACAGACAATGGTAGTTGAGTTCTTGATTGTGAAGGCAAGTTTACACAACTATCCAACAAACATTGTAAGTCCGACTGTGTTAGGTTGAGTCTGAGTCTGTATGTACTTTCACCAACACCAATCGTACTGGCTGCAAGCTCTCGTCAAGCGCAGCTACCTCATCCATCGACATCCCATCTCAAATGTCTGCCAGACCTTCACCATCGTCATCTTCCTCTTCATCGCCAACCAGATCACTTGCCATCGCCACTTCCTCGCTCTCAATATCGCAAGCCAGGTCAGCAAGAGCCTGTGTAGCAGCATTGAGCACCTCGCCTGTCCTAGCCTTTGGGAGGTCAAATTGCTTCATGACACTCTTGGTGACGAGGTTGAGAATATGGGTAAAGCAGCGTGTACGGTTTGCCGCGCCAGGAAAGTCATCTAAAAGCTTTACAAGTTCGTCGATCATGACATTGTTTGGGGAGGCGTTGTCGCAGGTAATGCTGAGGACCTAAATAAAAGTGAGTAAACTAATTCAAAGTTGAAGAATATCGTTGTATTGACCTTGTCCACAATTCCGAAGTCATCGAGGATCTTTGCGAAGGCCGGTGCAAGGTTCGAACCAGAGTGGGACTCGGCAACCTCAATGAGATCAAGCAGCATACACAACAGGACCCCATTCTGCTCAAGGTGGACGGTTACAGCAATATAAGCTTTGGAGTTTGGGGATGTCCAAGCATCTGTTCCGAAGCTTAGCTTCCCATCGTGTTCCTGGTTCAAAGTGAGTACAAATCTTCTGATATCAACAGTAACATATGAACTGACCTGAAGCATCTTAGTGATCCTCTT
>NW_001889879.1:363188-369082 GCF_000143565.1 Laccaria bicolor S238N-H82
ACCACTCCTTTTGCCTTTGTCCACCTACACACCTCACTCCACCCTTTTTGTAAGTTCTTTTCATGGTCTGTTTCACCAATCTGACTTGTTTGTTTAGACTGCATCCCTTTCCTATAGTTCTTTGTAAGTCCTTTATGCCATGCTTTAATTGATCTAACTTTGGGGATTGCAGTAATACACATGTCTTTTGTTGGCTGTTCCTTCACTGTCTTTACCCATGGCTATCCTTCCACTCTTTACTTACGCATTAATATCCTTCACTCAGTTTCGACTTCACTCTTTACTTACATATTAATATCCTTCACTCAGTTTCGATCAAGGCACTTGCTTGATTTTCTATCAACCCACTCAATCACTCCCTTTTGATTACGCTTACATCACAAATACAGATTTGAAGATATATCTTGACTTAGGATATATTTTGATTATGCTTACATCACAAATACAGATTTTGGTTCAAAATATATTTTGAAGATATATCTTGACTTAGGATATATTGGAAAGAAATAGATCCTGGTTTGAAATATATCTGGATTCATTTTATAGTTCAAAAATATATCTTGGTAATATATCCTCCTTCAAGATATAGTTCAATAATATATCTTGATTCAAGATAAAGTAGAAAGATATATCCTTGTCCAAGATATAGCTTAAAAATATATCTTGGTGATATATACTGGTTCAAGATAAATTTGAAAGATATATCCCTGTTCAAGATAAAGTTGAAAAATATATCCTTGTTCAAGATATAACTCAAGAATGTATCTTGGTAATTATCCTGGTTCAAGATAAAGTTGTAAGATATATCCTGGTTCAAGATATAGCTTAAGAATATATCTTGGCAATATATTCTGGTTCAATATCTTGTTGAATATATATCTTTGTTGAGGATAAAGTTGAAAAATATATCCTTGTTCAAGATATAGCTTGAGAATATATATTGGTGATATATCCTGGTTCAATATCTTGTTGGAAATATATCCTGGTTGAAGATATAGGTGAAATATATATCCTGGGACAGGATGTAATTGAAATATATGTCTTGTGAATATATCCTTGTTCAAGATAAAGTGGAAAGATATATCTTGATTCAGCATCTAATTAAAATATTCATGATATGGTTCAGAAATTATGTATCTGGATTCATGATATGGGTGAAATATAGATCTTGGTTCAGGATTTAGTGCAAAGATATGTGTGACTCCATACTATGACAGGGTGAATAGAATTCATTGTCCCTAAATTTCCAATCAAAACTCAAGAGAAGAGAGATGAAGACAGGGAGAGAAGAAGAGGAGGGGAGGAAGAAAGGAAGAGAAGGAGAGAAACAACAAAGAACTTGGTGAACTGTTGTCTGTGAAGGATGGTAATACAGATGTGTGTGAGGTATGCAGATAAGGTGCAACTGAAGAGAGAAGAAGAGAAAGATCAAAGAACTTTGTCAGAGCTCTTTGTCCATAAATTTACAATCAAAACTCAAGAGAAAGAGGGAGGAAGCCAGGAGATAAGGTGCAACTGAAGAGAGAAGAAGAGAAAGATCAAAGAACTTTGTCAGAGCTCTTTGTCCATAAATTTACAATCAAAACTCAAGAGAAAGAGGGAGGAAGCCAGGAGAGAAGAAGAGGAGAGGAAGAAAGGAAGAGAAGGAGAGAAACAACAAAGAGCTTGGTGAACTGTTTGTCCATAAATTTACAATCAAAACTCAAGAGAAAGAGGGAGGAAGGTAGGGAGAGAAGAAGAGGAGGAGAAGAAAAGAAGAGAGGAGAGAAACAACAAAGAATGTGGTGAACTCTTGTCTGTGAAGGGTGGTAATACAGATGTGGGTGGGGTGTTCAGATAAGGTGCAACTGGAGAGAGAAGAAGAGAAAGATCAAAGAACTTTGTCAACTTGCTGGTAATACAGATGTTGGTGAACTGTGCAACTGAAAAGAGAAGAAGAGAAAGATCAAAGCAGTTTGTCAACTTGATGGTAATACAGATGTTGGTGAACTGTGCAACTGAACAGAGAAGAAGAGAAAGATCAAAGCACTTTGCCAACTTGATGGTAATACAGATGTTGGTGAACTGTGCAACTGAACAGAGAAGAAGAGAAAGATCAAAGCACTTTGCCAACTTGATGGTAATACAGATGTTGGTGAACTGTGCAACTGAACAGAGAAGAAGAGAAAGATCAAAGCACTTTGTCAACTCAGAGGGTGTTTCAAGGCAGCTAAAGAATTTCATAGTACAAACTGTATCTATAGTGTCAAAGTGGATAATATGCAAGCAACTACTCAGGTAGGTTGCAGATGCTATTGATGCCCCTTATTGCTACCTACATACTGGGAGGACAGACCAGACATACTGCCAAAACCCCTGGAAATCATTGCAGAATCTTCCAGAATATATATCCCAGACAGCAAAAAAATCACAAGTTTTTTTGGTGAAACTAGGACCCCTGACACCCCTACAGACCCAAAAAATATATCCTTACCACATCTGTCTCCCAAAATATATCCTAAGGCCAAGCCAGGGCAAAAATATATTTCTAAGGTGTGACAGTGACATTTCAGGGTCCACTCACCAAAAATATATCCTTACTGCTTTTTACTTGCAAAATATATTTTGGTGGTGTGACACAGACATTATAATTTTTGTGTGACATTTCAGGGTCCACGTCTCAAGAATATATTTTAGATTTCAGGGCTTTCTAGGACCCATATATATCTAGAATGTAGATATGGTCCATGACATTTAGTCATGTAACTTACGCGTAGTTTGCATGACTAATAGTCAGTTGGCAGTGGGTGACTGAAGTGGTCCAACCCAGGCATTTCAAGCCTGTGGAAGGCTCGGCCTTTCAAGACCTGGGAACTCTGGATGAGAAGGTCGCGAGCGTCATGAGGTCAGAGACCAAAAACCTCCATTCCAAAGTAGCCGAAATCGCCCGCACCAAAGACCCCAAAATCTGTGGGGGTTTATTCTTCGTGGCCAACTGGATGCGCGATGCTTCGGGCCGCCTCTCACTTACATCCTTCTACTACTGGGATTTGGTCTGGCACGTCGCCAGCTTCCAATGCCTGTACATGGAAACCCTTGCGATGGTTGACTGGTTCAAAACCTGGGAGGCTCGCCTCCTTGAACCTAACTGCCAGGTCTACCCCGTTGACGAGACTATGATGGGGGCCATCACTGACAGTCTCGAGACGGCAGAGACTCTGTTTCGCATTGGGGTGCCTGTTTGGCTGGTTCGTACCCCAGCCGAAATACCTCCACAAATCAACATTTTGAATGTACGCCCACCAACACCAAAAAGCATTGCCACCCTCCGCGATCGCTGTCCTTCTGAGGTGGACCCCCATGAACTCTGTATCAACGACTATCCAGAACACCCCTTTCCCAACATCACAACTGCATCCCCTCAAAGCACTCTTTATATACAGGCATGTCAGGCGCATTTCGAAGGGTTTCTTGGGCCAGAGGATCCGAAGCCGGTTGTGACGGAGCCGCAAAGTGGCTTGTTATCCGTAGAGCCAGGTGCAGGGCCCAGTCGAACAGACCGCGATGTGGTTCGAGCATCACCTTGTAAGTGGTTGCTTGTGGCTGAATTTACCTTAGTTCTTGCTCACAATTTATTGCATTAGACTCAAATACAGCTTCGTCGTCAACCAAGGCTTCAGGGAGCATGTCAGGGGGTATGTATTGTTAACTTGTTTGCTTTTCTTCTATTGATGAAAATGTCTCTAAGTCACAACATGTGTCAATCACGAGAAGTTTCGCGAGATTGAGGAGGT
The DNA here is from genome assembly GCF_000143565.1 of Laccaria bicolor S238N-H82. NCBI lineage: Eukaryota > Fungi > Basidiomycota > Agaricomycetes > Agaricales > Hydnangiaceae > Laccaria > Laccaria bicolor. Next base: position 366,962 of record NW_001889879.1, read on the forward strand.
CTTCATACCCCCTCAATCCCCGGTGTGGAAGAAGGCGCTGCAGAACGTGAATCCCAACCCTTCCCGCATCAAGTCCTCCAAAGATCGCGCCCATGGTTACCAGTTTCCCGACCCTTGGCTTTTTATGAAGGGAACAAACCACAAGGCCTTCACGCTCGCTTGGCTGATTTCACACAGCCAGTGGCTCCAATCTTTCACCCCTCTCGACTACTCTCCATCGCCCGCCCCGCATAGTCAACACTGGCGCGATTTCCTATATCAGTTCTCAAAGGAGATGAATCTTGTGGATGCTTTGCAGGCCAAGGAACTTCCAACATCGCAACCCAGTCATAAGGGGAAAACTCCAGCAAACAGCGGTAGAAAATCGGATAAATCAAAACAGAGGTACACCATCAAGCGAGGGGAGTTGCTGAAGAATGCTCAAACAACATTTTTTGGACCCAGAGTTAAGGTGGGAGAACGCCCCCATTCGATCTTCTGGCGTGATGTCTCTGTGATGGAGGGGAATACCGACCATCTGACGCCGGCGATCTCGGCAGAGATTCTGTGGAATCTTTTTGAGCAAAACTTTCGTTTGGAGCTTCGTATGGTTGACCAGCAAGTTTTACCGGCGGATTGGGCCTCGTGGGAATCGGCGGCAGTGCGAGATGAGTTGGTTCGGAGGATTTTCCCTGAGGACGACGATGGCTATATTGTTGGGAGATTGCCAGACACCAATGTGGGACTTGTTGCGGAGAACTGGAGGGATCGGGCAAGGTCGGTGGAAGCTTTACGGGTGCTCATCACAGGTTGGCCTGGTCCTGATGTGCATGCACTTGCATCAATGCCGATGTTCGATGGGTCTGGGAAGTTGGCAATGACGCGTGTGGACTTTGAGCGTATGGAGGAAAAGGCTGTTGGACTGTATTGCCAAACATTCTTTGACTACTTCGGTCGTGCCCCCTCCACCCCACATCGCATTGCTACTTCATAATTGCCAACTTTGTCATCTCGGTTTCTTTTGTCTTGTCGGTGTTTATAGCTTGCGCGTTTATTTTGGTACCTTTCTTTTTTTAATCTACATGTGAACTTGGGTCCGTTTTAGGAAAGTCTGGGGGTCAGATAAGAGTGCCTTGTCCATGATCAACATTCTGCTTCCTTCCCCCCTTCTTTGTGTGTCCTTCACTCAGCCAAGTCATCATGTCAATGTACAAGAAAAAACCAGCTAAGTCTTTGCCACCAGAAAATGCTAACCTTTTTCCTGTAAACACTGCACCCAAATCCTTGAAGGCTCATAAAGCTGCTAAAGGAAATCTGTACACACCAGCTGGACATTTTGTTCAGCCCTTTAAGCCAGGGGTTTCCAAGAAAGCAGCAGACCCTTTTCAGCCACTGGCAACAACTATTACCTTTGAAAATGAAGGTGGTACTGTCCAGCTACCTGGCAAAAAGCAGAAACAATTTCAGCGATGGGAAACTGAGGTTCTTCCCAGTCTAATGGAGCCATATGTCAAACTTCTACATGAAGTGGACTCTTTGCGAGATATGGTGCAAGTTCGTTCTCGAAAGCGCTGTGCTGGTTGTGGGTCAGGCAGACAGTTGAATGTTGCATGCATTTTCTTTGAGCCTATGTGTTCTAGTATATTTTGAGAAGTCACTAATAATTTTGGCAGGTATTGAGATTCTTTCCCTCTGCAATTGCACTTCCCCAGCACTTCAACTCCTTGAGCTAGGGTTTTTTCCATGTGCACCAGTTAATCCATCTCTCGCAGTGGACTTACGAGTCCTCTGAGTTTACGAAGAGACTCGTTTATTACCCAGGATCTCAGGACTTTTTTCAGCGCGGTAACGCTGAAATTTGACTTTCTCCCACGAAAGTGATTTCTTCCCATGATCATCTGTTTGGTTCGCCTACATGACTTTCCTAGTCTACTTGACCATTCCTTGATTATTACTGTCTTTTAGCCCTATCCAGGTTGTCGTTGATGTAGCTTGTGGCTAATATATTGCTCTATTTGGCTTCCAGACTCTGATGAATGAATGCATTGCCTCTATTTTCATGTTCATGCAACTCAACTTGTTTACATTGAAGGTACAACAATTAAGGTCCTGACAACTTGGCAAATGAGCCCATGCTCTGGG
>NW_001889879.1:369416-373476 GCF_000143565.1 Laccaria bicolor S238N-H82
TCGTGGAGGTACGTCTTTTGGGCTCCTGACTCGTCTTTTTGCACTTATGCTAAACTCTGCCCAAGGCCTTCCTGTGCCTCGATTCGCTTCAACGTAGACTCGTTTGGATAGTGCTTCACGTCCCGAAAACGCTCCAACAAACCGTTTACGAAACCGTCAACTCTTCATGGAGGTACGTCTGTTTGTACTTTCGTGTTTTTGCACTTCTGCTAAACTCTGCCCAAGGCCTTCCTGTGCCTCGATTTCCCTCAACGTAGACTCGTTTGGATACTACTTCATGTCCCGAAAACGCTCCGACAAACCGTTTACGAAACCGTCAACTCTTCGTGGAGGTACGTCTGTTTGTACTTTCGTGTTTTTGCACTTCTGCTAAACTCTGCCCAAGGCCTTCCTGTGCCTCGATTTCCCTCAACGTAGACTCTTTTGGATACTACTTCATGTCCCGAAAACGCTCCGACAAACCGTTTACGAAACCGTCAACTCTTCATGGAGGTACGTCTGTTTGTACTTTCGTGTTTTTGCACTTCTGCTAAACTCTGCCCAAGGCCTTCCTGTGCCTCGATTTCCCTCAACGTAGACTCTTTTGGATACTACTTCATGTCCCGAAAACGCTCCGACAAACCGTTTACGAAACCGTCAACTCTTCGTGGAGGTACGTCTGTTTGTATTTTCGTGTTTTTGCACTTATGCCCTACTCTACCCAAGACCTTCCTGTGGCTCGATTTCCTTCAACGTAGATTTGTTTCGATACTACTACACGTCCCGAAAATGATCCAACAAACCGTCCATGAATCTGTCATCCCTTCATGGAGGTATGTCAGTTTGTATTTTCATGTTTTTGCCCTTATGGTGAACTCTGCCCAAGACCTTCCTGTGGCTCAATTTCCTTCAACATAGACTCATTTGGACACTACTTCACATCTTGAAAATGCTCCAACAAACTGGTTATGAATCCGTTGACCCTTTGTGGAGGTACGTCTGTTTGTAATTTCGTGTCTTTTGAACTTATGCTAAACTCTGCCAAGACCTTCCTGTGGCTTGATTCCCTTCAGTGTAGACTTGTTTTGATACTACTACATAGTGTTTGGAAGTCCGGTCTCGTGACTGGAAAAAGACCGTAACCAGACCGGACCAAGACCGCAAAAGACTGGACCTGCGGTTACGGTCTTTTATTTTTGAAATGTAAAGACTGCAAGAAAACCGGTTAACGTGAACCGGTCTTGACCGGTTTGGACCGGTCTTTTGTAGCCCCTTAAATACCCTTTAAAACGCACCCAAGAACGTATGATTTGGTAAAAAAACGAGAGAGATATGAATTAAAATGTAAATTACTTTTGGGAATAATAGATGTACCAGACTTATTTTATAGAAGCACCAATTCCTAACGGAACTTAACGTTCTTGGGCTCGTTTTGGAGCTATTAGAGATGTTAATAAATTTACCGATTCATAATTTTAAAATATTGGCCTAAAGACCGGTCATAAACCGGTTAAAACCGATGCAGACCGAAACTGGTCTATAGACCGCAAAAAACCGCGGTCTGCGGTCTTTTTGCAGTCCGGTCTGGTCTTTTGACTTCTGGGGAAAATGCAGACCGGTTACGGTTACGGTTAACGCCCCTGGGCATCAAAAAACCGGACCGAACCGGACTTTCAAACACTACTACTACATGTGTGCAAGTAGTAGAATAGCAGTGGGTACCCTTCACACCTTTAACACCAGTCTGTTCAATGGTGGCACCCCCACAGCACAGTTGATGGTAATTGAATCCATGTGCTTGGATCTAGGCACTTAGTATGCGTGCAATGAAGAGGAAATGGTGGGATTGGAGAACCCAGTGAATTACTCCACAAGACGATCATGGTCAAAGTGTTTGGACTGGCCAAGATGACAACAGGTGCATAGAGATGGCATGGTGAAGCTGGCGTATTGCTCAATGAGACAATTGTGGTAGATATGTGGCACTTGAATCATTTGGATTGGCCAAGACGACGATGAGCATGCAAAGGAGACAGATATGCAGTAGATATGTTGCACAAATTGTTTGGACTGGCCAAGACGAAGAGTGCTCAGCAAAACAAAAGAGAGGGTGCTGTGGCAAAGAGAAGGTGCCGTGGGAAGTTGAACTTGAAGAGTTAGATTTGATGACGCACGAACATTTCCTGATCATTTGATGGGGGGAAGTTTCGTGCGTCATCAGAATCTATGATGAATACTACCAAAGTTGCACAGCCTCAGTACAAATGCTCAAGATTCTATGATGCATGAACATTTCCTGATCATTTGATGGGGGGAAGTTTCATGTGTCATCGGAATCTGTGATGCCAAGAGGACAAGAGATGAGAGATGAGATCTAAAACTTACCCCCTGAGATCTGCCCCCTGCATTTGTATATTGTGGCAAAGATTGTTTAAAAAGGAAATAGATCATGTCATCTACTTCAGAAATACATGCTATAGCTCAATTAGAGATTCTGTGCACCCTATAACATCCCAAAATCAACATTGAAATGACTCCCACTTATTTGTGAATATTTGTTACTGTTTAACCTGTATATCAATAGTCTTTTAAGTATCAGCATTGATCAGATGTAAAATTTATCATCTATTTCGTTTTTGCAACTGTTTATTTGTGTTTGTTTACCAGGAACATAACATCACCATGACCACGGAAATGAGGAGTACCCATCACAAAAGAAATCATGTCATTTGGATCAAAACTCGCTGAGTTATACATGAATCTGTATTTATTACCGAAAATGGTAACTGATCTGAGATCTACTATGACACACGAAACTGTCCCCCATCAAGCGATCAGGAAATGTTCGTGTGTCATCGCTTCTTGAGTTCCAAGCATTGCCTAAAGAAAAATGTGTAACTTTACCAAATCACGTCCAATTCAGATGAAATAAAATGCAGAAAAAATGTAAAATTTCAGGGATCATGCCTGTATACAATTCATTGAAATAGATTATGTAATAAGGTCAAAGTCCAAATAAACATACTTTTTCAAAGAAGAATCTGAAGCTCACCAACATAAAATCTAAAATAAATGAAATAAAACACCAAGAAAAATACAGTTTGTTTTTATGTATATTATGTAATAAAAGTTATGTGCACAAATAGATACAATAAATTGGCACAAAAATTAGAAGAAAATGGCTGATGGTGCTCACTGTTGGTGACAACATTTGACAACACTCTCAGGGTCTCTGGTAAATTTCCATATATGGCACTCAGCATTTGTCCAACTGAAAAATAGCAATTAAATGGCAGAAAAAATGGAAAACAATTGAAGAATGGTGCTAACTGTTGATGTTGATATTAGGACTGTTTCAAGGGTCCCAGGTGCATTTCCTTATATGGAAATTTATTCAACAATTGCCAGAAAATAACACAAAAATCAGAGAAAGTTGGAATATGGTGCTCATTGTTAGCAATGATGTTATGAGTCCTCTGAGTTTATAAAGACACTAGTTTGTTACTCTCTGATCTCAAGGATTTTTTCAGTACTTCTAACACTGAATCTTGCCTTTCTTCCCATAAGATTTGATGGTTTGATGATGTTGTCAAACATTTTTTGAAAGGAAAAATAGCGATAAAAACAGAAGACAAATCAGGAACAAATGGGGGACAATATGCATTATTGATGACAATGTTGGGGACCATTTTCAGAGTACATGGCATATTTTCAACTGAGGTAATGTGCACTTTTTGAATCAAAAAATGGCAATATAATAGTAGAAAAATCAGAAAGAAATTGAAGGAAGATGCTCACTGTTTGTGCAACACTGGGGAGCATGTTCAGGGTCCAGAAGAAAATTCCATACATAATAATAGCTATCTATAAGGACTGGAAAAAATTAGTGAAAAATGGAGCATAGTACTTATTGTTGCTTTCAAGGTAGGGACTCTCTGTAAGGTCCAGTATTTTATATACATGGAAATATACAATTTGTCCAATAAAAAATAGCAATAATATATATATATAATGGGTATAGATCTGATGGGCTTTCAGGAGGTGGTCACATGACCAGTTTTCTAAATAATCAAAAATGTGA
>NW_001889879.1:373529-375384 GCF_000143565.1 Laccaria bicolor S238N-H82
CCCTTCCCCCCATTTCCATGTACCCCATTCCTTTCCCCTCCCCCTCCCCCTGTCCCTCCTATCCCTTCCCCCCCTGTCCCTGTCCCTTCCCCCTTCCTTTTCCCTGTCCTTTCCCTGTCCACCCCCATTTCCTTCTACCCCCTTCCCTAGTAAAATACTTTTTGTATATAATCATGTCTATAGTTATCAATATAATATTCTATGTTCAAATATCAGCTTTGTATCAACTTTTAAGGTGGCATGAGGTAGAAAGTGGTTACTCCAGTAGGAATCCAGTAGGAATCCCATCTCTGAAACATTGCATTCACTTTGTTTAAGTTCAATTGGAGTCCAGTAGGAGTCCAGTAGGAGTTCAGTAGGAGTCCAGTAGGAGGGGGAATTAAGACATATGTGAAAATGCTTTTCTGGAAAGAATGTTAAAATCCAGTAGGAATCCAGTAGAATCCAGTAGGAATCCAGGAGTCCAGTAGGAGTCCGGTAGGAATAGGTGGAGGAGTGATAAGTATTGAACTTGCTCGGCAGGAGTTGAGGCGAGGTCGTGCCAGGCGAAAGGAACGAGGGGAAGAAGTCACCGATACGGAGGATGAAGATGCCGAAATGGAGGAGGAAGAAATGAAGGAGAGTAGCCCAATCCCGTGTTCGGCATCAGTCACACGCAGCTCTCGTGCTGGATCTTCCGCGTCTTCGACTCCACCTGTAACTTCGGCTGCAGAATTCCTTGCCGAGCTGGGTATGACGTTGCCAGCAGAGGATGCGGTTCTCGAGGCCTTGTCAACAAAAAAGGTCACCAATTTCGAGCAATCGTGCTACTCGTTGTTTGGCGAGTATGTCTGCCGGATGGTGGCCGAGTTGGGCACGCAATTTGGACGGCGCTCGGACTTTGTCTTGGAGTGCGCTGACCTTCTTTTGAAGGAGAAACGAGGGCCCAACAGGGCAAACAAGTTCCGATCCTATATCAGCGGGACTTGCAAGGATGACATGCAGGGCAGTAAGTGGCCCTGTTTTTTTCAATTGACAAACAGAGTTCTAATAGCATTCTGGGCAGTGACCAAGGAAGAAAAGGCCAAGTTCATGGACAAGTGTTATACTGACTACATGCAGGGCACTACCACCAGCGAGGAAAGGGAAGAACGCATGCAAGAGGTTTACGAGCACCTTCAAGACGAAATCATGGACGGCGGATCGTCGATCGTAGCACCAGAGGTTCGCTTTGAACGCTGGCGCGCGATGATCAAGCGTTTGGTAAGTTATTCTTTTTTTAAATTCACATAAAGCTTTTCATATTGTGTTTTTCTAGCTAAACATCATTCGGCGCACTGACCCCGAGTTCGATATCGCAGGCTTTATCATCTATTCAGGAGACAAGCCATCCGTGCATCAAAAGGACGGCCTTTTCGTCAACTCATCGTTTTTGAAGGATCTCTTCGACCGCAAAAATTATCCAATTAGGAAGTGGACTGATGTCTTTGCCACTACTGTTCGGTGGGTCACACATTAAACTCTTTTCGCGTTTTTATTATTAACTTGGCACGGCAGAGCTGCACGATATCAACAGGAATTAAGGCAAGATTTACAGATTGACGACAACCGCGAAAGAAGCAAAGAGGTACCTGTTCCAGGCAAGAGCGGCAGAAAGACTTCGGCCACAAGTTCGCCTTCTGAAAGGTTCGCACCCTCGAAGGAAAGCCAGAAAGACTTCAAGCAGATATTTAGGACCAAATGGCGTACGTTGCGGACATGAACTATGGTCACATTTTACTTATTTACATTTAGACGAGGCTGTTCCGCACCCGAAGAGTACAAGGACCACGATACCGTTGACGACATTCACGAACTACGCGGAGACGGAGAAAGT
>NW_001889879.1:375531-378299 GCF_000143565.1 Laccaria bicolor S238N-H82
TTCCTTATATGGAAATTTATTCAACAATTGCCAGAAAATAACACAAAAATCAGAGAAAGTTGGAATATGGTGCTCATTGTTAGCAATGATGTTATGAGTCCTCTGAGTTTATAAAGACACTAGTTTGTTACTCTCTGATCTCAAGGATTTTTTCAGTACTTCTAACACTGAATCTTGCCTTTCTTCCCATAAGATTTGATGGTTTGATGATGTTGTCAAACATTTGTTGAAAGGAAAAATAGCGATAAAAACAGAAGACAAATCAGGAACAAATGGGGGACAATATGCATTGTTGATGACAATGTTGGGGACCATTTTCAGAGTACATGGCATATTTTCAACTGAGGTAATGTGCACTTTTTGAATCAAAAAATGGCAATATAATAGTAGAAAAATCAGAAAGAAATTGAAGGAAGATGCTCACTGTTTGTGCAATACTGGGGAGCATGTTCAGGGTCCAGAAGAAAATTCCATACATAATAATCTAGTGAAAAATAGCTATCTATAAAGGACTGGAAAAATCTAGTGAAAAATGGAGCATAGTACTTATTGTCACTTTCAAGGTAGGGACTCTCTGTAAGGTCCAGTATTTTATATACATGGAAATATACAATTTGTCCAATAAAAAATAGCAATAATATATATATATATATATATATATAATGGGTATAGATCTGATGGGCCTTCAGGAGGTGGTCACATGACCAGTTTCCTAAATAATCAAAAATGTGAATGCTGTGGTGCTGCATTGTGGCTTCCTGAATATAAAAAGGACTCGTATCTGCCATGCATGCAATGGCCCTCTTACACAAGTTGAATATGCTCGAGTTTGTAAATGAGCAGTTTGTAAATGCAGCTCCAAATACTACGGCTTGGTGTGAAACCTTGGAGACCTTTCTTGGAAACAGAAGATACAAGTTAACAACTCGGGTATGTTTTATTTGTTTTCTGTCAATGTTTTTTTCTTGCTCAAAAGTTCTTTTACTTTAGAATAGTTTGTGTTGTTGTTTTGGAAGTGCTATGCAGTGGTATGCGACTTTGATTGATAAGAAGAACCTTCTTGTGAACAATTATCTGGATGATATGAGAAGTTCAATCAAAGTTTCAGGTATTTCTTGCCTATGACAATGTTTCTTGGAACTAAAAACTTTTCAAACAGAAGACTATGATATTGAGCAAGGTATTTCTTTTTTTTCTGGCTCAGTCAAGATATATTTCTGCTGCAACTCAAACATTTTTTCACAGATGAAGAAATGGACCAAGGTTTTTTTTTTTTAATCAGAAAGATTTGTGTAATTCTAACTTTTTTTGAACAGATAAGAATGTTGGAATGGAACAAGGTTTGATTTGTTGCATTTGAGAGAAGAAATCTTTCAATTTACAATAAAACTTTTTTTGCAGATGAAAATGTTGAAATGGCTGATGGTATTTATTTTTCTTTCAAGTGAAAAGTTCTTATGCTAATCCTTTTTTCATGTAACACAGATAATATTGATCAAGGTGTTTTTTTTTTCCTTTGGGCTTAGAAAATGTTTCATGTCTAACTCTTTTCACATTTTTTAGAAGATAATATTGAAATTGGTATGTGGTTTTTTGTCCAGTGAAAGGAATGTACTGGAGCAAATGTTTAGATGAGGATATGCACACTGCTGCACCAAACTTGGAAAAACCAAGTGATTATCTGAGAGGGCGGTGTCCTTTGTGCTTTGGTGGAAAAGATTGGTCAAAGCCTGATGATTTGTATGTGGAGTTTTTTGGCCAACACTATTATTGTGATCTCAACTTTTTTTTGTAAGGGTTGATTTCATTGTATGCTTGGATGCTTGTTTCAAGCAAAAGTCACGCAAGGCTCAGGGTAAAGAACCACCTGCCCCTCGGAAGCACCCAGATACAGCATTTGTCTCTTCAGAAGATGTCAAGGCAATGGAGGATATAGTCAATGAAATACGCCCAGAGCCCAAGTCTGGTTCAAAAGGTAAAAAGTCACAAGATAGTCCTTTACAGCCTCAGAAGGATGAAAATCCTGACTTGTGTGAGCCTGGACTCAAAGTTCCAAACTCTGTGCTGAACATGTGTGGAGACTCTTTTACTGCTGCAGATGAAAAACAAGTTAAAGCTAGCACTCAGTTCTTTTCTGATACTGGACTCATGGCTCTTCTCTGTCGACATGATCGTGTCTTATGGCTGGTAAACATGACTTCTGCAGGAGAGAAGCAACACTATGCTCTGGTTCTTTTAGAACGTTTGTTCAACCATTTACCCTCAACTGCTAGAGTGGGTGTGCTCTATGATATTGGCTGTCAGCTTCATCGTAGTTGTATTAAATGGGGCTTTCTGAAAGACTTTCATGATAGACTCATCTGGGCTATATCAGTTTTTCATGCTTATGGCCATCAATGGGCTTGCCAGCTCATTTATCACCCAAGAAAGTGTATAGGCTTTGGACTTACAGATGGTGAGGGCTGTGAGCGTTTTTGGAGCTCAATTAAACTGCTCATCCCATCACTGAGAGTTACTGGATACTATAACCGTCTCTATACCTTGGATACTCAAGTGAAGCATCTGGATAAGAAGTCACTATTGAATCTTGGAGATTGGCTCAGACGTAAATGGGTTTCCATGAATACACGCAAGTCAGAAGCTCTTGATGTCTTAGAAGAGCTGGCAGAATTAGATATCACTGAAGATATTCTAAGAGAGGATGGCTGCTCACTGTTCACAACTAAGCCATGCCCGCATCCAGATCTGGTCAGCTAGTTCGGAAAGCG
>NW_001889879.1:378349-379892 GCF_000143565.1 Laccaria bicolor S238N-H82
GGGGAAGATGAAGATCACTCCTTGGGATCAAAGTAAGTCCTGTCCATGGTTTAATGGCCCATCATGATCATGATTTTAATAGAATTGCTTCAAATATTGGAGAATAGTGCCCAGTATGGCGAAATCCCCCTTGTCTCCAGTTTCAATGGCAAGGCGATGGTTTTTGTGAAGGACTCGCAACAGTGGATCAACCAATTCTGCAAGATTCAAGGGGATGGGAGGAGAACAGTGGGGAAAAGGCCACATGTTGAGGAAGAGGGAGAAGAAGATATTCATGATCTTCAAGTTCCATCGTCCCGCCCATCTTCCCCGCCTTTGAAAAAGAGAAAGGTCAGCTTTGTCACTCTTCCCAAGGCCAGTTTCTACAACAACCATCGCGGCGCTCCGAAATCCTACAAGGTCGATCCTCGTTTCGTTAACTCCACATCCAGCTCTTCAACCTTGAAACCAACTGCTCAAGTCACTAAGGATACTGAAGCATTTTTCCACACCATTAAGGGTTCTTCCACCTCCTCATCTGCAAAGCGTGCTTGATGATGTATGTTTGACTTTACAATCATTTTATTATTGCTTATATTGAATGTCTACCAGCAACTTAGCATTATCCCCATTTAACTAACTTGGCATTGTCTTCGTCTCTCCTTACCAGCTTTCCCTTTGCTTTACAATCATTTTATATCTTGGTCTAACTAACTTGGCATTATTTGGTTCTCCCCTTACCAGCTGTCCCCTTACTTTACAACAGTTTTATCTTGCTTACCCTCCAATGTTTACAAGTTCAAAGATCTTTGACTGGATAAGAAATCTTCTTGTACTGACAAGAAATGTTTGGGAAATATTTCTTATTGTATTTGGAAATGTTTACAAGTTCAAAGATCTTTGACTGGATAAGAAATCTTCTTGTACTGTCAAGAAATGTTTGGGAAATATTTCTTATCATATTCGGAAATGTTTACAAGTTCAAAGATCTTTGACTGGATAAGAAATCTTCTTGTGGTGTTGCACAATCCTTGGTAAGTGTGATGACCAGTGACATGCCGTGACATAGTGTCACAGGGCCAATTTCTTGAGACATGGACTTTGTACCTTCCACAACACCAATCCAATATATTTTTTGCAGTGGGTTTGAGGGAATGATGTGATTGAATCCACTGAGAGAGTTTTCCATGTAGAAATTGTATTTATTGCTCCAAAAATGCGAAATCAGCTTGTTTTCCCTGCCAAATTTGGCACTCTGGAGAGATTGGACTATAACTTTCCAACCACAACACGTATGAACATGGTTTGTAGGAGGATATTACTTAGAATTTGAATTCCAATCGATCTACGGATCCAGAATTTTTATTTGTGGCCCCTATGTCGAGATCACCCCTAAGAATGAGCACTTTAACATAGTTATGGGGTAGTAATTAAAATTATGGACCCGTAGGATTGAAGCCACATACTAATCGGTTATTTAGTCTCTGCAAATCTAAGCCAAAATCCTATCCATTGTAACGCTGATAGCTCGAGTAGGCAACATTGGGCTAATAGGTGCTGTATA
>NW_001889879.1:379965-403314 GCF_000143565.1 Laccaria bicolor S238N-H82
ATCCTATTGCTAGTGATGGATTGTTCAAGCTGGATGTTGATGATGACATATGGCAAGATGTGGGCCTAGATGAGACTGATCTTTTACCTGGAGGAGAAATCCCCAATTGGTTGGGTGATGAAAATGTTCGAAAGGGAATAAAATCCATGCTTGAGTTGGATAGATGTAATGAGGAAGAAAGAAGACTATCATATGAGAGAAGTGCCATGCAAGATTGGCTCATTGAGGAGTGGAAATGTGTAACAATGGCTATGGAGAAGAATGAATTTTTAGCACGCTTATGCAACAACTGGCAAGACAAAACACGTATGATTGATCCTCACAAACCTATGCCAGATTCATGGGGACCATCATTGGAAGATCTTATGGAGGCATGTAAATTTGAAATGACTGCCATGGTTGCTGAGAATGAAAGAGAGATATATGATGATGACAATGAAGAGGAGGAAGATGATGAGGATGATGAGGGTGATGAAGAAGAGGGTGAAGAGACAGAGTTATTGGAGGCTGTTGAGATGGTAGCTTTATCTGATGAGTTTCGAAATAGCTATACAGACTCATTGTTTTGACTATTGATAGGACAAAAGTGTATGTAAATAGTGACAAGTACCACTTTCAGAGGAGTTATGCATTATAAAGTGTTGAAATATATGATTTTGGATGGTAACTTCAATAAGAAACAAAAGAAAAAAGCAATGTGCAAAATTTTGAGAGAACTGCCCCAGAAAAACCAAGTTTTTTTTTTGAAACTGGGACCCCAGATACTCCGTGACACTGGTAGGAAATTTTCTAGCCATGTGACAAGGCTAAAAGATTTTTGAGCAGTGTGACATGGCTAGAGTATATCCAAGCACTGTCACACCACTGAAAAATTTCTAGTCACTCTGGCACACCTCAAATATTTCTGGCCAGTTTGACTTGGCTTAAACATTTCTTACCAGTCTGACACACTTCAAAAATTTCTTACCAGTCTGACACCCTTCAAACATTTCTGACCACTTTCACTTGACTAGGATATTTTTGAACACAATTTATCTACCCAAATATTTCTGGTCACAATATTAGAGGTCAAACATTTTCTATCAAATCCAATAATATATTTCTTTCCAAAGGCCAAAAAAAAAACGGCCAGAGGATCTATTAGCCTGGATAATTTTTCAAGATTTCCTAGCTAATAGCTTGTTCAAGGTGGGTGACTGAAGTGTCGCTATACAGGCAATCTACCTGGATCAATTAATGGAAAACTATGTAATGCTATTTTACGTCAATATCAACAACTTAAAGGAAGAGAATACTGCCCAGAGAATGTAATGGGACCCATCAGATGGAGTGAGGTATATCCTATGCAAACTTTTCAAGTTATAACTGACAGTTCATGGCAAGTTATTAATAAATCATCTAAGGATGGTTTGTTATCTGACAAATTGACTAATGAAGTGAATACTGAAACAAATAAAATAAACAAAAAATTATGTGGATCTTTTATTCCTGCCCAAGGATCTAATATGATTAAGACTAACTTGAAGAGAAAGTCTGCTGATGATCCAGAAATTGAGGAGCCAAAAAAGAAAAAAGTTAGAACTAGTTTTGGCCCTACACCTGAAGTTCCCATTGGACTTGTTTGGGACTCTGTTGATTACAGCTGTTCATATGACTCACTTTTTACAATTTTATGTGAGATCTGCATTTACAATCCAAGAAACTGGACAAAAGCATTTTATACATTTAGTAATCAGGGCAAACTGTTAGCAGATGGATACAAAAAAGTTATTAGAAGTGTAGATACTCTAGAAAATATTCGAAATGAAGTTTGTAGATCACTCAAACATGATAACCCAGTATTATTTCCAGATGGAGCTACTGGAACTGACATTCGTGATCTACTTTACTATTTCTTCACATCAGATCATAGTGTCTCTTTGGGTTACAGAAGGTCATCATGCATTGGATGCAACAACAATCATGATATGGATAATCCTCCAGAAAGAGTTATGTCAGTTTTAGATGGAACTTACAAATCAATCAATGATTGGTTACAGCATTGGCTAGAGGAACCTAGTATATGTGACTGTGGCTCTCCCACAATTATCAAAAGGATATATGATCAGCCCCCTTCAATACTTGCATTCAGTTTAAATACTTCAAGAGTAGCAATAAGCAAGTCTATTCATATCAAGGGAATAAATGGAAGATCTACAATTCTACCATTAAGAGGTATTATTTATTCTGGTGGCTTTCATTTCACTGCTTATGTGATCACTCCTGGAAAAGAGGTGTGGTATCATGATGGTATGACAACAAGAAGAAATTGCATCAAAAAGGGCCATCTTAATGAGTTCACAGAGGATGCACTCAAATCTTGCAGAGAAAAAAATTCAAATGGAGCATTTTTTGAAAGACAAGCAGTCACAGTAATTTATTCAAAGAAATAATTGTTGAAATATTTTATTTATTATATGATGAATTAAAAATATCTTTTGGTCAAGTTACCTTCTTAAAATTATATGAGCTAGCCAGATAAAAATAAAATATTACAAAATATATTAAAACAATAAGGACATAACAGATTCAAAAAAATACTATATATATATTAGAAAATGTTTGAATTTTTAAAGCTATATAAAGTAATGTAAACATTTATAATTTGCATTGACTGCTTAAATAAAATTGGCTAATAAAAGGAGAGGACTCGTATCTGCCGTGCTTGCAACGGCCTCTGACACAAGTGGCATATACCCCACCACCCAAAACGATGATGCACAAGAGGCATTTGAAAAATCTGATGTACAACTATAAATATTTGTGATCAATGTCATTTCCAAACAGAATGACATGTGACAATAGGAACCACTGAAACCTCCTGCAAGGTTTTGGCAAAGTACGATCATCATTTGTTTCCCTTCTTCTTGGGGTTTTTTAGATAACAAATTCATGCTCACATCTGATACCACCTATAACACACTTGAGGTAGGAACACACAAAATGCCTTGTCAACTTGACCAGCCCACATGTTGCATCATTGTGTATTTGGTGGGCCGGTTGCAGTTCATATACCATGAGTGCCAGATGAAATGATTATAAAAGCATTTGGTATATATAATTAAGGAAGAATCATTTGTGGGAATGAGGACCATCACCATCCTTGTCGATGTTGATATAGATACTCATTCAAAATAATATGACTTATGTTGGGTATATAAAGTGCCTTTAACTGGTGATGACCATTTTGAGTGAGAATCCGCGCCATAACCAGACAGTTCACACAGTCAGTAAGACATTGTAGTGTTGACTACAAAAATGCTAACGGAAGACTACAAACTCTGGATAAAGACTACAAAATCCCTGACCATGGGAAACCATCAATTTTCATGGGAGAAAGGCTAAATTCTGTGTTAGTGCTACTGAAAAAATCCTCAAGTTCCGGGGTAATAAACGAGTCTCTTCGTAAACTCAGAGGACTTGTAACTTCCTACAGTATGCATAATCATGTTGGGCTAGCTGAGTATCTTGTAACTGCTCATTGCTCACTTATGGGTGTTGATCCCAGATCCACCCATTCTTGCCTCCTCCTTCCCTCTTGGCTTCAGCTATGCAAGAAGTTCAGAGTGAACGCTTCACAATAACAGACTGCAAATGTCAGATATTGACTACAAAGTTGGATTATCTTTACAACAGGAGCACTTTACAGTGTAGAGCTACAACTTCCATTTTTTGACTATTTTTGGTAACTGGTCATGTGACCATCATCCCATTACATGGGCCCTAATAGATAAAATTATTCTTCACTTGGTTTTCTCCAGTTTTTGGTCAAAGTGGATGATATTTTCTTTTTGGTATGGACTCTGAAGGTAGTGCCTGACATTCTATATACCATTCAAACTTTTTTTCAGTTTTTCCACTATTTTCCAGCAATTTTTGGATCTATTACCATATTTGGAATTGTACCCTTGACCCTGACAATGTTACCAAACATTATCACAGCAATGGCCATCCATCATTTTCTTCTGATTTTTTGCCTATTTTCTGGCTATTTTTTGTTATGTTACCATATTTGGAAATAGACTCTGGACCCTGACAATGTTACCCAATGTTATCACTAGCAATAAGCACCATTCCCCATTTTTTTCCTATTCTTGACCATATTACTTTATTTGGAACTAAAATCTGGACCCTGACAATGTTACTCAATGTTATCGCTAGCAATAAGCATCATCCTCCATTTTTTTCTGATTTTCTAGCTATTTTCTGGCTACTTTTGGATATATTACCATATTCAGAACTGGACCCTTGACCCTGACAACATTAACCAATGTTATCACTGCGATGGGCACCATCCCCCATTTTTTCTGATTTTCTAGCCATTTTCTGGCTCTTTTTAGGTCTATATTACTCAATTTGGAACAAGAGTCTGGACCCTGACAAGATTACCCAAGGGTATCACCACTATCCTCCATGTTTTTCTGATTTTCTGGCTATTTTCTGGCTATTTTTGGCTATATTACCATATTTGGAAATGTGCCCTGGACCCTGAAACAACCTCCAACATCATTGCCAACAGTAAGCACCACCCCCCAAATTTTCCTGATTTTTGTGCTATTTCATAACCATTTTACCTTTGAAAAAGTGCACATCTCCTTATTTAGAAATGTACCCTGGACCCTGAAAATGACCTCCAACATCATCACCAACAGTAAGCACCACCCACAATTTTTTCTGATTTTTCTGCTATTTTCTGGCTATTTTTGGCTATATTACCATATTTGGAAATGTGCCCTGGACCCTGAAAACAACCTCCAACATCATTACCAACAGTAAGCACCACCCCCCAATTTTTTCTGATTTTCTGATTTTTCTGCTATTTTATTGCTACTAGAGTTTGACATTGTTCCAATGTCAACAAAAACCTTGCTTATATTTCATGCAGAATAAAAAATGATAATCACTGTAGCACCCCTGTGGGCGCTTTGAAGCCAGCTATGGTGATTAAAAATGAGAGTAAGTTTGTGACCTTTTATTGGCTGCTCGTCGCCGAACCGCTTGCACGGTTCACTCCTTGCAGCCATGAAATTACAAAAAGTGTGACCCACTACTTATGTAGTGGGAATCTAACATCTTTTGGTCAGTATTGTTACTAGTAAGTAGAATTGTATAAGTTGAAGACAGTAGATTGAGTAAGAAATCTCCTGGAAATCTCTGAACTGGGGATGACAAATTTTCGCTGTTGGGTTTGGCAGCGGTCTAGAGCGGTCTCTAATGCTTTGGCTGAAATAAAAAGTGATATATGACCTTGGGGGCCAGTACGTCGGATTTGCTTGGTTGGGTTTGGCAGCCAGTCTAGAGCGGTCTCTAACGCTTCGGCTGAAATAAAAGTGATATATGACCTTGGGGGGACAGTACGATGGCTTACATAATTATGACTGTGGAAATAGACCTTGACAAGCAGGGTAACAGTCTAGAGCGGTCTCTAACGCTTCGGCTGAAATAAAAACGATATATGACCTTGGGGGCTAGTATGATGGATTTGCTTGGTTGGGTTTGGCAGCAGTCTAGAGCGGTCTCTAACGCTTCGGCTGAAATAAAAACGATATATGACCTTGGGGGACAGCACGATGGCTTACATAATTATGACCGTGGTAATAGACCTTGACAAGCAAGGTAATTTTACATCTGAAAAAGCGCACATTTCCTTATTTAGAAATGTGCCCTGGACCCTGAAAGCCACCTCCGATGTCGCCACCAACAGTGAGCAACACCCTAAGCTCATTGCAAGCAGCAAGCCCTTTACAGCTAATATAATGTGTATAGGCTGGATTTGTAAGCATCGGAAATCTCCGAAAATGACATACTTCCCTTGCGGGCTACCTTTGATTTTGAAGGTAGCCTGCAAGGGAAGTACATCATTTTCGGCTATTTCCAATACTTAGGAAAGTAACTTGATTAGTCATCATTTTTGCGAAAATGAAGATTTCTATGTAGCTCTACCAATTCTGGTCCAAATGACACAGTATTTTTTGCAGTATGCACTCCTTATTTCTAGGATTATTGTGAAATGAGAATAGCTATAGGTAAATACAGATAAATAGTCTGTCCAATCCACCGCAAATAGTGTTTATCGAGTTGCATCTGTATACGTGTCCTGTTAACTGTTGCCTTCATTGTGGTCTTGGCCAGTCCAAACCCAATGAACTAGAAGGTGTATTCTTTAGAGAGAATACGTGTCCTGTTATTGACTGTTGGTGTCAGCATGGTCTTGGCTAGCCCAAACCTAATATGCATTCTCTTTGTAAACTCAGAGAACTTGTAACAACACACTCAAAGCATTTGGACTGGCCAAGATGACGACAAGCAGATGCCAAAAGTAGAAGGGACAGTCTTTGCAGAAGAGGACACAGGAAACGTGACAATTCGGAAATATCCGAAAATGATGTACTTCCGTTGCAGGCTACCTTCAAAATCAAAGGTAGCCCGCAAGGGAAGTACATCATTTTCAGATACTTCCGAAAACTCAATGTCAACTTCTGCTTGCTAAGTACAAACTCTGTTGTCATCGTCTTGGTCAATCCAAACATGACACAGAGCATTCTGTGATGCCACATCCACAGTGTTGTCATCGTCTTGGTTAATCCAAACACAACACAGAGCATTCTGTGATGCCACATTAGCATTGTCATCATCTTGGTCAATCCAAATGCAACACACATAATGCCACATCCAAAGCAGGTGGTCTGCTGTGCACTTTGTTGTCTTGCACTCTTCGTCGTCTTGGCCAGTCCAAATGATTTGTGCAATGTATCTATCTACCACATCTTGTCTGTTTTCTTTGCACGCTCATTGTTGTCTTAGCCAGTCCAAACAATTCAAGTGCCACGTCAAAGTGAGTCTCTTCATAAACTCAAAGAACGTGTAATCAGGCAGTGGTCTATATATGGTGATACCATCAAAACAGATCAGAACACATAGATTAAAGTTTTAGATCTCAGTTATCGGATCTTATTCTTTTGACACATCACAGATTCCTATGACACATGAAACTTTCCCCCATCAAATGATCGGGAAATGTTCGTGCGTCATCATTTTTCTAACCTGCTCATGTGGCTGTGTGTAATTCAGTTTATTGGTGGAATGGTACATTGCTGTCTTGGCTAGTCCAAACACAATGAAAGTTCTCTGTCAATACCCCTTCGATTTTCATGATCTTGAACTCGTTCAGATAGTCCCACACTCCGTGAAGATGCTCCCCAAAACCGTTTACGAAACGGTTGAGGTCTCGTGGAGCTAGGTCAGTTTCCATTTTCGCTCTTTTGCCCTCATCAGTAGAATCACAAAACCGCTTTCAGCTGCTTTCACAGGCTTATGCTCACAACTCCCCAGGACCTTAATCTGCTCCGTTTCCTGTTGTCGAGGGCTCGTTCGGATAGCCCCACGCTCCGTGAAGACGTTCCCCAAAACCGTTTACGAAATGGTCAAGGTCTCGTGGAGCTAGGTCAGTTTGCATTTTCGTTCTTTTGCCCTGTGCTCACAACTGCCCAGGACCTCAATCTGCTCCGTTTTCTGTGGTCGAGGGCTCGTTCGGATACCCCCACGCTCCGTGAAGACGCTCCCCAAAACCGTTTACGAAACGGTCAAGGTCTCATGGAGCTAGGTGAGTTTGCATTTTCGTTCTTTTGCCCTTATGCTCACAACTCCCCAGGACCTCAATCTGCTTCATTTTCTGTGGTCGAGGGCTCGTTCGGATACCCCCACGCTCCGTGAAGACGCTCCCCAAAACCATTTACGAAACGGTCAAGGTCTCGTGGAGCTAGGTCAGTTTGCATTTTCGTTCTTTTGCCCTTATGCTCACAACTGCCCAGGACCTCAATCTGCTCCGTTTTCTGTGGTCGAGGGCTCGTTCGGATACCCCCACGCTCCGTGAAGACGCTCCCCAAAACCGTTTACGAAACGGTCAAGGTCTCATGGAGCTAGGTGAGTTTGCATTTTCGTTCTTTTGCCCTTATGCTCACAACTCCCCAGGACCTCAATCTGCTTTGTTTTCTGTGGTCAAGGGCTCGTTCGGATAGCCCCACACTCCGTGAAGATGCTCCCCAAAACCGCTTATAAAACAGTTAAGGTCTCGTGGAGCTAGGTGAGTTTGCATTTTCGTTCTTTTGCCCTTATGCTCACAACTCCCCAGGACCTCAATCTGCTTCGTTTTCTGTGGTCGAGGGCTCGTTCGGATAGCCCCACACTCCGTGAAGACGCTCCCCAAAACCACTTACGAAACGGTCAAGGTCTCGTGGAGCTAGGTCAGTTTGCATTTTCGTTCTTTTGCCCTTATGCTTACAACTCCCCAGGACCTCAATCTGCTCCATTCTCTGTGGTCGAGGGCTCGTTCACATAGCCCCACACTCCGTGAAGATGCTCCCCAAAACTGCTTATAAAACGGTTAAGGTCTCGTGGAGCTAGGTAAGTTTGTATTTTTGCTCTTTTGCCCTCATGCTCATAACTCCTTAGTACCTCAATCTGGTCCGTTTTCTGTGGTCCCAGGCTTGTTCGGATACCCCCATACTCCATGAATATGCCCCTTAAAGCTGTTTAAAAACAGTTGACACCTTGTGAAGCTAGGTGAGTTTATATTTTCACTCTTTTGCCCTTGTGCTCACAACTCCTCAGCACCTGATTCTTCTTCATTTTCCATGGTTCTGGACTCGTTTGGATACCTCCACACCCCCTGAAGAGACTCCCCAAAACTGCCTATGAACTAGTTGAGCACTCTTGGATGTATGTTACGTTCTATTTTTGTCTTTTTGCACTCATACCCACCAACTGCCCAGGACCTTCTCATGGCTCATTTTGCATAGCCTTGGGCTCATTAGGATACCCACACACTCTGTAAAAATATGCCACAAAAGTTGTCATGACCTTAATTGTTATATCTTTAATGTAAAGAAGTATAGTTACATAAATGTGAAAATGGAGGCAATATATTCATATATTAGAGTCTGACAGCCAAGTAGAGCAATACATTAGCTACCATCTACATCAATGACAACATGGATAGGACTAAAAGCAGGTGATAACTAAGAAATAGTAGAGCAGACTGGCAAAGTTGTCAATGTTGAGCAGGCAGCTGATTGTGGGAAGAAATCACTTTCATGGGAGAAAGTCAAATTTCAGCGTTACCGCGCTGAAAAAAACCTTGAATCCAGGGGAAATAAATGAGTCTCTTCGTAAACTCAGAGGACTTGTAACCTCAAATACAATCAACGTACTCAACGCGACAGACTCCCTCCTACTCTCATAAACCGCAATCTCAAAATTCTGCTTTCAGATATTAGGAAGTCAAGAATGCTCAAAGATACTTGCTATTCGTAGTAAAGCATGCTCAAAGATACTCATTATTCGTGGAGGGCTTTTGGTCCATTAGAATATCTGTCTGACACTTTCGTCGACTTTTATGTCCTCCTTCAATGCCATGAAACTCAGTGTACTGGATTATAAGACATTCAGGAAGCTGCGAAATAACTGAGTTGAACCATGTAATTTTCAGAGATGAAAGATTTTTGGAAGATTTATTAAACAACTGTGAGTGGAGGCTTACATATCACCGATGTACCTTCAACCTCAAATACAATCAACGTACTCGACGCGACAGACTCCCTCCTACTCTCATAAACCGCAATCTCAAAATTTCTGCTTTAAGATATTAGGAAGTCAAGAATGCTCAAAGATACTTGTTATTCGTAGTAAAGTATGCTCAAAGATACTCTTTATTCGTGGAGGGCTTTTGGTCCATTAGAATATCTGTCTTTCTTCACGATAAAAGCAGCACAAGTACGAGATGGAGTCATTCCTTCAATAAAAATTACAGTTCCACATCCACTTAGGTAGTAGTGAAAGGCAAGGGCAGTATATTCATGGGTGTACGACAAAGACATCAAAAGATCAATGAAAATTCTACTATGAAAGATACAGATGGATCAACACTGTACCGTCACTTGTGTAGTTGCTTAACGAACCCCGATGCAATGGCCTGCTGCATCCGGATATGGCCTTCATGAACGCTTGGCACGCGCGAAAAAACTGCATTGGAGATGCCAGTGACAAGCTGAGAGGTATTGCCCCTGAAACGTGATTGTGAATGATTTCGTACAACGAAGGTTGGAAAAAACCCACCAGCCTGCAAAGATTCCGATTTCTAATCCCCGGGTGACCATGTAGAAAGGGCCGGCTTCAGTGCTGGCAGGAATGTGGTACAAACCGCCGTTGTCTTCAACATCCTCTTCACCATCATCAGAACTGAGGGCCGTAGCTGTGACAGCTGCAGTGAGGTTGGCGAGATCTACAAGAGTTGCGGATGCTGTCATTGCATTGTCAGTGTAGCTCACAGCAGGCGCGTCGAGGTACGCACTGTCGGCATCTGTTACTGCTTCAGTGCGACTGTTGCCAGCTGGGCTAGCAACGAGAGCCATGGCCACTGCAGGAGCAGCGGATGCTCGGGAAGCTAAAGGACGCACGGGATATGGACTGAGAGGAGACAAGCGTGAGGAGACGAGAATAACGTCGTCGGCCAGTAAATGATCAAGCTCGTCACCAGCAGGAGACACCACGATGGTGGTGGACCAATCAGTGGTGGCAGGGCTAGAAGCGACGGGGTTGGAAGCCTCGGCGTTGCTGACTGGTGGTAGAACTTCAAAATCGTCAGGCGCGATTCCTGATCTCGCCTCGCCAACCGTGGCTGGGGCGTTTGCATTCGAATCACCGTTTGAGATCCTAAGCAAAGCGATGACGATGCCCCGAGCTTGAGCAGGGGAGATGTGGAGGCCAGAAAAAAGATCTTCGATGGCTAGAGGGAAAGGTTATGTGGGTGGTGAGGTTTCGAGTGATGAACTTACAGCTGCTGTCCGCCAAGGAGGCGCCTGCATTGGTTGGCGCATTGTTGTGAGGTAGCCGTGCCATCGTAGAGGAAGAGGATGTCGAAAGAGGGAGTAAACATTGAACGTTGGAGATCAAAGTTGGAAGGTGAAAGGAAAAAGAGTTTGACGTTTTTATGTGAGGCGCGACGTGCTTCTGGGCTTCCTTCCCACAGCAGAAACGGTTATTACATAGTATAGGGATACCAAGCTGCGAGTACATACCTTTTTTTTTATATCCTCCTTCATCGCGAAAGTATGGCGGCCACTGATCACTCTGGCGCTTCATGGTGGGTCGGGATAAATGGGTTTTGTTTTTGTTTTGTTTATGGTTTTCCGTTTTAGGGAGTCAGGGCCTCTACTCTGCACCCTGAAGAAAGGCTGGGCAAAAGGCGCGTGCTTAGCATTTCTTCAGAGCCATATCCAGGCCTACAAAGAAGCGAGTCTCCATTCCAAAAGTCGTCGCACTGCATATGTTGACTTGTGTAAGAGGGCCATTGCAAGCATGGCAGATACGAGTCCTTTTTATATTCAGGAAGCCACAATGCAGCACCACAGCATTCACATTTTTTATTATTTAGGAAACTAGTCATGTGACCACCTCCTGAAAGCCCATCAGATCTATACCCATTATATATATATATTATTGCTATTTTTTATTGGACAAATTGTATATTTCCATGTATATAAAATACTGGACCTTACAGAGAGTCCCTACCTTGAAAGCGACAATAAGTACTATGCTCCATTTTTCACTAATTTTTTCCAGTCCTTTATAGCTATTTTTAACTAGATTATTATGTATGGAATTTTCTTCTGGACCCTGAACATGCTCCCCAGTATTGCACAAACAGTGAGCATCTTCCTTGAATTTCTTTCTGATTTTTCTACTATTATATTGCCATTTTTTGATTCAAAAAGTGCACATTACCTCAGTTGAAAATATGCCATGTACTCTGAAAATGGTCCCCAACATTGTCATCAACAATGCATATTGTCCCCCATTTGTTCCTGATTTGTCTTCTGTTTTTATCGCTATTTTTCCTTTCAACAAATGTTTGACAACATCATCAAACCATCAAATCTTATGGGAAGAAAGGCAAGATTCAGTGTTAGAAGTACTGAAAAAATCCTTGAGATCAGAGAGTAACAAACTAGTGTCTTTATAAACTCAGAGGACTCATAACATCATTGCTAACAATGAGCACCATATTCCAACTTTCTCTGATTTTCATGTTATTTTCTGGCAATTGTTGAATAAATTTCCATATAAGGAAATGCACCTGGGACCCTTGAAACAGTCCTAACATCAACATCAACAGTTAGCACCATTCTTCAGTTGTTTTCCATTTTTTCTGCCATTTAATTGCTATTTTTCAGTTGGAGAAATGCTGAGTGCCATATACGGAAATTTACCAGAGACTCTGAGAGTGTTTTCAAATGTTGTCACCAACAGTGAGCACCATCAGCCATTTTCTTCTAATTTCTGTGCCAATTTATTGCTACTTCTTCATTTGAAAAAGCTTGCACTAGCTTGATTTTGTGCAAACATATATCTATTTGTGCACATAGCTTTTATTACATAATATACATAAAAACAAACTGTATTTTTCTTGGTGTTTTATTTCATTTATTTTAGATTTTATGTTGGTGAGCTTCAGATTCTTCTTTGAAAAAGTATGTTTATTTGTACTTTGACCTTATTATATAATGAATTGTATACAGGTATGATCCCTGAAATTTTACATTTTTTCTGCATTTTATTTCATCTGAATTGGACTTGATTTGGTAAAGTTACACATTTTTCTTTAGGCAACGCTTGGAACTCAAGAAGCGATGACGCACAAACATTTCCCGATCGCTTGATGGGGGACAGTTTCGTGCATCATACAGTCGCGGACAGCCAAAGTCAACTAATTTTGTGATTGTGATGTGAGGACCCTGCACAACCTTCAATAGTACTTTTTATTGCAGAAACGTGAAGATTAGGACTCAATGCTTCGATTTCCATGAGCCGATTTTTCAAAATCGATGAAATGAGAAATTTTACCCCCAAAATATTGGCCGGCCCTCAAATGGACCCCTAAAATCATGAAAAATAGTGCAATCGACTCCTTTTTTAGTTCTGCATCTGATCCTGGACTTTGGGAAAATTCTGATGAGCCGTTGTTGTAGAAAAAAATGATTTTAAACTACCTAAAATGGCAATTCAGGGTCTTCCCACCCCCATGGACCCTCAATGAACCCTGTCCTTTTGACCCCCCTCCTCTTCCCACCTTTAGCAGATTGTATATTACTGATTTCCAATCAGAATTACAATGTTTGGCAAGTGCCACTAAATTTTTCGGTCACCTCCGGCATTGGGAACCTGCCAAGGGGGTCTTAAGAGCCGCTGAAGAGCCTTACTGGATGACAAAAGTAGTCCAAAATTTTGGCCAACCCAATTTCTCGTGGGAAAAACTTCAAAGAGGTGTTTTTGGACGTATTTTCACATCCTGAGTTCGAATCTGAAGTCAGAATGTCAAAATATTTAGTCCTTCCCGAGATATCAACTTGGTTGACTTTGGCTGTCCGCGACTGTAGTAGATCTCAGATCAGTTACCATTTTCGGTAATAAATACAGATTCATGTATAACTCAGCGAGTTTTGATCCAAATGACATGATTTCTTTTGTGATGGGTACTCCTCATTTCCGTGGTCATGGTGATATTACGTTCCTGGTAAACAAACACAAATAAACAGTTGCAAAAACGAAATAGATGATAAATTTTACATCTGATCAATGCTGATACTTAAAAGACTATTGATATACAGGTTAAACAGTAACAAATATTCACAAATAAGTGGGAGTCATTTCAATGTTGATTTTGGGATGTTATAGGGTGCACAGAATCTCTAATTGAGCCATAGCATGTATTTCTGAAGTAGATGACATGATCTATTTCCTTTTTAAACAATCTTTGCCACAATATACAAATGCAGGGGGGCAGATCTCAGGGGGTAAGTTTTAGATCTCATCTCTCATCTCTTGTCCTCTTGGCATCACAGATTCCGATGACACATGAAACTTCCCCCCATCAAATGATCGGGAAATGTTCATGCATCATAGAATCTTGAGCATTTGTACTGAGGCTGTGCAACTTCGGTAGTATTTTCCAATGACGCACGAAACTTCCCCCCATCAAATGATCAGGAAATGTTCGTGCATCATCAAATCTAGCTCTTCAAGTTCAATTTCCCATGGCACCTTCTCTTTGCCACAGCACCCTCTCTTTGTGGTGCACTCTGGTGTTTTGCTGAGCGCTCTTCGTCTTGGCCAGTCCAAACGATTTGTGCAACATATCTACTGCATATCTGTCTCCTTTGCACACTCATCGTTGTCTTGGCCAATCCAAACAATTCAAGTGCCACATATCTACCACAATTGTCTCATTGAGCAATATGCCAGCTTCACCATGCCATCTCTATGCACCTGTTGTCCTCTTGGCCAGTCCAAACACTTTGACCATGTTCGTCTTGTGGAGTAATTCACTGGGTTCTCCAATCCCACCATTTCCTCTTCATTGGACGCACGCTAAGCGCCAAGATCCAAGCACATGGATTCAATTACCATCAACTGTGCTGCAGGGGTGCCACCATTGAACAGACTGGTGTTAAAGGTGTGAAGAGTACCCACTGCTATTCTACTACTTGCACACATGTAGTAGTATCAAAACAAGTCTACACTGAAGGGAATCAAGCCACAGGATGGTCTTGGCAGAGTTTAACACTTGTGGGTGTGGGCCAGTGCTTTGCATGGCATGTATGAGTCCTTTCTGTGGACTCTACATTTAATATTAGGAAATTGGTCATGTAATCACTTTATGATTTTCTGAGTTTTGTTCTATATTTGCAAATAGACCCTGAGCTCTGAGCCTAGCCATCAATATCATAGCAACAATGTGTGCTATTCTTTTCTTTTTTTCTTTTTTTTCTTCTTTTTATAGCAAATTTTCCCAATTTTATAACTATTTTTCTGTTTATGGTAAAATATTCCCACAGTCCTGTTTGCATATATCTCAGGAAAGAGGATGGTTAGTTATATTTTGTGACCTATAATAGCATGCTCTATATATTTGTGATGTCCTTTTTTGGGTTAAAATTCCCACGGTATCAGAAACACAGCCTCTCACTTAGCTCCATAAACAACAATTGTAGCCCCTTTCCTTACCTTTATAGATATATATAAATAATGTCATGCAGACCATTCCTCATTGAGAAAAACACAAAATGCTGAAAAAAATTGGACACTTTTTGGAAATTGTCATGCATTTTTGACCAATATCTCAAAGAGCAAGAAAGCTGGTCTCAAGATATAGTCACATTGCATAATATGACAATATTTTTACATAGTTGTCTTGATTTTCCATATTTGGATATGGACACAGCCCCTTCAATATCATGGCAACAGAGAAGATCACTCTTAATTTTTGGGTATTTTTTTCTGATTTTCTGGCAACTTTTAGGTGGTTTCTATATTTAGATATTGACCCTGAACCCTGAACACAGCCTCCCCACCTTACTAAACAATATTCCGATTTTTTACATATTTTTTGCTGATTCTTTTACCATTTTTCCTGATTTTATGGCTGCTCTTCTGTTTAAGGGAAAAGGTTCCTGCGGTGATGAAAGGTAAATGAATCAATCAATGAATGAAAAATTTGCCTAAGTCCTCAGTTGATAAAGAATGAGTCTTACTCGTAAACTCGTAAGGACTCATAATAGGTTCAAAAGACACGAAATTACAAACAGACGTACCTCCACAAAGGGTCAATGGATTCATAAACAGTTTGTTGGAGTGTTTTCAAGATGTGAAGTAGTGTCCAAATGAGTCTATGTTGAAGGAAATTGAGCCACAGGAAGGTCTTGGGTAGAGTTCACCATAAGTGCGAAAGCACGAAAGTACAAATAGACGTACCTCCATGAAGAGTTGACAGATTCATAAACGGTTTGTCGGAGCGTTTTCGGGACGTAAGGTAGTATCCAAACGAGTCTACGTTGAAGGAAATCGAGACACAGGAAGGTCTTGGGCAGAGTTTAGCAGAAGTGCAAAAACACGAAAATACAAACAGACATACCTCCACGAAGAGTTGACGGTTTCGTAAACGGTTTGTCGGAGCGTTTTAGGGACATGAAGTAGTATCCAAACGAGTCTACATTGAGGGAAATCGAGACACAGGAAGGCCTTGGGCAGAGTTTAGCAGAAGTGCAAAAACACGAAAGTACAAACAGACATACCTCCATGAGGAGTTGACGGTTTCGTAAACGGTTTCTCGGAGCGTTTTCGGGACGTGAAGCACTATCCAAACGAGTCTACGTTGAAGCGAATCGAGCCACAGGAAGGTCCTGGGCAGAGGTTGGCATAAGGGCAAAAAGACGAGTCACCGCATTGCCCGAAAATGACGTACTTCCCTTGCGGGCTACCTTCCATTTTGAAGGTAGCCCGCAAGGGAAGTACGTCATTTTCGGAAATTTCCGTGACTCAACTTGTGAGTCGTTCCTTTTGATGCAGAATATTCACCATTATGCTCACAACTTCTCAGTACCTTCCTGCAGTCCATTTTGCTTGAGCATTGACTCGATTCAATACCTACGCATTCCACGAACAAGCTCCACAAAACCGTTTACAAAACAGTCAACTTCCCATGGAGGTAAGTAGGTTTGTATTTTCGCTTTTTTGCCTTATGCTCACCAATTGTTCAGTACCTTCCTGTGGTCCGTTTCACATGAGCATGGACTTGATTCGATACCTACACATTCCACGAACAAGCTCCATGAAACCGTTTACAAAATGGTCAACCTCCCATTGAGGTAAGTAGGTTTGTATTTCTGCTTTTTTGCCTTACATCAGGAAAAAATGGACTTGCGATATTGTGGTATGTAGACGTGATAGTGCTGGTAGCGCCATCGAGAGCCCCCTGATATATAGTTTGTGGTAGATGCACCGACAAATACATATCACTACAATTAAGTCTATAGCTTAGCGTGGTTGTGCTGTATCATCATATAGTTTGATAGAGTCAAATTCCCGTAGTTGTACATAGCTCTATGTGAACTCTATGGTACAAGGTAGCTTGATAAATATTCTAAAAGAAGAATAGGCTTTTTCTTGGGGGGTAATCGTCATAGTTTCTAATATAGGAAACAACGTGTCAGTCTAAGGATTTGAAGTGTCCATTTCATTTTGTAGTGTAGAGTAAGCATTGTATTCTATTTCGTATTGTAAATTAAATGTCTGCATTGAGCCGGACTCGTACTCCAGGGCTTGCGGTAATAGTTACCTACTAAGTTACTCTAGTCAGTTATCGATAGTTACCACTACACCAGCGGGCAATATATGAACACGGAATCTCAGGTGGCTATGATCATCGAGTGTCAAGCTTTGAAAGATCATGACCTTAAGTAACAGCCTGCGCGAAATGTTCAACTCCTCTGCCCACCACGTGCTCGAATGGCCCAGGTACGGTGAGTGTCAATGTTATGTCTAAAGTGCATAGTCTGATTTAGTGACCAATCCGAGCCCTTCAGACATCTCAAGGAGGTCAGGTGCAGATTAGGGCTTATAGGAGTGCGACTCGTCTGAGCGTGTAGAGGGGCAAACCATGACGGCAGTGGGTGCAGACGCCCTGCAACAAAACGGGAAAGGAGAAGACTCACGTTAGTGTCATCACCATCGGACACATCAATTCCGGTAAATCGACCACCACCGGTCATTCTCCCTCATGGTATTACGGTGCCATGAACACAGCCAGAAGACCACAGCCACCCGGTGACAGGCGACAACAAAGGAAGGTAGTGTCGAGGAGGTGCAGGGGGGTTATTCAAAAGCAATGACGTGGGGCCTCCATCTCGTTCTCGATGTGGAGGAACTGTTGATGGGTGACGGGCTGCGTCGCGTAATTTCACAAGGTATGTGGCTCTTTCTGACCACAAATCTCAGCCACAACCACCTACCACCCCAGCTAAACTATGTCAACACCGACATCGAATAAGCGATTCGCCACTCCCCCTCCAAACGCCAACCCATCTCCCAAGTCCACATCGACCAAACGACATCCCCCATCAATCGCGTGCACGATCAGACATTACAGCCCTCCAGACAATGCATTAAAACAGTTAGTAATAGGTATAAGTTGAGGGGAATACAGTTATTAATTGGCGAGGCCGGTTGTAGGAACCTGTTAGAGGATTAACGCCTATTCACGATATCCGAGTAACAACGACGAGTGAGTCTGGCGAGCTTTCGGTGTGACAGAGTTGCTGCACTGGTGTATAGACCTCTGATGAAGGTCAGATCTGAGACAAGAGTCAATCTTACTACGCGAGACGCTACTGATGCTCTGGAATGCCACGAGCGTAGACGTACTCTCTTTCCTCGGAAAGCCGCAGGAAAGTGTAGCAAGACTTTAAGGATTGATGAGAGAGAGAGAAAAGTATCAGTACCACTGGAGAGTCACGAGCTCTCCTCGAATGAATCACTATGCTACTGACCTTGATACTATATCCCTATCACGCGTGTAGTCGAGTCGTGAAGACGATGCTCGAGGGCTGCAAGCCGTGAAAAGAATGATGGTTAAAAAGATACCTTACTACACGTGTGACTGAGGGAATTGTATGTAAGCGTGACTACTGTGACTGAGTGACTACGTAGAATCGGAAATACCAGTAAGAAGGGAATGGATGGGTCAACCAGTAATCCTACCCATTACAGAGCCCCCCTATTTCCGATTTGACGTGGTCTGTATTCTTCGGGCAACTCAATGTGCGCAAGACGCCGTTTGTTCCAGTCCAACGGAAAGCCATCGATGATCCTGGAATGTAGGCGAGCCAGCATGTCCGGGACTAACTGATTAAGGCGTTCCTTTGACCCCCTGTGGCTCCGATTCAATCGTCGGAAATAGTCTTTCCACATTCCGGGGGTCCTGAATTTAGCTGAACCCTGTTGTATGTCTTTCGTCAAGTCGTTGAACATGTCGTCCATGCGGGCGTCCCATTCTCCTGTCCAAAAGAAGCAACCCTCGTCCAGGATGTCCCTTGAAGGATACAGGGATCGATCCCTCTCACTATCATTACGAATGCAGCCGAAAAGTATGTCAATCTCCTGAGGGGTCATCTCATCCGTGTACAGAAACATGGGGTGTTCGTCGTCTGAATCGATGTATCCGCGGCGGTGTAAGTATACGTCTGGCGAAGGGCCGTCCATGAATTGCGCAACAAGCTCCATGCCGCCCCATTTGCGACCCAACCAAGCTTCAGGGCCCCCCAAGCCTATCAAGATACGGGCATGCGGTCTGCGAATGATGTCGTTGACGCGACTCATGTAGTACGCTCGTAACGCGCCCTGTGCCGTGTAAGCAAACGGAGCCTCGACTGCCGACGAAGGCTTTCCCACTAAGCGATCTGTGTCAGAGACGTCTTCCGGTTTAAACCTGCCGAAATCCTCTACTTTGACACCAATGCTAAATGGCAGGCCATGACAGACAGCTTTGAGGAGGAGGGTTGTCATCGTGGAGAGCTCCCGAGCAGAAACAGCCCAGTATCGCAGACGTGCTTGCGCCCTGGCGTCCGGTATGAGGAGGTATCCGACTTCGAGGAAGTCAGTGTTCCACGTCAAGGGTTTCTTACTCACCCAAGGCTTAGTCGTGATGGAATACTGATCCGCCAATTTCCGCAACTCCTCTACAAATGCTGCTCGCTGACTGGGCATTGCGATGTCTAAATGAGAGTGGCGCCGTTGAGGCGAAGCTGAGCGCCGACGAAAATCTTGGTCCCCTGAACTCCGAGAGCGTTGTGCTGCTGAAGATGCCCTGGAACCAGAGCGGCTCGGTGAAGCTAGCATAGCTTGAACCCCACTTGCTGTAGCCATCATAGGTGACGTTGGATGAGGAATTGTTAGAGCTGGGTGCGAAGAAGGCACCCAATGAGGGCGAGGTAAAAGAGCTTGGGCTGGACTGGGGTCAGCGACCATGGGACTCCCCTGGAAATCGTCGTACACGTCCCCCAAGCGGCTGGCCAAAGTAACACGGCCCCACTCGTCAAACTGACGTTTACCCGTCGGAGCGTGGACGCTTTTGAACACTTCACGGATTTCCCGGTCCCCTCTTCTTGCTTCGATATTGACACCTGGCCCCAGGATGCCTGCCCTTTGTCTGCCGCCAACGTCATTCCGTCGTGGCTTCCATCGCCAAATGGTCACGTAGGTGTCGCGGTCGTCGACTTCTATGCAAAAGTGATAACGGTCCGCGTATTCTTTCACCAGAACGGGATCCGATATCCGGCGGGCTGACCAGCCTTCGAAGTCGCAGATGTAGACTACTGCATTGGGAGGTATGGCGGAAGGGGCTGGGGAGGTGATGTGGTCAGGTGTACGACGTAGCTGGAAAAACTCATCGTAGCGCCTAATCAACTTGATATCGTCCTGAAAGCCCAGCATCTCCTCTCCAAAAACTCCCGTTCTGTCGACGGAGCTGCAGGTGTCATGATATGCCTGTAGAATCGATGGGGACAGCCGCGTGAAACAAGGGAAATCGTCGGTATCGTCCTGCCAAAAATAGTAGACTGGAACGTCCTCTGCTAGCAGGTGCCCGATGTTCAGTGATCTCCACTGCCTAGAAAGATCAAGAAGTACTCCTCTTTTCTTCAGGTCGCGCAGCTTAAAACCCGCTATGTAGTCAATCATCCACTGTTGAAGAGGGTCCTCCCAGTTTGCGACTGATGAAGTCCACCAGTTGACGAAACCGAGATACTCGAGAGCGCGTCCCTTCGCATCGGACATGAGCGTTGCTGCACCCCGCGCCGAATTCCATGCAGCAGATAACAGAAGGTAGTTGAATTTGGCAGGGTGGGGAGTGCCACTGGCGAAGGGTGGGTTAGAGGTGATAGCTTCGATGCATAGCCAGAGTCTGGAGAGCGAGTCCTCCGCCTTCGCGCGCATGTCGGGGTCGAAGTGAAATTCCCCGCTGGCACTCTCCCATGGCGAATTGCCTCCGCTAAAGAACCATGGGACGGAGTCGTTCTCATCAGCGAAGCAGTCGACGACGTTCCAAGCATCCCAATGGTACTTATCTGAATACCAGGTGGGCTGCTTGGTCCAAGACCAACTAGTAGGTCGCGCCGCTAGCTCGGGGAGAAGAAATGCCCTATCCTCCAAAGCCTGTTCGAATACCTCTGTGGAAGGAATCGTGCCTGCTGAAGCATTCAAGGCGATCCATTCGCCCGCGATCATTTTCTCTCGGCCCGATGTCGGTACCTCTCCATCACTGTTGGTGTAAAGGCAGTCCATTGCTGATAGTCCGCGTAAGAAGTGTAACGATGGGGTTGAGGATAGATGAAAGAAAAGAAAGAAAAGAGGGAAGAAAGAGATAAAGGAAACATGTGACAACGCTAATCGGTCGGATCGCGACTCCGATCAGCGTAATAAGTTAAATCCGACGCCATGCCTACCCCTGGCCGCTGCCTTGAGTCCTTCTCCATTTTGAGACGACCTCCGGCGCGTTCGTCAAAGCTCTCTTAGGCTCCCAGGTGTCGTAAAGAGGACTGTAGCCCGCCCATCGAACCAGGTACACTAGTGGTATACACTCTTATGATAAAAACCAGACACATGCCTGGAAGGCGATGTGTATAATGCTTAGAGGTTCAATGAGACAACTCATTATTTTGTCTAGTATTTTCATTCATTAAGTTCCCTCTGTATTTCATTTGGTTTTTTCATTAAATGGCCTAAGTGATCTCATTAATATTGTATTGTGATTTCCTGCAGTATTTCATTCATTATCTCTGGATATCTCATTTTGCTTTTCATATGAAAGCCTGGCGCTTTCAATGAATATTTCATTCTTAGCTCCAGGACATTTCATTGGAGTTTTCATATATATATCTGGCGCTTTCATTGGATATTTCATTGTTAGCCCCAGGATATTTCATTGTGCTTTTCATCTGAATGCCTGGCGCTTTCAATGGATATTTCATTCTTGTTCCTAGGATATTTCATTGCACTTTTCATAGATATACCTGGTGCTTTCATTGGATATTTCATTGCTAACCCCAGGATATCTCATTGTGCTTCTCATTTGGATGCCTGGCGCTTTCAATGGATATTTCATTCTTATTCCTAGGAGATTTCATTGCACTTTTCATATGTGTACCTGGCGCTTTCAATGAATATTTCATTTTTAGCGGCAGCTGACCTTTCAGGGTCCAGGGTGCATTTCCAAATGTAAAATAGCAATAAAATGAGGAAAAATTAGGGCTCATTGCTGATCATCATGTTGGGTAACATTGTCAGGGTCCAGGGTCCAGTTCCAAATATGGTAATATATCCAAAAATAGCCAGAAAAACAGTGGAAAAATTGAATATATATATAAAAATGGTGTACAGAACATCAGGCACTGCCTTCAGGGTCCACTTCAGGTTCCATCCCAAAAGGGAAATATCACCTGGTTTGACCAAAAAGTGAAGAAAACCAAGCGGAGAATGATTTTACCTATCAGGGTCCATGTAATGGGATGTTGGGATGATGGTCACATGACCAATTACCAAAAATGGTCAAAAACAAAAATTGTAGCCCTACACTGTAGCTTCCTGAATCTGTTCGAATTATGTTCTGAAGTGCTCCCGTTGTGGAGATATGAGGTAAAGGAATCCCAAAAGTGTTGCGTTTTTTTTTGTTTTTTGCATTTTTCTCCATGAAAACAAAACCAAACAATATGATTTCAGTATATTTAGAAAGCTAAAAGAAAGGGCTACAACTATTGTATCATGGGAAAAACAAAAGTTTGTAGTGTCCGCTTTTTTATTGGAAAAGTTTGTAGTGTCTGCTTTTTCATTTGAAAAAGTGTGTAGTGTCCGCTTTTTTAGACTACAAAAGTTTGTAGTTGACATGTAGGTTATGGTGTCCTTGGCCCTGTCTAGGTTATGGGGATGAGGTTGAAGGATTGACATGATCTTACATATTGCCAGTGCTGCAGCATTAGTTTTTGACATCATGCACAAGTTGTCTTTCACATTAGGAAAGGCTATTCTAAGCTTTTCATATTGATACCTACTGTCCTATCTCAAAACATAATAAGTTCATGTGGGGATATGGCTGAAGGATTGCCATGACTTTACATATTGCTATTGCCACATCATCAGTTTTCACATCATGCCCAAGTGGCTTTCACACTGATCTGCTTTCACATTGAGAAATACTGGCCTGTCCCAAACATAGTAAACTTTGATATCAGCTCTTTGAGGGCTATAGGATGATGAGCTGATTCATCCTGGGAGGTGTCCTCAAGTGAAGTCATGTTGTAAGTTGACCATGTATCCATGTATTGAGACAGAACAGTAGATATCAACATGAATGGCCTCCTCTGGCTTGAAAGCCAACTTGGGCATGATGAAAAACTGATGATGTGGCAATAGCAATATGTAAAGTCA
>NW_001889879.1:404302-416651 GCF_000143565.1 Laccaria bicolor S238N-H82
CAAAGTGCCTTTTCTAAAGGCTCTCATGCTCTCTTTTGCATATGATTCCTCAAACTAGACATGGAATAGAGTCCCTGCAATGTATCTGTATATTCCCCAGCCATTTCCCCATCAAATATGTGCCATGTATGGGATGGATGGGCTAGGTTGACTTTGGATAACCTTTTAGCCCTAACCCTAACTTTGTAGTCTAAGTCCGACTTTTGTAGTCTTTTGTAGTGTATCAGTAAAATTTGTAGTCTATGTCCGACTTTTGTAGTCTATATCTGACCATTCCTTTTCTAGGGCATGCACCTTCCTTTTTTGGTCATTTTTCCCATGATACAATAGTTGTAGCCCTTTCTTTTAGCTTTCTAAATATACTGAAATCATATTGTTTGGTTTTGTTTTCATGGAGAAAAATGCAAAAAACAAAAAAAAACGCAACACTTTTGGGATTCCTTTACCTCATATCTCCACAACGGGAGCACTTCAGAACATAATTCGAACAGATTCAGGAAGCTACAGTGTAGGGCTACAATTTTTGTTTTTGACCATTTTTGGTAATTGGTCATGTGACCATCATCCCAACATCCCATTACATGGACCCTGATAGGTAAAATCATTCTCCGCTTGGTTTTCTTCACTTTTTGGTCAAACCAGGTGATATTTCCCTTTTGGGATGGAACCTGAAGTGGACCCTGAAGGCAGTGCCTGATGTTCTGTACACCATTTTTATATATATATTCAATTTTTCCACTGTTTTTCTGGCTATTTTTGGATATATTACCATATTTGGAACTGGACCCTGGACCCTGACAATGTTACCCAACATGATGATCAGCAATGAGCCCTAATTTTTCCTCATTTTATTGCTATTTTACATTTGGAAATGCACCCTGGACCCTGAAAGGTCAGCTGCCGCTAAAAATGAAATATTTATTGAAAGCGCCAGGTACACATATGAAAAGTGCAATGAAATCTCCTAGGAATAAGAATGAAATATCCATTGAAAGCGCCAGGCATCCAAATGAGAAGCACAATGAGATATCCTGGGGTTAGCAATGAAATATCCAATGAAAGCACCAGGTATATCTATGAAAAGTGCAATGAAATATCCTAGGAACAAGAATGAAATATCCATTGAAAGCGCCAGGCATTCAGATGAAAAGCACAATGAAATATCCTGGGGCTAACAATGAAATATCCAATGAAAGCGCCAGGTATCCATATGAAAATTGCAATGAAATATCCTGGGGTTGAGAATGAAATATATATTGAAAGAGCCAGGTGTCCATATGAAAATCGCAATGAAATATCCTGGGGTTGAGAATGAAATATATATTGAAAGCACCAGGTATCCATATGAAAATCGCAATGAAATATCCTAGAATAATGAGATATGCGATCTCATAGAACCTCTAGGCATTATACACATCGCCCTCCAGGCATATGTCTGGTTTTTATCATAAAAGTGTATACCACCCATCCCAGGTACTCGACGCCCTTCTTCGTACGTCGTTCAGCTATGATTCTTTCCACTTCGTACTCTTCTTGTGCAGGTCTAGTAGTTCTCGTCTCTGGTAGGTTGTGGCGGTCCCCGTACATCGTTGGTGAGTCTTCGTATTTTTTTAAATGTTGATAATTGAATATTGGCAGCCCGGGGTATAAATTGCTCATTCGCAAGCGGTAAACGTTGGGATTTATGCGCTGAATGACTTCGAACGGCCCAATCCAACGTTGGGCTAACTTCTTTCCCTCACCTTTAGATTCGACCCATTCCAGCGCATGTGGATTAACGAGAACGCGGTCGCCCTTCTGAAGGTGAGGAATTGCTTTACGCCCTTTATTGAATGACTTGGCCTGTTGATCTTGAGCCTTAGCGATGGCTGCTCTAGCGCTGTCCCTGTGCATCCCGAATTTCTCCAGGAACGAGACCGCCTCCAGGCTGAGGGAGCGTGACGTTACTTCGTCTGACCGTTTGGTCCCTACGAAGTCCAAAGGAGTTCTGGGATGGAAACCCAGTAGGAGATGAAGTGGAGTGGTCCCCGTTGAAGAGTGAACAGCGCTGTTGTAAGCGAATTCAAGTAAATGTAACCACATTGACCATTCATCCCTCTTGCCCTCAATAAAGGCGCGTATCATGATGGTAAGTAACTTGTTAACGACTTCCGTTTGACCATCATGTTGAGGATGATGAGAGGACGACAGACTCATTCGCGTTCCCAGAGCTTTGGCCACCCCTAACCAAAAATCACTGGACCACCGAGGGTCTCTGTCCGTGATAATGCTTTCCGGAAGACCAAAGCGACACGCGATGACCTTTACGAACAGCAGGGCGAACCCTTCAGCGTCCAAGCCCGTGGTTGTAGGTATAAAAGACGCGTGCTTTGTCAGGCGATCGACCACTACGTATATTGCGTTGAAACCATCCGACCATGGTAAATTAACGATGAAATCCATTGAGATGGATTGGTAGGGGCGGGAAGGTATGGGGTTTGGTATCAGCATTCCAAACTTAGTGAAGTTGGAGGGCTTCGTTTTCTGGCATACGTCGCAAGTCCTGCAGAATTTGATAATATCTAACTTCATTCTCTTCCAATAGAACCTAGAGCTCAATGATTGCCAGAGGCGCTCAGGGCCCGCGTGAGCTGATTCAAAAGGACTCTCGTGTGCCTCTTTCAGGACGAAATTCCTCTGGGTTATCGGAACGCATAGTCGAGGTTGGTAGTCTTCGTTATTAAAGAAAATCATCCCGTCTCGATCCACAAAAAATCTCTTGCCTGGGCTCAGATTTTCGTAACGACTGTTGACATCTTGTGCAATAGCTTTGAACATGGGATCTTCCAGGTACGACAGCCTCCACTCCTGCTTAGCTTCGTCACTCATGGCTATGGTAATAGTTGGTGGAGGATTCGTGGCCCCCCAGTACTCAGTTGTCGTTTCTAGCGTAGAGAGTTCCTCTGCGTCGT
The DNA here is from genome assembly GCF_000143565.1 of Laccaria bicolor S238N-H82. Classification (NCBI taxonomy): domain Eukaryota; kingdom Fungi; phylum Basidiomycota; class Agaricomycetes; order Agaricales; family Hydnangiaceae; genus Laccaria; species Laccaria bicolor. Next base: position 407,254 of record NW_001889879.1, read on the forward strand.
CTTCGTGCGTACTAGCGTCTCTAGATTCCCGACGTTCTCCCTGTGTTTTGTTTCTCGACCTGACATTGATCAGAGCTTCGTTAGGCTCCTCCAAGCAATCTTCGATTGACCACGCTGCGAAAGTGAATGCTGCCATCCGCTCCGCAGGCGCAATTTCTTGACGTTCGTCTAGTGTTTCCTTAGCTCGAATAGATGGTTCCCCCGTCTCCAAGGGCGAAATATGCACTGGCGGTGCTCTGGGCAATCGAGATAGCGGGTCAACGTTGGAGTGAACCCGTCCAGCGCGGTGGATGATTTCCAGCTTCGGTGCGTATGCTGAAAAGACCGCTCCCCATGCTGCTAAACGTCTGTTCGCGTTTTCGTAAGTTCTGGCCCACTGTAGAGCGGAATGGTCCGTAATCAGGAGGATATCCTCGCCCTCAATAAAAGGTTGGAATTTGACTAAACCTTCTTTAGCCGCAAGTGCTTCCCGCTCGGTAGTGGAATAACGCGTCTCCGCGCTTTTAAAAAGCCTCGACCAGTAAGCGATAACACGCTCCACGTGCACAATTGTCTCATCGAAATCCTTAGCCCATACTTCGGTGAATTCATGATCTGTACATTTCGTGCTCAGTCCAGGAACTAAACGAGGTGGAGGTAAGCCATTATCGAATGCTTTTTTCAAGCGAAAGTAGGTGCGTGTTCCCTTTAAATCACCGACACGAATGGGTTGAACTTGTTGTAGTGAACAGCCCAATGCCTCATCCGATGCATCCGTGTAAAGACGGTATGGAAGACCTTCCATTGGGTGCCCTAGGACCGGGCTAGACTCCAATGCTGATTTTGCTGACTGGAAGGCATGCTCTTGCTCTACTCCCCAGTGCCATTTAGATCCTTTCCTTAACATCTGGAACAGAGGGGCACAGATCGAAGCGTAATATGGAATAAACGCCGAAAAGTAGACAACCATACCCAGAAAAGCTTGTAACTGTGAGAGCTTCTTTGGTCTCTCCAGTTCCATGATTGCTTTAACCTTTTCCGCGTGTGTCGAAAGTCCCAGACGGGACACTTTGTGACCCAAGAGGAGAATGGATCCGTAAAATAGATGGCATTTCTTGGGAGACAAGGTGATTCCCGCTTTTTCGATAGCGGCTAGAACTTGGTCTAAATGAGATAGATGTTCCTTGTAGGACTTCGAATAAATGACGATGTCATCGATGTAAACCAAACAGAAAATCCATAAGTAAGGTGCCAGGATGCCCTGCATGACCCGTTGGAAGATCGAGGGCCCGTTGCGTAATCCAAATGGTAGACGCTTGAATTGAAACAGTCCGCGATGAGTTCGAAATGCTGTCTTTTCGATATCTTCCTCCGCTAATTCTAGTTGAGTGAATCCCGAAAGAGCGTCTAGTGATGATAAGACCTGGGCGCCCGACAGTGAAGCTAGTATGTCCGATTGTCGTGGTATTGGGAACTCGTCTGGGATTGTCGCAGCATTCAGCTTTCGGTAGTCGACGCAGAATCTGGGCTTGCCGTTCCTGTAAGCGATGACCACAGGCGCGCTCCAAGGACTCTTGGAAGGCTCAATTACGCCCTGTTCGAACCACGTATTTAATTGCTCGTCAATTATCTCCCTTTTCTGGGGGGAAGCGTGGTACATTGGCACGGAGATAGGAACTTGGCCGTCCACGGTCCGTATATGCACTTTTGCAGGTAGGCTTCCGAGTCGTCCATCGAAACCAAAGGCTTTGATGCGTCTCCGGAGCATAGCCCAAGCTTCTTCCTTTAAGTGATCCGGCAGGCTTCCGACGTCGATTAATTCTTCCAGTTGTTCCGAAGAGTATGTCGTAGGGTCCGGCATGGCTGCGGTTTTAGGGCCGTATTGTTCTTGCTCGTCATCTGCGTCCTCCTGAGGAAGATTCTCCGTCTCGGTTTGAACCGCTATAACCGTTCTGATAACCTCCGCTGCATCTTGGAATTTCTTAAGTTCTTCTGGCGATTTAGGAGAATCGAAAAAATCTGCTGGGTCGACTATGGTACCGATGATTTCCCCCTTCCTGATGTACCGAGGATGATCCGTGGGGTTTGCTACAGGAATCCATGGGTGTGCCGCTGATATCAATACGTTGGGAACCACGAAGAATGAGTCATTGGCATTAGCTAGAAGATTTTTCTGCACCAGCCATTCACGATCTTCATCCAAATGACCTTCGACTCGAATGGGCCTGCTTTCATGTGGTTTTAAACGATAATCCTCAGAAGCTCTGACCACTTTCTCTTGTAAGCCGAATTTCACTTTTCGACGGTGTCTCTTGGTCTTATTCCTTCTATGGAATTGTCGTCTAACATATTGTCCCACCATGTATGCACTTTGACGCAAACGCCCAAAGTCCTTAGTTCTCTCGACTGGAATCGCTCGGATTCGGTGACCATGCCTGCCAAATGAAACGTGCGTTCCTTCCTCCACGTTACGCGTGACGTTTAGCTCATACGTTTGCTGATAGTCCTCTCCGAGCAATATCGGGACTGTCATTCCTGGAACCACATAGGCCTCCGCTTCGGTTTCCACCACATCCCCTTCTACTGTAGTCATAAAAATCGGAATGCGTACGAACCCTTTCAGCTGTGAGTCTTTATCCGTTAACTGCCATAACTTCATTCTCATGCCTTGTTTGATGGAAGGTTTTGAAAGTAGTTCATTGTAGAACTCGTGAGATATCAGAGTAATGTCCGCGCATGAGTCCAACCTGAGGTCAGTCTCAGCATTATTCAATCCTCCGACGAATCCTCTAGTCGATAGAACTGATATTCCTACTGCAGACATCCCTTCTGGACGGGACCTCGCTTTGGGTACTCTGAACAACTTCTCTTTGGTGGGCGGCGGAATCGGAACGTCTTCCTTGATGTTGCTTGGAGGGTCTTTTACCTCTCTTGGCTTGTTTCCGTCCGGAGGGTCTTTCACTTCTCTGGGAGGATCTTTCTCCACTTCCGGTTCCGAGGAGGGTGAAGGCTTTTCCTTATGCGAAAGGAAGGATTCCTTTACTAAAGAATCTTCGTCTTCCTCGTCCATTCGGTACAAAAGGTGTGAGTTCGACTTTTCCTTTGCTCGGTACGCCTGCCAGAACTCATCTTCCTCTTCTTCCATAAAGACCGTTTGTTTCTTCCAGGGAGTGTTGACGCCGGACTTATGTTCTCTTGAGAAGGAATTCATTTCTTCTTTTAGAACCGCCTCATCAAAATCCGAAGGGTCAGCACTTGATTTATTTTCCGCGGCTAGTCGTTCAGCCACTAAGATCGAGTAAACGCTGCTATAGTAACCTTCTAGGTCTTCCTCTTCGCACGTCTCAATCTTGTAAGCTGCTTTTTGTTGCTTCGCTTCGTAAATCGACCAATCCGGACACTCTTTGTCCCAATGATTATCACTACCGCACACTTTACAAGGCGATGGTGGCAATCGACCCATTTTGGTAGTGACGTGATCATTCTTACTGTAGGGGTATCCTCCCTTTGGAGGGGGCCGTTGTCTCTTCTTCAGCACTTGAAAGGCTTCCTTCATGCTTTCAAGGTTTGAAGTTATTTCTTGCAAGCATTCTTCTCGACTGAGTTGACCAAGGAACGATTCGTGAATTACTTCATCGGACTCCTTCGCCTGATCCTTGCTTGCGGCTAGCTTAGCCGAGCGTTCATACGGACGATTACGATCCACCGATATTCCTAACTTGCGAAGAGTGTAAAGCAAGTTATCTGATGTGACTACATTTGAAGCTTCATGTTTCGCCGCGTGAACCAACGCCAATTCGTGATCCGTTGCTCTTGAATATAGTAGGGAGGTCGAACGAATTGTCTCGAGATTCAGAATAGGCCCCCATGAAATCGGAGCTTTCTGCATTACTAAGTAGACTTCAGTCGGTCCTCCGTCATCGGACGCGACTAACATTCGCGTGTACATAATACGTCGGACGATGAAAGCGGGGGGAGATTCTCTTTCGAATCCTTCTTGACGGAAAGACTGACTCTCGTATTTTCTGTTCATGCCAATCTGCCATGTCCGACCCAAATAGTTGTCCTTGATCCCTTTGAGGTAATGTAAGTAATGAGTTCTCATCTTAGATTGCTCTGCGAATGGTAACGTAGTAAACCACATCCAGATTTTGGAATTCTCCTTCAGACTCTTCCATAACCAGTACCCGAGAGCTACAGGAATGTCTCCTTCAAGAGCCGCCAACTGCTGAATCTTCCAGAAGTACTCGATAGCGGTATCCTTGTTACCGTCCCAAACAGGTAATTGATCTTGCTTTAATTCGTTTCTGATCGTAGCGACTAGATTTCCATAAGGGATATTTCCCTGTGGTTGAGCGTTTGGGTTGGAATTATTCGTATATGGGTCATGTCCTCCTCCCCCTCCTCCTGGGTTTCCGCCGCCGCCTCCTCCGCCCGGGGCATTGGAAGGCGGATCGTTAGGGCCTCGATTGCCAGGATTTCTCGGGGGTTGCCCGTCGGCGCTGTCGTCATCAGATCCATCTGGGTCCCCTTCAGGATGATTATTACGATGTCTCCCTCTCCGGTTGTCCGTCGATCTCGAATGATCCCTGGAAGAGCTCCTCCCAGATCTTCTTTCGCTAGTACGTTGTACAAGATTACCAGCGGTACCCGTGTTTTGTCGACTTGAGGATGGAAGAACTGGGTCGCCCCGAGTTTGATGGGCATCGTTGCTCATATGAGGAGGCAAGGGCCGTCCTTCGAAAGGGTTAGATGCTCGCGACTTGATGGGAGCGTCGATCATTGATGAGGGTTGGCCTCCTTTCGAGGTAGAGATATTCTCGAACGCAGGAGTGCTCGGTAAACCCAAGCCGACTAACACGTTTTGTTGGTACATAGTGTTCGGAGGTGGTAAAGGAACTCCTCCTGGTCTAACGAAAAACTGAGAACTCGACTTGAATGGTGTGCCATATCCTACGTTTAGAATTCGTGGAGATGTGGGAGGACTAGGGCTATTCGCAAATTCATCTGTTATTCGATGTTTCCCTTTCTTATCCCTAGAATCCGCCTTAGGCTCTTGCTCCTCCGTCGAGTATTCGACAATAGTTGGCAGTTTATTCTGAGAACTCTGAGAAGGTTGTTGAGGAAGGTTAGGAAACGAGAGAACCTCAGCCCAGGGAGCTCCGTCTCTCAGCTTCTGGGGAGATTTCACCTGGTCTTGATGATGTGGTACGTTGTCGTAGAAATATCTCAGACGGAGGTCTAACCTGTCTAGATCTTCCATAGCGTCGTAGATGCCGACATCTGTTGAGATGGGAGAAGTGGGCATGGACACGTTCTCTCCCGGTAGAGCGCTACGATATTGTAATTCATATTTCGTTAAATTGTCTTGCGCGCGGCGTAATCGTGTAGAAAGTCCTAACCAAGCAGCATGGATCTGCATGACGTCAGAAGATTCTCGCAGTATAGGCAAAAATGTGTCCTTGGGGTCTACTTTGTAGTAGGACGTTCGCTCTGGAATTAAAGCAGACGTTCTTTCTAAAAAGATCTGTAATTCACCCACTACTTGTTCCACCTGCTCTAATAGCGCTGGTTTTAAGGCATAACTTCTTTGAGGTCCTCTTAGTTCTACAGTCTCGTCTTGAAGTAAATAATTCTTCGAGGACAGGTTGATGGCTCGTTGGTAAGTTGAAATGTCGTCGTCGCTTGAAGCTCTATATTGGGCCATAAGCCTGGCCATAGGAGATCCTTCGTATCCCCTCTGGGCTTCGAGGCGAAAAGTTTGCGACGAAGATTCTATGGTAGAACTCATGTCTGTAAAATCTTTCGTAGGATAAGGGGATTCTACGTTTACGGCGGGAGGAAAGTCAAGTTGCTGAGATATGGAGGAAGAAGGTAGAATCTCTCCAGTAACGCTAACGTCCGTAGTTGGTGATATAGGAGCGGGGGTCTTAAATTCAAACGCCCGGTAAGAGTTAGATGTATAACGAGGCTCCGTAGAAGGGAGTCGTGGTTGGAAGCTCGAAGAAGGGGAAGATGTATCGGCGACAGATCGTGGAAGGAATGGGTGATGTTTGAATCCGACCGCTCGTCCTCGACCGATTATAGCAGAATTCCCTCTAAGTGGAGTGTCGCCCCGTAATACACTGAAGTCGTTGAAAGTTTTATGGATCGCTCCGGGTCCTTTTTTAGGAAGAGGATGTCGGGATGTTGCGGGAGTCGGTAGACCTCTCGCTTTCGAAGTCGGGTGGTTTCTAGTTACTGAACCGGAAGGAGTCCTGGTTGGTTTGGTTGGGGAGGAAGATTGTGAGTGATCGGAGAGTATAGGTTGACTTAACGACGAAGGAGGAGCTCCCTTGATAGGTCTCTGACGCCTAGAACCTTCGGATCGACCTTCTCTCGCTTCCGCTCTAAGATCCTCTTCCACAGATATGTCTAAGCCGGCCAGGCTGTCGTTGGTTCCCACAGTGTCCACCTTTGTAGGAACCTGTTAGAGGATTAACGCCTATTCACGATATCCGAGTAACAACGACGAGTGAGTCTGGCGAGCTTTCGGTGTGACAGAGTTGCTGCACTGGTGTATAGACCTCTGATGAAGGTCAGATCTGAGACAAGAGTCAATCTTACTACGCGAGACGCTACTGATGCTCTGGAATGCCACGAGCGTAGACGTACTCTCTTTCCTCGGAAAGCCGCAGGAAAGTGTAGCAAGACTTTAAGGATTGATGAGAGAGAGAGAAAAGTATCAGTACCACTGGAGAGTCACGAGCTCTCCTCGAATGAATCACTATGCTACTGACCTTGATACTATATCCCTATCACGCGTGTAGTCGAGTCGTGAAGACGATGCTCGAGGGCTGCAAGCCGTGAAAAGAATGATGGTTAAAAAGATACCTTACTACACGTGTGACTGAGGGAATTGTATGTAAGCGTGACTACTGTGACTGAGTGACTACGTAGAATCGGAAATACCAGTAAGAAGGGAATGGATGGGTCAACCAGTAATCCTACCCATTACACCGGTGTGTTTCGGGGGGTAGAGAAACTGTAGATACAAAATCCATAGCATTGATAGCCAACATAGATCTTGCTGTAACTATTCATCTAACTAATAAGATATTGCTTCCTCATCAGCTCTAGGTACTATCAAATGACAAGGCCATGCTATCATGACCAATGCAGTTACATATTGCGCCGGCTAAAATACAGTGCCTACTTTTTCTATATCTGGCTACAGAACTAACCGGCGATCTATCGGAGAAATCACCTTTTCCTGATGTATGCTCACCAATTGTTCAGTACCTTTCTGTGGTCCATTTCGCATGGGCATGGACTCAATTCAATACCTACGCACTCCACAAACATGCTCCACAAAGCCATTTACAAAATGGTTGAGTTCCCATCCAGGTAAGTAGGTTTGTATTTTCGCTTTTTTGCCTTATGCTCACCAACTGCTCAGTACATTCCTGTGGCCTGTTTCACCAGAGCATGGGCTCATTTGCACAAGTTGTCAGGACCTTAATTGTTGTACCTTCAATGTAAACAAAGTGAGTTGCATGAACATGAAAATAGAGGCAATGCATTCATTCATCAGAGTCTGGAAGCCAAATAGAGCAATATATTAGCCACAAGCTACATCAACGACAACCTGGATAGGGCTAAAAGACAGTAATAATCAAGGAATGGTCAAGTAGACTAGGAAAGTCATGTAGGCGAACCAAGCAAATGATTGTGGGAAGAAATCACTTTCATGGGAGAAAGTCAAATTTCAGCGTTACCGCGCTGAAAAAAGTCCTGAGATCCTGGGTAATAAACGAGTCTCTTCGTAAACTCAGAGGACTCGTAACTGTAATTTCAGCTTGGGGAACATCTAAAGTAACTGCACACATGTAATCTGGCAGAGACTAGATCTCAATGCAAAGGAGTTAAAGCTCTCAAATTCAAACCCTGAGCTTCACAAACATATTGGAATAAACTCTACCAGTGGCCCAGCCCTCATCATCAGGAAAGCAACTAATTACCAGCCATTACACTATCAAAACCAAGCAATGCTCTATAATATGCCTTTTCCACCTGAAAATATTTCAGTTGCAGGACCAAGTGTATTGCCTGGTGAGAATAATAACTCAGGGTAGACACACATGCTGGATACCCAACAGAAAAATAAAAAATCTACACAGGATTAATAACACCTGATCCACTTGCCAAAATCAAAATTTTGAAAGCAATCATGTGCCTTCAGATGAGATCTTTTTTTTATGGTATACCAGAGATGTTACATTTCTCTAGAGTGTAATGTGTTACAAGTGTACTAATATCATTTTTAAAAATGAGTGGGAAATTTGAGCTAAAGTGTCACAGATATAAAACTATTAAAATCCACAGATAAATTGTATATATCCATTTAAGTTCTTTGAAATCAAACCAGATGAAGGTCAACCTATTGAGAAATTCTAATTTCAAAATTTATCTCTGAATCCTCTGTGACAGTCCATAGTATAAAACATGCAGCAAGGAAATGTTGGAAGTGTGAAAAAAAAGGATGTGGAGGTTGAATTAACAAGGATCAGTGCACAAATTCCTGTGGTTCATGTGGTTCAAAACAATATGAAGGAAAGGATAGCAGACACCCCTTTTATTCTTGTGAATTTCTTTTGAGGGTTGAGAATGCTACCAAATCTACACTGACTGGGCAAAAAGAATGTCCCATCATTTTTTGGACAAAGTTAGTCCTGTAACGCAAGAACCAAACATTTTGAGAACTACAGTCTGGTGTATGAAACATAGCCAAAAGGGTGTAGATTGTACATACCAAGTCTGGGGATGAACAAGTGAAAAGTCATGATAAGGCAGGGAATTGACTGTGACAAGTGCCAAAAATGGGATGTAACAGAGTGGGAAATTCTGAATGACTGCAACCTACTGAAAGCAATTCACAACTTGAGGAAGAGATATTTTGAACACTGGATCTCCCTGCTATTGTTATAAGCTTCATAAAGTCTCTGGGCTAGAAAATTTTATATCCTCCTCTAAAAGGTAAATTTGAACCTGTTCTCCATTTTATGTATTTTTCACTCAATATATTTGTTGGAATGAGGTAAAATGACTCCCCATCAATGTTTGTAGTGTGTATAATACAAAGGTTGGTAGAAATATTAAAATGAACATTGCATGATGTCCGTAGAAGCTAATTTCCAGAGTTTTTCTGGAAGTAAACAAGTATCTACAACATTGGTCCTTCTTTTCTGCAAGAAGAAAAAATGCTACCATCCTTTTGAATTGATCCATGGAGACTCAGGATGTCTTTTAAACAATGCCTAAAGTATAGCATGATAGCAAATAAATTTACACTAGGTATAACTTGAAAAGTCCCAAATAAAAGTACATTTTGCATAGAGCAATCATCCTGGACCAATCCTTAACATTTTTCTTGGTGAATT
>NW_001889879.1:417079-607062 GCF_000143565.1 Laccaria bicolor S238N-H82
GGCACACCTTTCTTGCTCTATGCAAGATGTACTTTTATTTGGGACTTTTCAAGTTATACCCAGTGTAAATTTATTTGCTATCATGCTATACTTTAGGCATTGTTTAAAAGACATCCTGAGTCTCCATGGATCAATTCAAAAGGATGGTAGCATTTTTTCTTCTTGCAGAAAAGAAGGACCAATGTTGTAGATACTTGTTTACTTCCAGAAAAACTCTGGAAATTAGCTTCTACGGACATCATGCAATGTTCATTTTAATATTTCTACCAACCTTTGTATTATACACACTACAAACATTGATGGGGAGTCATTTTACCTCATTCCAACAAATATATTGAGTGAAAAATACATAAAATGGAGAACAGGTTCAAATTTACCTTTTAGAGGAGGATATAAAATTTTCTAGCCCAGAGACTTTATGAAGCTTATAACAATAGCAGGGAGATCCAGTGTTCAAAATATCTCTTCCTCAAGTTGTGAATTGCTTTCAGTAGGTTGCAGTCATTCAGAATTTCCCACTCTGTTACATCCCATTTTTGGCACTTGTCACAGTCAATTCCCTGCCTTATCATGACTTTTCACTTGTTCATCCCCAGACTTGGTATGTACAATCTACACCTTTTTGGCTATGTTTTATACACCAGACTGTAGTTCTCAAAATGTGTGGTTCTTGCGTTACAGGACTAACTTTGTCCAAAAAATGATGGGACATTCTTTTTGCCCAGTCAGTGTATGTACATACTTTGATTCTTCGCCATCAGAAGTATCATGAAAAAGTGGTATAACAATTAATGTCATGCTCACATGTTGGTGGCCACTGTAAGTATGTATTTTGTGGTAATTTTCTGGAATTTTTACCAAGAGAAAGGTTACTATAAGTCAGGAAATCCCTCCTTTTTCTCTTTTTCTCTTTCCTTTTATACTCCCACAACCATGATAACCGGGCCGACCCTTTGACTTGACCTTTATTTTGACGGGGTCAACCGGGTCAAGACAACACTGGATGCACTCGCGCGAGCACCTCAGTGCCGAAACATTGTGTTCACATCAGACTCAGATACATCTGGCAGTTGGGGCAATTGCAGGGACTGTTTCTCAGGTGGCGACTTACCCATTGGAAGTTGTTCGACGTACTCAACAAGCGAGCGGTGCTGGCTCTCCTGATAGAATTATTGGTTTTCGAGAAACTGTAGCGCGTGTGTGGACGCGGGCAGGATGGCGAGGATTCTTCTCAGGGCTGGGAATAGGCTTGATCAAGCAGGTCCCGATGCACAGTATTTCATTGGCAGCTTGGCAGATAGCTAAACGGATTCTCGATGTTTAGGGCGAAGTTGATGCACCTCATCACCCAAGTTCCCTCTTCCTTTTCCTTTTCCTCTGCTGTTAGTTATCTCAGTATCACGCTCACAATGCTCACAAAGGGTTATAACTGAAGCAGGCTTCTCATTTCATTCTCTTCTTTCTGTCCATCCAGGCTTGGAATAATTTCAACTGATGGTGAATACTCACTTTCGGGAGGGCACTTGCTTTCCTCTTGTTTCGACTGACATTGAATGGGATGTTTTCCATTAACCAGCATGTATGCTTTGCTCTGATCACTGCTACTTCCAAACAAGCACGTTCTACTTGTCTAATCATCAGATTGTCCTGCTGTTATCACATCATCTAAATGGGCGATAGAGTAATGGTCAGTGGATATCACGATAGTAACAAAGGTTTGGCTAACCAATTTTGAGCACGGCGCGAACCAGCTAGAAAGGAAACCATTTTAGCAAGCAATCTGAGGCAGTGAAGAGCAAAAGAAACACAAACCTGTGTTGCAAGGAGGTACTGCTGCCGCTTTGAGATGAGGGGATCGTACACAGACTGCTTCTTCATATCTAAACATCATAGTATTCAGCGTCTACTGAGTTGCGAATGGATTGAACGCACCATTTTCCCCTCGTCCATTACAATCAATGCCCAACCGTGAATTCTTCTCCGTGATCTGCCGGCTGCGAACCTCTGTGAGGTTTTCTATCGGCGAAAGACCGCTATTTTCTGCCAGAGCGAGAGGGACAGCGTCGAGTGCGGAGGAAAAGGCTCGCATCGCGTATTGTTCGATAGAGGGAATCTGTTACGAGGTTATGAAAAACTAAAAGAGAACGTGAGGCCGGCTGGACATACCTCATCAGCGGCTTTTGAAACAGCAATTGCGCAGCTGATGTCCGCTGATCCACCTCCATATACGATGCGGTTATCCACGATCATGTTGCGAACGACACAAATGGCGTCGTGGAGTGCACGTTTGGCCTCATCGACGATCTATAGTGGGAGAAAAACATCATCAACGAGACTCTAAAGAAGATGAGCGGGAAAGGGTACCATTTTGTTGCTTCCGCGCACAAAGATGGTAACAGCACGCGTGTTTGCACATTCTTCAATGACGAGCATCTTATCGCGAGTTGTACCGAACGAAATTTCTCGTACAATGCCCGCTTTGCCCAGCTTCTCTTTGGTGAGGTCTTCAAAGCGGGGAACGATTCGCCCATGTGTCGCAATGGCGATGAGCTGGGAAGGAAAGAAAAGATGAGACGTCAATCAAACGATACATGAATAGATCAAACTACAAACCTCGATTTCTGGGCCTCCAACCCATCTCACAGAGGGCAATTCGTTCTGCATCAACAAATGGTTGGCCTCATCATCAAAGCCCCATTGACAGATGACTAAATTCGCGCCAGTATCCTTCACTCGCTTGATCATGTCCGCAAACTTCTCTTTCTCGTACTCCCTGAGTTTCTTATACTCCTCCACACTGGTGATATCAAGCTTGTGCTTCGTCTTGGGGCGAGGGGGCTCGAAGGGGCATGTCAGGATGGCTAAACGCGCGTCTTTGACTGTACGTGGCATTTGGGGGTGTGACATGTCCTTGTCGATGAGGACACCGCGAATGAGTGTGGTGTCTGCAAGCGATCCGCCCACTTTGCCGTCGACTTTGATCATGTCGAACGGCACGTCGCGTCGCTCAAGATCGGCGACTGCTAGCACTGCGTCTACTGCAATTTGTGCGAACTGTTGGTGTTCTTTTGATACACTACAAATAGGGTAAAAATAAATTTGGTAGGTCAGTGGATAACACTTGCATCTTGCTTCCGAGACTGGTCATTGCTGTTTTGAGAAGATTGTCTGTGCTTTCCTTTGAGAACTCGATGCGGTCGGAGATGCTTTCCAGGTGCTCAACGGCAACTGCACATGCACGTTCAAAACCATCTGCAATTCGGATGGGGTGGATCCCTCGGTCCAAAAGGGCTTCACTCTGTTCCAGAAGAGCACCAGCAAGTACTAAATATATCTAAGCATCAACAACCTGAATGTATGTGAAAAAGAGAGATTTTACGCACCAACGACACCAGTCGTCCCATCCCCGATCTCATCATCTTGACTTTTTGACAGCTGAACAAGGAGCTTGGCGATCTGATGCTCGACTTCCATTTGACCAAGGATCGTAGCGCCATCGTTAGTTACCGTAATCTCACCGTCGGGTGATATCAGAATTTTGTCCAAGCCTGCCGACGAATGAGCACTATGGGGATGGGGGAGCTTTGGGACATACCTCGCGGTCCCAGCGATGTCCGGATGATGTTCGCTACTGTACGTGCAGCGAGAATATGCGACTAGAGGGATGTAGTTTGAAAAAGACAAACTGCGATTTGATTATGGTACCTTGATAGCCTCGATGCCATGAGTACGTGTTTTCTTCGCTTGTTCGCGAACAATAATGAAAGGTCGTCCATACTGCACAAGAAAAGTAAGTTTTGTATGATTTTATTGAAGAAAATGGTACCTCGTCAGTAGCGTAGACGGCAGAGTTTGGATCCATGGTCGTGGCAAGAGCGCGTCGAACAAAAGTCTTGTCTTAATCTTTTGTGACTTGCGTGTGACATTGATTGCATTCTTCAATCGTGTTGAACAACTTTGCTCGCAATTACATCTTTCATCAGAACCCCGTCAACTTCACTTGTTCATTTTCACGATTGTCTTTCGATTCTCTTCTCTTATGGAACACGAAATCGATGGCTGGATCGAACAGCTCAGCCAATGCAAACAGCTCACAGAGGCCGATGTCAAACGACTCTGCGACAAGGTGATTCCTTGTAGCGCGCCACTGCGCTGTGGTTGTGCAGGCACAGGAAACAATGTTCTGATGATTTGATTGTACAGACCCGCGAAATCTTGATGGAGGAGTCCAACGTTCAGCCAGTGAGATGTCCTGTAACGGTCTGTGGTGATATCCACGGCCAATTCGTGCGTCTATCCTCCCTGTATAAACCCTTTCGCTCACACTGAGCGTCTCGTAACCCCTCCTTCAAACCCCACACCGTCCGACCCATCTGCAATCAGCACGATCTCTCAGAGCTCTTTCGAATCGGAGGCAACTCGCCCGATACAAACTACCTATTCATGGGTGACTATGTTGACCGTGGATACTACTCCGTCGAGACAGTAACGCTCCTCGTCGCCCTCAAACTGCGTTATCGCGACCGTGTCACCATCCTACGCGGGAACCACGAGTCAAGGCAAATCACGCAAGTGTACGGATTCTACGACGAATGCCTCCGCAAATACGGGAACGCCAATGTTTGGCGGTTCTTTACAGATCTTTTCGATTTCCTCCCCCTTACTGCCCTTATCGACAACCAAGTGAGTGACTTTTATGTGCCGCTCAGGGCCCGCCTCCGCATCTCGATTTGATTAACCAACTGCTGTTTCAAATAGATATTCTGTTTGCATGGTGGCCTGTCACCCTCAATCGACACTCTCGACCATGTACGCTCTATTGACCGTGTGCAAGAGGTTCCGCATGAAGGGCCGATGTGCGATCTGCTATGGTCTGATCCCGACGATCGTTGCGGGTGGGGAATATCACCGCGTGGGGCGGGCTACACGTTCGGCCAGGACATCTCAGAAGCATTTAACCACAATAATGGTCTAACACTTGTAGCAAGAGCCCATCAGCTAGTTATGGAGGGTGCGCTCCTTTGCTTCCTGATTTGCTCCTGTACTGATATCTGTCTCGTCATCAAGGCTACAGTTGGGGTCAGGACCGGAACGTGGTGACGATCTTTAGTGCTCCAAATTATTGCTACCGATGCGGCAACCAAGCGGCGATCATGGAGATAGATGAAAAATTATCATACAGCTTGTGCGTTCTCCCTCCTTCTCAGTCTTTGTTCGTTTTCCAACTAATAACCCCACCATGCAGCCTACAATTCGATCCAGCTCCGCGGGCCGGGGAACCCCTCGTTTCACGACGTGTACCTGATTACTTCTTGGTATGTACTGCTTGTCTTGGAGTTACTCACTTCTCATCGTCGTTGTTCACCATCTTTTTTTTGTTCGCAGTGATGATAATAACGTACATACACTTCGTCAGTGTACAATGATTATTGAGAAGAGACTTGCTAGAGCCCTTGTGCATCCAGGCACGCCAAAATCAGACCAAGAACTGTGTAACCTCACTTTTACTCGATATCGGATATACCTCTTCCTTCTTTCTGAGATCCGATTTCTTTTCCTTTTTACGTCCCGTTTTTTCTAATACTACATTGTTTCTGTTCGTGCCTACGCTTGAACGCTCTTGAGCTGTTTGACCTCTGCACATAAAATGACCGAATCACGTGTGACGTCATAATGCAGGAAGATGATAAGGTTTTGGAGTTGTTAAATATCCTCATCCGAAACCTTTACAATATCTTTCTTCTTTGCATTCATAACCAACCATGTACAACCCGTTCTCTGCTTCTCGTGCCGTCGCACTGCGTCAAGGAGGAGTTGTTAGACGTGCCATGGCCACTGCGTCGTCTTCGGCAAAGGGCAAAAGTACTAGGTGAGTTGGACATCTGGTGAAGACGAACGCGAATGATATAACCCGTCGCCGCCCATTTCTTGTATGCGCACAGCAAGAAAGATTCCAACGTACGTTGGAATCCACACTTTTACTTATTCAATCTCTTAAACGTGAACAGGTTTTAGAGGCAGAGAAACGACACCACAAGCCAACCCCCCCACACGAAAACGCACCAGGGTGGAACGAGGAACTCGCCACTGAGTCCGAGGCTCATGTGAAGGTACGTTTTATCACGCTCCCTCGTCTTTATTGTTCCCAGTCGAACCCTGCGCTGCTCAGGCGGACCAAGCCCCTGGAACACCAAGCGACCTCCAAGCTCGTACAGTCGAACACGTGCGCACGCAACTCACCGAAGAGGCGGTGACGATCAATGAGGAGAAGGAAGCGACGTCGACGACGGCATTTTATGAGCGTGACGAAGTGACGGGGCCTCTGAAGGGTGCGGAGGGGAAAGAGGATTTGCTGGCGGGATATAACAATGCGCCGACGACGAAGAAGGAGGTGGAAGGGGTCCGGAAGACGAAGAAGAAGGGTCAAGAGGCGCGAGGCGCTTGATCATTTGACTTCACTGCAGGGTGTTTTTGAAGGCCTCGAGGACGGGATGGGTCTTCAGCGGGATTCCGACGGAGTTTTTGACGGAGAAGAGAAAAGCCTTTATGTAACGTTGTACTATCAAGTTCCCCGTAAGTATTATCGAGTGAAATATTGTGTTGAAAGGTGTTTGCATCCAAGATCCCGATCAGATCTGTACTGGCAGTGCTCGACGCTGGCTTCGACGTCGTCAAGCGACTCTTACCACAGTGCTGCTTGGGTACTTGGAGTCCTTTCCAACCTATGATCATGAACTTGCCACGAACTCCAGTCATCCTCTTCGGGAGCCTATCATTCTTCTTCGCCTTCTACTTGATCTACGCTGCAGAACTCCACGTCCTAGTCCCCCACCTCGTAAAGTACACATCAACCCGACCTGAAATCCTCGCGCAACTGCGCTGGTACCAAATCCTCTCAAGTTCGATATGGCCGGGGGTGGTCCTTCATCCACAGGGAGACCGCCAGCACCCCGAACATAACCCAGCGTCCGCGCGCAGGCCTTTTACAAGGCATATAGTTGCGGTGGGTGATTTGCATGGGGACCTGCCGAATGCGCGAAAGGTGTTGCAGTTCTCTGGTATTACGGACTCGAATGGCGATTGGACGGGCGATGTTGATTTTTTTGTGCAGACGGGGGATATTATTGATAGGTGGGTTGTTGGTTTTTGCGGTATTTTTTTGGTGTGCAGCTAAAATATCTTGTAGGGGAGACGATACGATACCCTTGTTCTTTTGGATGGACAAACTCCGCTCGCAGGCGGCGGCTGTTGGAGGGACTGTACTCTCTCATCTTGGGAACCACGAATGGATGAACGTGATTGGTATGTATTCTATTTATTCCGTTAAAACAACATATTTACACGTCTGGAAGGTGATTGGAGGTAACGCTCCGCCCATATTATTCTTGTCGACCATCCCATGCTTAACGTTCACTCTCGTAGATACGTATACCCAACAGAAATAAAAACTTTCGGCAGCGTCTCCGCACGGCAACAAATGCTAACAACAGGCCGCATCGGGCGTTCATGGGCAGCAAACTACACCACCGCCTCCCGACTCCCACTCCACGCATATCTCGGGCCACCCAACACCCCATACCCACCCAAATCCATGAAAATCCACTACGAAAAAGATTCGGACGGGGAGCTCGATCCAAGCTATTATTACGACTCTAGCAAACCTCTTTCCCACTCTGCCATTTCTTTCGTACATGGTGGGTTGTCCCCGACGTATACGGAGTTGACGCCTTTCCCGTCGAGGATCAATCAGATTTCGGATTCCCTATTGGCTAAGCTGCAGAGAAGACAACCGCCCCCGCCTCATCCGCCAAACCAATACCCTGGTCTCCCGCTGAGTTTGTGTTATCTTGCTTCACCTCACTGTTAATTATCTGAATCCCTCGGTTTGTTTAGGTACGACACAGGAAGAAGAAAGGTTATATGATGGTAACGGCCCATTGTGGTACCGAGGCTGGGCTACGGATCCCGACAAGAAAGTGTGTGCGGACGTCGATAGGGTGCTCGCCAAAACTGGGACGAGGAGGATGATCATGGGACATACTCCCGATTTCAAGGTTTGTATTATCATATCATCCGATTAAGTGCTCAACCTATTCGTGTAGAATATCAAGGCAAGATGTGGAGGGAAAATCATCATCATCGATACTGGTGCGTGACGCTGAAATTTGAGATTGATTGACTCTCAACAATTGTCGTTCTTCAAGGCATTTCACACGCATATGGTGGTGCACTTTCTGCGTTGTCACTATACTATAGCCTCAAACCCATTGGAAAAGACGCTGATCGACGATGGGTAGAAAGGGAGGTGGTTAGCGCAATCTATCAACATAGACGCGACATTCTCGTTACAGAGGAACGGGAGGTTGTTGGTGATTTCAATGTGTAGTGGAAGCGGACTATTGTACATAACTTATCAATAGAAATACAGACATTAATGAATTCCAAGGACGATCCACTTCTGCTCAGAGACGTTTTTGGCTCTGGATTGGGTTGATTCTCCGAAAAGATCAGAGCTTGGATTGACGATGCTTGACATCAATTGTCCTCCACTGTACGAGCCGTTAACTTCTCACCCGCAACAAGCCCAGGGTAAAAAGCACTCACCCAAGGATACCAAGGCGAAACATTCTCCGACAACTTATCCTTAAACTTTGGCAGTCTCCTCTCCTTGAACGCCAGCACCCCTTCCTTCCCATCATTCGACATCGCACCCAACTTGATACCCCTTGAATCAAGCAAATGATTTTCCTCAATCGAGCTTCCAGAGTGCTGCAACAGCCCTTTAGTGTAAGCGATCGACACCATAGAAGTATTAGCTGCCAGCTCCTCCGCGAAGGCTTTGGCGGCGGGATACACTTCCTCACGGGTGGGCAGGATCTGGTGGTATAGATCCTTGATGTACGGAGACTCGGGGGTTACGGTTGCTCCTGTGAGGAGGAGGGAGTTGGCACGGGAGTGTCCTATGAGACGGGGGAGGAGGTAAGTTGAAGTGGCTAGAATCGTTTTGTTTTGTGCGTCAGTGTGGTAATTTAGTGAGGAAGAGGATTACATACCCTCTGGAACAATCCCACGTCGAACAAAAGGGAATGTGAGCTTTGCACCAGCCCAGACGAAGCGGAAGTCAAAGGGAAGGTGAAATGCTGTCATCCCAACTCCAGCCTGTGGGCAAAATGTTTGCTCAGAAAGATGCAAGAAAGCACAGATGTGAGCTCACGGCATGGCCATTGATTGCTGCAATGGTGATCTTGCGGCACCTCATGATGGCAAGAGAGACTTTCCCTCCCCCATCTCGATGTGCTAAGGTAACAAAAAAAGTCAGTTGATCAGACGTGTTCGGTTTTGGGATTGAGTTCACCATGTTCACCCTCCTTCTCGGCCTCTGGACGCCAGAGGACTTTCCAGCCGCCGGAAATGTCAGCCTTTCAAACAGGTTAGCACCGAGAGTAAGGCCCTAAAATACTGGACTTACCCCGGCGCAGTATGCGGGGGCGGTATGCTCCGCTGTGAGAATGACTACGCGAACGCGGTCGTCTCTATCGGCCAAGTCAAAGACTGTGGTCGTTTCATCGACAATGTTCTCTGTAAATGTATTTCGACTGTACAGTCCGATGTAAGTAAACTAATGAGTCCTCTGAAGAACACTCACTGCTTTGCACGATTGAGAACGATTGTCAGAATTGCTCCGTCGAGAGTAACGATGATGTCCTTGAACCCTTGTGCGTGATAGTCAGGAGAAGCCATTACTAGATGTCTTGGACCTGCAAGCTAAGAATAATATTCAAGATTGCAGTGGCCCAAGCCCAAGAGCTGACTGGCAGAGAATATGGCTGACCTTTGTTGCAAGGGCCAACAAAAATCCATTATTCGGAAGTACCACGGTCCACTGGCGGTGATGTACTGGTGTTCCCCATCATTATTACCCCCTCTGAACCAATCACCGCGCACAAGCCTGCAGGCAACATCGCAATAACCTCATGTCTTTCGAGCTTATTTGAACTACAGACGTATTCTCTTCCCCCTTCTAACCTGATGGCCGATCTCAAGTCGAGAATTGGCGGCAAACGTAAATATTTTTCAAACCTCGTTTGGAAACGTGAAGATCATCAGCTCGGACATTCGGGGCACCACAAGCGCGCTTCCTCGCTCACTTACAACTCGAGGAGAGAGGAAAACACCCCCGCTGATTATGACAGCGATGCCTCAAGCATTGCTTCGAGCAATTGCGGCGAAGAAGCTTACTTTCTTCCGAGCAACGGAGGGGAAAGAAGGGGGGAGGGTCCAACCGCGCCGTTTCGCAGGTTCCGATCTGCAGAACCCCCATCCCTGCTCAAGAGGATTGAGCTGCCCATACTCCCCGCCAGCAGCCCCACAAAACGCGCTAATGCAGTCCAGGAGAGCCCAAAGCGGTTGATCGAGAGAATCGGGAATGGGCTCTATGCAGCCCAGCACACTCCGATAATGCTACACTCGGAAGACATGGATATTGATAGCACACCTGCACCAGATGGAACTATTGCTGAAGAGGCGCCCAATGGTCATGTTTGGACTGATCAGGCAAGGCATGAGGCAGTGGCAGTTTCCGGAATCAATACAATGGCTGTATGTCACAGAATGTCTTGTTTCTTTGTTTCGCTCATGTCGACCGATCGATTGGCATTCTCGTTTGTTAGATTGACACTGTGCACGACGAGGCGGGAAAGTGCATTGTTGAAAGTGCACCAACCATCTCCGACGACTCCCTGAACAATCGCGTTGAAGATAGCAATGGCGACCATCGTCAACCAGCCGATGAAGGCTCGGCAGCGCACAAAAACCTCGAAGCAATTCCAGGGCTCACATTTTCTGAACGGGACAATAACTTAAATGCTCCAGTCCAACATCAGAATGCCGCTGCATCTTCCTCTTCTTCTCCCGCTTTTCTTGTTCCTGCCACTGAAGGCGGATCTCTGGAACAAACTATGAATTCTTCTACGACCCCACAAGCATTGCCTACCAGAAATTCGCCTCATTCATCCCCCGAAGAAGGCCAATGGGAAGAACCGAGTTTACCAGTGCCGCCTGACTTTATTTTGAATGTAAGGAAGCTGCTACTGCCTCTCATCACGCAAAACGCCCAATGTCGAACCGATTTTGGACAGGAAACAATACCAAGTCCCGAGTCCGTTGAGAGGGCGCTATCCGGTGTTGTGGACGACGAGGCCTGTACCTCGTTTGCTGGGCAAATGCGCGGCATAAGGAGGGAAATGGTGGCACTGAATGCAACGGCCGTCAAGAAGCCGGTAGTGAGTATCCAAGCTGATGGTTCACAGGTTGCACAAGAAGAATCTGGCTCGATGTCGAGTCAGTCACTGCCCGTAGAGAAAGCAAACCGGACGCCGCCATGGGGTCCTCGTGCTATGCGTCAAGGCTCATCTCAATTGAAGAAGATTGAACTGATGAAAAGCCCAAGTTACGGTGACTATTTCAAGAAAGGACAGAACAAAACCGAAGCACCCATCGCGAAAGGACCTAAATACCACGAACAATTGAAACCCAAAGACAAGGCGGATGAATCGTCCAAGTATCTTCAACTCAGGGAGATTCGTAATCGAAGGGCTGGTTACGAAGCCAAAAGATCGTCGACAAAAGACTATGCGTCTCGACAAGATTCACTGAATGGCCAAGTGGAGGCGGGAAGAACGTCTGACCGAGACTATGCGCGAAGCCATTACAGGAGAGATTCATCGGACATGCAGATAGAAGCAAGACCAAGACGGTCGTCAATTCCAGACCGCCGTTCGGACTCGTTGGAGAAACCTCCCGCGCCCGTACGAACACCAACTACATTGGCTTTCAAGGACTCGGGCAGCAAAGGCTCATTGGATCCAAGACGACCATCTCTCTGGCATGATCCCAATATATCGTCAGACGGCATTGACAGGACGAAACGGCATGTAGCCCCAGACCGTCGAACCTCACACAGCAGCACATCTGCTACTCGCCGGAGTCCTTCACGATCTCCTCCACGTCGTACACGTTCGCCTCCTTACTCTCGCTCCCATGCACGCCCAGATAAGATACACAGCCCTTCTCGTCGTCGATATTCCCCGCCTCCGCCATCTACTTCTCGTTCCGCCGACTTTTCATCTCGTCGGGCCCGCTCACCTGCCAGGAATGGACGGTCACCCAGCCCTGAGCATCTACGAGTCAAAAGAGGACGCTCACGATCACGTTCTCCCATCAGCAGGTATCAAAAAGAGGCTTCGCCAACCCGCAAGGACCTTTACACGTCACGTCATCGCTCTCCATACTATCCGGAAGCCCCTCGTCGCTCAGCTAAAAAGCCATATTCCCCCATCCGTCGATCCAAGTCACCCCCAATGCGGAAACGAACTCCGACAATTGAGCGCCTAGATAAGACTCCGCGGAAATCACGTTCCCCGAAACGAAGACGTTACGAAAGTCCTCAGCCTCGCACGGAAATAGACTCACGTTCACCCTCACCGTCACGATCACACTCACTTTCTGGAAGCCTTGGCACAGGAAAACGACATAGACTCCCAGAATCACGCCCTGCATCAACAATAATATACAGTCCTCGACGCTCCTCGACCAGATCGACACTTGAAGGGCTCAATGAAGAAGAGAGAAAACCCAAAATAAATCACTTGAATGGGACCTCAGCTACTCAACCACGCCCTCCGACCCCAGTTCTATCAAATTCCTGCCACAATGTTCCTGGTTTGTGGTTTGTCAAAATGGGCTCAAAACATACAAATATTTTGGAATGTTCTTTTGAAATTGACAAAGAAACAGCAGCAAAATGGGATATTCCTGAAATGTAAGTTTCAAACTCTCCATTAATGTTCCCTCTTTCTGACAATGAACAGTTCTTTGATATCGGAGAAAAGAACTGTACCTTCGCAGATGGGCAAGCCACGATTATGTCTACAGATTCTCTGTCTGCCCACAGATCTTGTTCAATCAGTCCAAGGAACAATTCAACCAGGAGCTTCTGCAGGGGATGTTGCCATTGCTTTATCCACCATCAAAGAAAGCTGGCCTCCAACAGGCAACCTGATTATTGAAGTCAACCCAGGGACCGGCCATGGTCATACTTGGTTACCTTTTGACTTGGTGAGTCCACATTCATGTGCCAGCCAGCTGTAGGCAAGTATGCTCATAATGGTTTGAAAGGAACCAACAAGTCCTTCCGTGAATTTGGAAGACCACATTCATGAAGGCAAGAATGTTGTTCAGCTGATCCAGCTTGCTGGAATGGCGGATCATATTTTTGTTCTTTTTGCATCTCTGCAACAACCTCCTTCTCCTCCTCCTCCCCCTCCTCCCAAGTTTCCTCATGATCTGAACAAGGTTCTTGCCGAAACCAAATTGAAGTTGGGAGATGTTGGGAGTATTCCCCCTCTTGTCACCAGTGTCAGTGTAACATTAGATTCAGATGATCCTAATTCATAATTTCTTGGAACATACCATTTTATGATCTCAAGTGATATGTTTGAGATTGCTGCATCTGCTCCGTGGAACACGGTATTGTTACACATCCAAAGTCAAACGCGTCTAGGTTCTTAGTTTCCATGTAAAATCTATACACCAACACCTCAGGGTATCGTGGATCATCTATTGAAGCTGCCGGTTGTAAGAATAAATAGGCTTCTGCGATTCATCGTCGGAGGTTGGGTTATCATGAGGGTTCGGGTATCAGGAAGCCCACGAGACACTGATCGAGCATGAAATCAACGTTAACCCAAGCGTGCGTTGTGGCTGGATTTGTCTTGTCAGCTCGAAGGAATGCAGATGAATTTCGAGCGACTCACCAAAAAGCTTGGTCCCATCTCTTCCAGCGACACGCATTAGCTCTTTCTCACCACCAGGGTGAAATGGCAGATACGGTGTAATGTTGTAGACCTTCCCGTTAAAGGCGGACCAGGCATCATCGCGCTTATTATGCTGTTTCAGTACGGACGGTGGTATCCGCATAAGTGTATCCACTCCCTAAACGCCGGATGATCGATATCATATTGATAAGCCCAAGGAAGCGAACTCACCCGCAAGTCCTGACCGGAGGACTTCAATGCCGCCCAGTCAAGAGGACTATGACCCGGAGCGAGGGCCACCTTTTCCCTCTTCTTCGAAGGCTTAACAGGCGCTTTCGTCGTTGTAGGTGGGACCGCGAGGGAAGAACCAGACGAAGCCGCCCGAAAGGGAACACCTGGAGTGCGCACAGCTAGTCCGGGGAATGGTGGTGGAGGCATCAGCTGAGTATCAGTTAAGATGCTCGGTATTTTCTGAGTTTTCACCCTCTGGGCACTATTGAGGCTGGGAAACGCTGGTGGGGAGTCATCAGCCTTGTCTTGCTCTGTCTCTGTTGCTTCGCCCTCGTCGTCGGACGGAGGTGGGGATATCCTGTTTAGAGAAGGGACATCCGGAGTGCTCGTTTCTGGCACAGCGGATGTGCCCGAGTAGAGCCAACTTCGAAGATACGAGGTCATGTTGAAACTTGAGAGCAGTGGAGGGGAAGAGTTGACTTGACGGAGTCATATCTTGGTCATCAACGGGTCGGAGCTCCGAGCACACGTTGTTTACATACTTCCGCTTCAAATCTTTATGACTCGGGCGCTATGTTTCCTTTTGACCGTTTCTGCGGAAAAATTCTTACTGAAATATTCAAATATCCAGTATTTATTAATCTTGAGCGCAAAAACAGCAAGCAGTGGTATCGTAAAATGTCGTAAAACCGTAACTATCATGATTGAGTGAAAATCTCTTCCTCGTCCCACTGTTTAGATCTACTTGTTATGACTATGACGCGCTCGACGACGTCCAAGGCTCGACAAATTCAAGAATGGCTTCGGTATCGGGACCGTGAAGGACGCCCTTTGACGTCCTTCATTTGCACGACTTGAGGGCTCAGAGGCTTGAGGAAGACGGCACCAAGGATGACAGCCAAGAGAAGGAGAAGCATCGCGAAGAGGGATAGCCAGGGCTACATAAAAACATCAACATCACAAGCAAAAGTGGAAGCATGGTAACAGAAATGCTTGAAAACATACCAAAGAACCGAAATGCGACTTAAACCCTGCTCTCCGAAATCGAGTTTTGGCAATAGCCCACATGGCAATCGTGAATATGAACGCCAGTTTGGCGACGAAGAAAGTAAACAAAGAAAAACCCATGAATACCCTTCCGGAATTCTTTACTGGGCGGCCGGACGAGATCGGTATGAGGGTTAATATAGTCAGGAAGCAGAGGACGGAGGCTGATAGCGAAAGAAGCCAGAAGGTTAGTTGGGGTGGGTCAGCTATGTGGCCTGCAGGACAAACCTATCGGGAAGAGGATCAGCGCGCTGGTGATTGGCGTAGCTATTTGAGGCTCCCATGTATACCCCAGTCTGGTGGATAAGCGACCCGCGATTCAATCATAGTCAATAAAAAGACGAAAGAACAGCGATTCGCACCTCATGGGGTTCATGCAAATAGGATCTGAGTCAAGACACCAGCCCCAAATACCGAATCTTACACCTCCTGCTTCGGAAGCATAGAGGAAATACAGAGACTTTGAGATGGGGAGCGAAAATGTGATGAGCGTCCTACACAAAGGTGTTATCAATATGCAAAACCTTGTGTATGAACGGGCTGAACTCACAAGAAGATAAACGATACAAAGGTTGGGAAGAAGAGGCAGAAAACATGAGGAAGAGTCAAAGCCATTCACATCCAGCGGGCCTTTGTCAGGACGAGCTAAGAACTGCAAGCTGCAGCTAAGAGCCGGCGAAAGTCCAACTCGTGATCTCCTATTTGGGCATCGGCGAGGGGTCGTGGTCGATGTTGTCCTCAAAACAAAAGTCTGATGCAAAAGGTAAGAGGTACAGGCAACTTTTGCTGACCTTCCCAAAAGTAGTGGCTTGGATAAACCGTTGGAACTATTTTTATCTTTATCAAACACTGAGAAACTTCTGTTGATGCTATCGCAATGTCCATGTTACAGCCATGTGCAGAACATAGGGCGCGGCATGATTTTTTTTTTTTTCGCCAAATAAACAAACGGATTTATGTAGTTGTGAAGTATTGTCTATGTAGCACGCTCAAAAGTGGTCCATTCAGCTTGAAATTAGATTCATTCGACACCGATTTCAAATCTGCACACGTCGATGTACCCATGTTCCATCGACCGCAAGAAATAATCACTGTATCGTCGGAAACGATCATCTGCGACGTTCGATACACAGCATCCACAACTCAATGTTCCCCCTTCGCCCGTTGCGTCTTTTGGGCAGCTCAGACCTTCAGGTCAAGTTTCCGGAGGAGGGGGAATTATTGTAAGCTTATTGGTGCTTTATCCTGCTTGATCAATGTTTCTGGAAGGCCGGACGTGGCCCGTCCCATTCATGCCCTGCAACCCGTGACATGATTTCGGTGGATTGAAGGGGGCGGCAGCTTGACGAATGTATATAAAGGTCAACAGGCAGACAGGGCGGACGAGAATTGAGGCTGGAGGCTGCCACGTCAACGTCGTTCTTGCGGTTTTGTCATGTACATAATTACACATTCATTCTCTCCTCGCAGTGGAAATTTATATACTCTCAGATGCAGATTCAAAATCTGCGTCGAATGGTTCTATTTTCAAGCTGAATGGACGACTTTTGAGCGTGCTACATAGACAATACTTTACAACTACATAAATCCGTTTGTTTATTTGGCGAAAAAAAAAAAATCATGCCGCGCCCTATGTTCTGCACATGGCTGTAAAGTCTTCAAGATTTTTTGTCACCAGCAAACTAGCGACCACGAGATGTAGCACCCCAGGGCCTTGAGGAAGAAAGAAGAAATGAATGAGTGTAGTACACAATACAATTGGAACACACAAAAGCAGAAAATGGCGACTTAGAAGTACTAAAAAATAGATAAGAAAGCCAAAAGAATGCTGCCTCACTTGGCGTAATGGTGTTTCGTATAAGGGGGGCCAACATGGTTGTGAGAGAGAAGACAAATTTCGATAAATCAATGACAAGTCGTTAGGAGGAGGACAAAAGGGGAAAATAATGGAAGGAGCCAAGCAAGGGAGAAGACTGTCCACTGTCCATCCTCGGAGATCACTTCTGAACTCTGACATATATATAGCGCTGATAAATTCCTCGTCATCGAGTCATCGAACCGAATACATAATTGTGTGTGGGCGTGTGAGAGTGCGTAGAAAGGGAGGTCATCATGCTCGGAGACATAGAGCTTTGGGGGTCGAGTTACAGAATAGATATTGGGTTGGGGGGCGATAATGCGTTGGGTTTTGGCTGGTGGTACAACGTGTGACGGATCCGGTTGATTAGTACAACAGAAATGAGGCGGAGAAAGGGGGGACTAAGGAAAGAAGGGAAATGGGAGAAATTTGCTTCCCGCTCGATCTATGTTCATCATTCCTACTTGCATCGCCAGCGTGTCCATGTTTCGTATTCGTATTAGCGTCAACTTTGAACCAAGTCAATACCTGCACCAAGGGCCCGCTCATCCTGTCTCGTCCCAGGACTCTGTGCAATATTCAAATGATGACGCATTTGCTCTTCTTCAAAGAGCTTTCTACCAACATCGGCCCGGAGACCAAGGTTGGACTTATTTCCCTGAACGACGAGTCCTCGGGATGGGGAAGGAGAAGCGTGGATAAACTCGTGGAAATTAAAATCTAAAGTTCCTTGTCCAAAGTTGGGCTTGGGACTTGGAACACGGTCCTTCCGTGGGACCGGGCTTGCCGAAGCCACTGGCAAGGGGAAAGGGGGAGGAGGCAGAAGCTGCGCGGGAGAAGGGGACACAAAGGACGAAGCAACACGCGCTGGTTGAGCTTCAAGACTTCTTGCCCTTCCCGCCATTTCGCCACCAATGCTAGAGATGCTGGATGTGAAGCTACCACCTTCACCTCCTCTCAGCAGTGTCGACGCTGGTTTCGGAGAAGAGCTACCAGCGGCAGCAGAATTATCTGGAGGTGCGTCTCCAGCTGCTGAAGGGAAGAGGACCCTGCCTTTTGAACGAAGCGGCCCTGTGCCCCCACTCAAGGCCCTGTAGGCTGCGAGGTCCTTAGAGTCTTTGTTAGAGGGCCTCACGGGCGAGGGGGATGTCGCTAGAAACAACATTAGATCCGCCGCCTCGTTGTCGGTAGGAGCAGGACGTGGAGTAGTCGCAAGTGGAGCACTCGAAGGCAGGGGAGGAGGAGTTTGCTGTCGGAAAGATGGTTCTGCGCCAACAGAAGCAGAAGATCCAGAGGAAGGAGGAGGAGGCGGTTGCGATGCGTTTGTAGTTCTGGCGGAACTTTGAGCAAAATGAGAATACGAGAACGTCGATGCTTCCGACCCATCAATGCTAGACCTTGGAGACGATGCACTCCCAGTGATTGAGGGTCGATGATGCAGGAGAAGGGAGGTCAATGTAGCAGCTGCCTTCATATCCACGTCCCCATCGACGTCTATATCCATCCCTGCACGTTGCTTTTGCTTACCCTTGCCTGCAGAAGCGCGTTTTGCTTTACGTCTGTCGGGAGAGCTGGCAGCCTTCGTGGCCTTGTCCGACTGACGTCCTTTGCCATGCCCACCACGAGGATCAGTCCTTGGCGACGCCTTGGGAGCGCGTGGGCGTGGTGAGGGAGCGGGACGCGTTGGTGCAGGAACGGGTGGATCATGAACGTTATGGATAGTGCGAGCCTGCTTCGACGGTGGGGGAGCTAAGATGGAAGTATACAGGGTCGGAGTATAGTTCGTGATTTTGGAACCGGAAGCCACCTCTGCTGCGGCGTAGCCCGCGGAGCTGGATGGTGCATTCATATAGGACGGGTAGTGTGACCGTGGCGTAGATATTGACGGGGGAGCCATGGCCCCCGATCCCCCTCTCCGGGTTGGGTTACTGGCGCCGGCGCTACTGGAACCTTGTGTGGCTGGATTATTGTAGGAGTTCGTAGTTCCGGCGGCCTTACGTTTGGCGGCGATGGTGCGGGAAAATGAAGCGGATTGACTTTGGCTCTGGGTCTGAGCCTCCAGATCACGCAAAGGAACGTGAGGGATGTTATGTGTAGCCTTATAGGAAGCATAAGAGAGGCGTGCTCTTAGGGCGCGAGTTACCTGTAGGGATTATTAGTAAGAGGGTTACGGGTTTCAGACGTGGTTAGGGCGAAAGGGGTGGTTATCTGGGTGGTGCTGTATAACATAGGCTCGTCCTGACACCGTGTGGTGTGTGGGACCAACAGCATCACGTCGTGCAGTGCCCTGGATAACGACGCGTCTGTATGCGAGGAAAACTTACCATTGAAATTTCCGCCCTTGCCAAGAACTTCTGGACTGCTTTCTTCCTCTGTTCTCTCTCCTGAGGGTCCCCAGAGTTCGAGGAGGGGGGTTGCATGGGGCCGGAAGTTGGAGCAAGATACGCCATAGGTGGGGATGGCGACGTGGCGGAAGACGACGGAGTCGCCATGGACGCGTGGTTGGACACCCTGGGATTGATAAGGGTTGTGGGCTGCTCGTCACGAAGGACGGCGTTGAGAGAGTTCTTGTAGACGGGGGAGCGCGTTGGGGACGGGTGAAGACTGCTTAGAAGAGAGAGGCGCTTGGAAGCTGTCCAGGGTGCCAAACGCGACGACGCGTATCGGCATCTCCCGGGTTTCGGCTTTAAGCTTCTACCGAAATAATTTCACTGTCCCCCAATTATTTATTTTCTTGTCCTATTTCTTGGCTGTTTTCTTGTCCATAGTCTCATCCGCTGTTCACTCATTTCTCTCTCAACCGGATTTTCACCATTGCCGATTTTGTTTCCTAAAAGCACGGACCCAGTGTGGCAAATCAAGATCATGATCAAGTGACTCGAAGGATGACCTCAATGCGGAATCCAAATGGGTTCCTGCAGGACATGGCATACAAATCCGTAGCTCTGTAACATAAATACCGAATCATCATACGCGATGTTGCACATGACATGTCGACAACTGTCATAACTGCCAGTCAGTGTGAGTCGCAGCAGTGGCCTTGACGGGCGTTTGTTGATGCGCCGCAAGTTCTTCCCAATACCATCTGGGTAAGAAACCCACCCTCTCCTCTCCATTGACCACTTCATCGATATCCGATTGCCCCGAAAGTAATTGCACACTCACGCCGGAGCTTGGAACGAATCTGACACGCCATACCGATGAAGAAGATACGTCATCGCCGGCCTGGACCACCTTTCTCAAGAAGGTTATGAACCGATGGCCCCAGTCCAGGCAAATAAGCGGGTCCCAAGCATCCGGTTTGCCGCGTACAAGACGTGGTAAATGAATGGTCTTGAAAGTCTGCGTGGTGGTCACGACGCCAGATGGAGTCCGAAATCCGACCAAGATTTCCTATTCGGTATCATCAGAACGTCAGCAACACGCGAAAAACGTGACAAGTGAACTCACAGGCACGCCAAGAAGGAATGACTGAAGATAGAACTTCAGGAGTTTCCTGTTGTTAAATCCGTGAGTGATTAGCGTACTCCCGGGTTGAAAGAATTCCGTACTTTTCAAACCTCCCTTCATCGTGAGGTCCACGAATCACAAGCGAGGTCTTCAATTCCACAAATGAGTCTGTTTTTCCCGTGTACCTTCCTAAAAGTGCCGGCAAAATTAGGTCGGAGCGCCATGATAAGAACGGAGAACTTACCGCGGATACAATCAACTTCACCTCCGATGACCATGCGCGTATCGCCGAGCTTTGTCCGGACGACGCTGCACCATTGTACATTCGTATTAACATCCCCGCCCCACCCGAAGGGCGCTCCTGAGGACGGAGGCCCGCTTTGTCGTGTAGGCGTTTCAGAAGTACAATACGATTCAAAGGCATATCCAAAGTACGACTGGCGCTTTTGTCTTGGCTCCATGTCGTTCCTACAAGAACGACAGTGAGGACCAGGTCAACTCGATCAGGCAACAAGACTTACTTCTCCCCCAAGCGCGCCTCGGTGAGATATTCTTCGAGGTACAATGTTCCATTCACAAACATGACATTCAAATCCCACCCTTCCCTCTCTTCATATGGCGCGGCTAAAATTCTCACTCAATCAAAAGCAACCATTAGCCTAAATTCGCCTTGTTAACTTGAGAGAAAACACATACTTCGTCATAACACCTCTCCAAGAAACAAGCCCTATCTCCGGCAAATTGGGCGCACGCATGGGATCCTTTCGAATTTGTGATATGGCTTTTAAAAGTCCATCTAATCTCCCCCTCTCGTCCGGTTTCCTAACCCAGCGCTCATAACCATAGTCCAACTTAGCACCGACGGGGGGATCAACAAAGTAGCGAAGGGCCGAGTCGGTGAACTCCAGCACATGCTCAGGTGTATATGAGAACGATATCAGCTGGCTTGGTTGCTGGAATGGGGTTTGCTTCAAGATAGGAGTCGAAATCGAGGGATATGAAAGGGTGGACAAGGATGGCTCTGAAGACGGAGTTGAAATCCGCTGTTTCTTTGGTGGCCTATGGCCGTCTGCCCCCTGAGAGTGCAGCAGTGAATCGTGTGTGTCACCATCGTCGTCTAGAAGGTCTGCGACTGCCCTTTTGCCAGTAGCAGACACCATTTCGTTCATCCTTGCAGGTTCTGTATTTGTTTCCCCCTTCGAAGCCAAATAACTCATACGTTGTCTTCCCACGTTCATCTTTCTTTCTCCATAACGCTTTTCCTTCATTCTCGGCTGGCGATAAATTTACACTTTGCTTTTGTCTTTCTGGGCGGCAAAGGACTCGGCAACTGTCAACCCATTGATCATGAATTTATGGAACATTCTGCGCATCTAGTGCATTGCCGCTGGGAAAAATTCCAACCCAATACTTGGTTGTCCTGACTCTATTTCTGACATGACCGTAGCCATGAAGCCTGGCTTTCAGATGCTATAGTAACGGCGGACTTGCTGCTTACCTCCGTGGATGCTCTCATTGTCAACGACTTTTCAATATCGTTTTGACTCAACCAACCTCGCATATGATACTCTGGCCCCTGGTGGACAAAGGCGCGGCCTCGTTGCCACTCAAATGTATAGCGGTGAAGCCTCATGTTTCCTTTCTTAGCTGAGGCCTTTGGTGGACGTAGCCAATGACGACACAGCGCCTCAATTTCTTTATGTGCTTTGACCCTGGACAGAGTACCCTATTGTGCCCACCCTTTGACTCCCTTTGACAGCCGTCCTCAAGGCCACAATGTCTCCTGGTATATAAAAGCCAGATCGACATGAATAGCGTCTCATCTCTCCTTAACGTTTACGACCACATTCCTTCTTTCAGGTTACGTCTTCTCTTCGTCGAATCTTGACGATTTGACTTTCTACATTCCTTAACCACGACAACAAACGATCATGTTTTGTGAGTTCACCGCTGTCTCGCCATCGTTCTCCTTCTGATTATAACTTACAGTCTCCATATTCTCAAAGAGCAAGAAGGCCAAGAAGGCTTACGAGACTACGCGCTTCCCATCCGACTGGCCGTCCTGGCTCCACAACAAATGCAGTGTACCCAACTGTTACTATCCCAACAAACCTCAAGCTGTGGAGGGATTCTATCATTGTGGGTCTAAAGAACGAGGATTCTATTGTGAGGGCACGTACATCGTGACCACCGCGATGGCCAAATCAGCTCTCAAATCATACGGGAATGATGACCGCTTCCAGGTTGACGTTGTTCGTCAGGCGGAACGCGATGTGCAGGTAAAACGCTACTGGGAGACGAAACGCCAGGTGGAGGAGGAGCCCCGCGAGCGGGCTGCTGCTCAGCTGGCTGCGGCTCGTACCACTCAGCGACCCTCCAAAGACGCCAAGAGAGGGTATACCAGTCCTCGTGAACAGTACATGGCTCTTGAACGCAAAGATGCGCTCCGCGTACGCCATAAATCGCCTGTGCCCACTTGCCAACTCCAACCACCATCTATCCGACGTCTCCCTGTTCCACCATGCAAATCTCAGCCCGACCAACGACCACGACCTCTGCCACAGCTTCCCCGTCAGCATAACTTCTGAGCCACACCCCATCCAGCAACGGCAATCTTATTCTCTATACCCTGCGCAACGTCCTCAATTTGAGTCATACCCTATCCACGACCAGCCTCACGACGACCTCAAGCTCTCACTGTACAACATCGCAATCATTGACCGCATCTGTATTCATATTCATCTTCGTTTCGGACATTCTGGCGTACGCGCCATCACGTTGATATCATCATGGCAAATCTCGACAGAGTTGGAGAGGTGACTTCATTTCTCTCCCCTTTCAATTAATAGGTCATTAACATTCGTTTTCTTCTTTCAGATGCCCAGGGACTCATCACGTTTCTTGTACTCTTTTCCATCGCTTCGACTTTGGCCAGTGCAAGTCTCACGTTTCTTGTACTCTATTCCATCGCTTTGACTTTGGCTAGTGCCAGTCACGGCCTTTTACAGCCTGTATCTCTTTGTCTGTATTGGCCACCCTTTAATGACATCCTTCGTTCTTGTATTGTGCCCGGGCCCTTCCGCAGTTAAGCTAAGCTTCGCCCCAGCAACGTTGTCCTGCCATCTTCCACATGCCTCCAGCCAACCAGCCGTGCACAAGACACGAGGGTCCTTCTAATATCAGCGAAACTCCGCGTTTAAGCGCACCAAAAGCAATGTTAAAGCATGCAAGGTCCTGACTGAAGCTACGTCCTCTTTCATTCGAATGAGATACCTTGATACTACCACTCCTTCCCGCCCCGCTTCTACTGTAATCCTTGCTCGAGATCTTCCGCCCGGAATGGACCACGGCATTTCGTGCGTGTACTGGTTTCGTGAACGATTGTTACTGATCTTGCAGATTCTTGCTTGACGCTCATCGACCCAGTTCTTGGAGATCGTCCTCAGGCGGTACCGGCACGGTGAGCCCTTTGATTTGAGTTTGGTTTGGCCTTCTGTTGATCCTTTCATCTGTTCAGACTCGCATTGTCGACCCTTCGGACGTGGCCATCGCGTAAGTTCCCGGTCCGCCTTCTTTGTGACTAACTTCAACCCGGCTCATTTTTGGCTGATTTTCTGTAGGGTAATGGGAGCCACGGGAAGCGGCAAGACAACCGTTTGTGGACTTCGTTGTTCTGAGTTGACGTTTCCAGGATTTCACCTCACTTCCTCAGTTCATCAATAAAGTCAGCGGAAGCACCCTTCGCATTGGGAGAGGACTTCAGTCTTGCACAAGCGTTGTACAAGTCGCACAGCCGTTTGAGTTGGATGGGTTTTCAGTCACGCTTATCGACACACCTGGATTCGACGATACGACGAAGAGTGATACAGATATCCTGAGAATGATAGCTGCATTCCTTGCGACCGCGTACGCATTCCGCCCGTCCTTAATTTGGGATGATTTTTTCACTATTACACAGATACGAGAATGGCAAAAAATTGGCAGGAGTTATCTACCTTCATCGCATCTCCGACTTCAGGATGGGAGGGATATCGACACGCAACTTCAAAATGTTTCGACAGCTTTGCGGTGACAGCACCCTAAAGAACGTCGTCTTGGTGACTAATATGTGGGGTGAAGTAAGCAAGGAGGTAGGCGAAGCACGAGAAGCAGAACTTGCTCGGGAAGACATATTCTTCAAACCTGTGATGGAGAAAGGTGCTAGACTTCTCCGGCACGATGACACCGTAGAGTCAGCGCAGGAGATTCTGAGACGCATCATTGGAAATCAGCCTCGATCTCTCAGGATCCAGCGGGAACTTGTCGACGAGAAGAAAGACATTTCACAGACGGCTGCGGGAGCAGAACTGAACAGGGACCTTTTGCAGCAGGCTGAAAATCATCGCCTGGAGATGATAGTTTTACAAGAGGAAATGAGGGGTTTGTTTTCGAATATCTTCAAACGCAATAACCTCTAACTGCTGGCTACAGAAGCCATCAGGACGAAAGACATAGAAACCAAACGAGAGCTCGAGATAGAGACGAGGAAACTGCAAGCCGAAATGAACAGGGTCCAAGCTGATTCCCAAAAGTTGGCGTCCGCTTACAGCGAAGAGAAGGCCAAGCTCGAAAGAAGCATGGAGGAGCTAATGGACTCAGCGCGTCGAGAGGCCGAAAGGGTCTCCGCTGAGCATCAGCGTCAAATCAGGACCCTCGAGAGTCGCTTGCAAGAAGCTGCTTCGGCTTCTGCGGCAGAAAGGGCAGAAATAACGCGCCAACTTGATCGCTTGCGCCAGCAACCCCGTCATGGTGGTTTCTTTGGCATGATAGGTCGCGCGATAGATGTTGTTTTTGGGCTTTGATTTTGTTCTACCAATTCTCTTACAAACATTGCGTTCCACATGATAATGAATTTAATCCATCCTGATAATTCTGGCTACGAGTCAACCCTTCGTTCAGAAGCTCTCCAACCAACAAGACCCATATTTACTAGTTTCCTACCCTAGCTTGATGATTCCCCAGTAAAATAAGTGTTGCTCAGTCGTCTGCAGGAGTAGACAGGCCAGAAACAATGGCATTGCGGACAGCGGAAAGATAGGCATCGGCAGAAAGAGCAAGAAGCATTAGGCTACAGAGAAAGCGTTCAGGAGTGAGTGCGCCCATATCCCAGATGCGACAGTTGAGATGGCGCAAAGTGAGGGTAGAAGCTGAATATCGAACAGCAAGCGCTTCCTGAACAAGGGTGACCTGTGACATGGGCCCATGGCGCTTTCGCAAGGTAATCTTCGGCACGATCGCAGCTTTCAATGAAGGGATGTTCAGAGGGAGCACATGTCATGAGAAGAAAAGCCTGGAGTGCCGAGTCGTTTATTTTCCAATGGCGATAAGCGCGAAAATTCAAGGTGAGGGTCAGGAGCGGGAAACAAGCCATTAAGATAGAGATCGAGACCAGACGCGAGCCTTACTAGAATGAGGATCACGTGTCGGCTCCACGCCGCATAGTTACATCAGCAAATCAGGGGAAATACCCTGAGCCATCGTAAGGTCCAAAATCGATCACAATTAACTACAATCATCACAATTTACCATAATATTTCGACTTCCCTCACAACGGCTGATGAGGCCTCATCATCACTGCGTTTTTAGACAATCTCTCACAATATACAGCAAGATTTCACAATCTCGTGCCACTATACAATCCTTTGTTACGTTGTGATTCATTTTGATAGATTATGAGGAATTTTCTTGCATTCTGAGCCTTTGGATTCAATGGTTTGTAGGGTTAAAAGATATATATTATGGCTACAAGATACAAAAACCAATGACTATGAATTACAGTGGAAGCCTGAGCTGAGGGAAAGGGGAAGGAGAAAAATTTGAAGTAGCGAGGATTCTCAAGAGGTCGGACACTGAAAGGTAGTCCTACAGAATATCAATCAATAGGGGAACCTTGAGCATGAGGTAACATAACTCACGAGGCAACAAGAAGAGAACTACTCGCTGTCCCCCCCCAGAAGCGTGGCATCTGGATGGGGGTGGGGAGTAGGGGGTGGAGAAGATGAGTGTATGAAGGGGGAGCCTGCTGAATATGAGCCGGACTGCTGACAGAGTGAAGGCGCCCTCCAACGTGTCATAATCCTAGATGAGATCCGTTAGGGGGGGGGTTTCAACTGTGCAAAGGCACGACTCACGAGAGGGTAAGACCAGACTCTGCCAGACTAGAGCAGCACATACACCAACTCACGGATGCGGCCAACATCAGTGAGAAGGTAAGACCAGACCAGAGAAGCACATACACCAACTCACGGATGCGGCCAACATCGGTGAGCAGGTGTATGTGCAGACTCAGGCCTTAGGGAGCGATGGTGGGGAGTTGAAACGTTAGAACGTTAGAGTCCCGAAGTTCAGAAGTTCAACATCAGTCACATGGCACAATGTTCCGAACTCAGCCGATGGGCACATGACTGCGCCCAAAGCTCAGGCTGACTCGCTGCCCAAAGTCACAAAACGCACTGGCAACGGCAGATTTATCCAAGATTTATCTCTTGATCACTTGAGAAGTTATCGAGAAGTGTTTGCCTTCGTCAAGAGCTGAGAAGGCTGCAATCTGATAATTTCTTACTTCATTACACTGTCTCACAATTGGAAACAAATGATATATATATGATTTTATCCAGCTACGAGACTACAATAATCTGCATGCATCCTTGCGAGGCGCACACAAGCATTGCGACAGATTGTGAGCTATTGTGAGGGATTGTGATCTTCCAACATCTGACTAATATCTCATGAGAAATAAAAGGTCATATCGGAACTTCACCGATTTACTGATGTATTCAAGGTCTTGTCGAGGGGAACGTTCCCCCAACTTGTTTCCTGGATGGAGGCCGAAGGGCAAGAGATATCGCTCGGAATGGGAGTTTGTGGAAGCGGTGATAAGAAAGTCATTTGTGGTGAAGTAGTCATTGATGCAGGGTCTCCAGAGATAGAATCACCCAGTGTCATCTTGAATCAAAGAATGGAAGTGCTCGTAAATGCGGCGGGGTACCTAGAAACCAAGAAGGCCCACAACCTGTTTGAAATAGACTAGAGTATCCCTCAGGCGATGGAAGAACGACTATATACTATTAGTACTGTACGTAGAGTATAAGTAGTATCAGCGTGAGTACTCAAAGTATGAGGACAACAGGCACGATACTCACCTCAGCCGGTGGAAGCATGACTGAGGAGAGAGTAAGTATATGCCCCTGTGCAGTATTTATAGTGGCATGATTATGTACTCTGAGTATTGTCCGTTCACGATCACGCTGCAGCAACAACATAATACTGAAAGAGGACTTCCTCTGGCTCAGGTGCCATGTCTGGAACAAAATAATGCCTAATCGGGCGTTATTTAACACCTGTTTGGGAACAATCAAAAATTAACACCCAATTGGGATTGCCATCAAAATTAACACCCGAATAGGCAGGCAGCCTCTAACACACACAATCTTCCACAAAACCATAACTTGCGCCGCAGGCTGAGAAAAAAAATACTTGTATTCTATGTTTACCTCTACTTATGTGGTCAGTAAAATTTGATAGGCAAAATGTCTGAAATCACGGTAATGTAGTTAACACCTGTTCTGGAACCTGGGAAAATTTAACACCTGATTGGGATTAACACCCAAATAGGCAGCTGCTTGAGCAGTTCACCTCCCTACAGGCTTTTCTTGTCGTGTTATGTGCCGCAGGCCAGAAAAATATTTGAATAGCTCACTTTACTTGTGATAAGTTGTAGGATCTCCAATTTGAACCCAGAATGCATTTTTGAACCATTGGGAAGAAAAATTGTGTTCTGAGCATATAAAGTCAGTTCTACTCAATGCAATTGCTCATCAAAGTATGAGTCAATGCTAATAAAATATTTCAGGGTATGTGGAAGCACTTTACATACACTTCTCCTTCCTAATGGCATGTTGTCATGCAGCAGGCAACAAAAAAAGAATCAATAGGTAAAAAAAATTGTTGCACTACTATCAAATGCTGATACATGAGCTACTGGTATGTTATTAATATTTTCTGACATTGCCTTGAGCTTCATGTGCAAAAGAGTTGTACTTGTATCAAGATCTGGACTGTGTTACAATAAATTTATCCAAAATTGAAAATAAATCTGTCAAAATTGAACAACTTTTGCTCTTGATCTACAATTTTACATATGTAGTCAGGGTAAAGTACCCTACTTCTTAGATGCACATTTTTGAAAAAAATTGAAAAACCATTGACTGTTCCAGACATGGCTCCAGAGCCCTTCCTCTTACACATCTGAGTTTGGAGTTCACATTTTCAGATTCTAGGTAGTTCAGATAATATCTGAACTGTTCTTTTCTACTGTCTAACTTCTGTATTTTCTTGATAGCAATCTTCGTTCACTTTTTGCTCACCTGGACGCTCGCCTCGATCAAGTAGACTAGGCCCTCATGGGGTCGGGAACGGGATACCTGCCAGAGATTTTGTTCCGTCATTATGAGTCCCTTGTCACCAAACTCGGAAAGATACTCTCTCCGCTTCCTGGGACACTTTTCACACCCACCTCTACGTACCGGATACCTGTCTTCCAAAACGACGAAATTCTTCTGAGTCGGGATGAGCTCGTCTTCTCTCGCACCGAGAGATATGTTGATATCCTTCTGCTGTTAGTGTTACGCCGACTTCGATTCAGGTCGTGACCCGTCCGCAAGGTTTTTGGAGTGACGATGGAACGTCTGCCCCTTTGGGCTTCAGTGGGAACGAGTTCAAAGGTAGCGATTCTGATAAGAAAGATACGGATGATGCAGGGAATGATGAAGGCAAGGACGAGAAATCTGGGGATCGTGAGGGTGACGATGCCAATTCAGATCATGAGGATCCTGGTGACCCGACAGACGGTAGCTTGACGTTGTCATTGCCAGCCGTTTCCTTTGACGCTCAAGCTAAGGTCTATGCTACCGGACACAGCATCACCAAAAGTCTTCCAGGAGCTGCAAGTCAACGGAAGGCTTATAATACAGGTGTTATATTCTCTTATTCTGCAAGAAGGTTGCTTACATGTTCAAAAGTCTTATCCTCCTCGCTCAAAACCGAAACGACTTCCAAAGTTATGCCTAGAGTTCAGAAAGCTGAAATACCAAGCACGGGTTACGAGCAGGTCCACGCTAGAGTGGTGATAGATGCCAAGGAGGAACTAGCAAGAGTGGATGTGATCAAGCCTTCCCAAACTCCTGCTATAGGTCTCGAGAGCACACTCGACAGAGCAGCTCCACACTCAGCTTCTCAGGCTCTGCGGGGTTGGGTTCACCGTCCATCAAGGCAATGTTTCCAGGACAAATGGGAGCAGAGTCTTTGCACCTGGGTGCGAGAAATGGATCACAGATCACCCAGGGCGACAGTTACGGTGTCGTTTGGTGGGGGTTCAACATAGACGACCCACACACACAAGAGGCTGGTATAGAGCCCCTTGATACCCTTCCAAGCGCAAGAATTTGGGTTCCTTGGAAAGAATTCATCTCTGCCTGCTCGGTAACACGTTGAGGCTTCGTGTTGGTCATTAATTCCGGCCATCGAAAACAAGCAATCCTGGATACAGCCATTGATCGGTCTAGCAAAGCCAAAAGGTCTCTCGTACTGCAACCTGTGCCAGATCGTCCAGTTAGAGATACCCAGTACGCTACTGGACGATTATGAATACATGTCCCTTACACATGTGAAGCAGTCTGGCTGCCATATGCAGGTTGAACTTGAAGGCTCTCACCCGGTACACGTTGCTCCCACTGTCGTGTTTTTGAATGGGCCTGTTCCACCAGATTCTGATAAATAACACAATTCACGAAATGCAGGAATGGAACATTAACATCCATTCCAAGTCATAGGTATCTTACGCAAGTAGCTCATTCAGTCAGCATCGGGAACCCATCAAGTATTTCTGGTAATCTGCTCAGAAATCTGACCTGGAGCCTCTACCAGTCAATTGCAGACGATATTGATTAACGGCTGTGCAACTTCATCAGACCATTCCTTTGGTACCTGGTACGTCTCTGACCAGCATTGTCGATAAAGTCGCATTATTTCTACTGCTGCCGCTCATACCATTTTATCATAACCTCAAGCGTTTTCTCATCGTTACAGCTGATTGCAAAACGATAGAGCAGCTTGCTTCCCGTTCCAGCTCAACCGTGTGTTTGTTTGCGGCGGACACCAAAGCCAAATAAACCGGATCGATGGGGCTTTTGAGAATGTTTGATGAGACATGGTAGCAAGCATTTTCTTGACAGGTGATGTGATGTGTCTTCGGTGACCATTCCGCGCCATTATTACACGAGAGAAGGGGGAGGTGAGGGTATGTAGATAAGACTCGGAAAAGTTGAAGCAAAGCAGGTGCCGCATTTGGAAGGTGCTGATGTGCAGCCATCAACAAAACAAACAGATCATTGAACTGGAATGGGAAGCCAGCTGCTCTATCATTTCGCAATCAGCTGTAATATTGAAAATGTAGATTTTCTTTATAATGAGCGTCATGTCTCAACATTGCCATAGCCATAACCAAGAAAACATTCACTAACCTGCCACCCGCCGTTCCCACCTACTGAAAGCCAGCAAATGGGGGCCGCCGTTCACCTCGGCCAAGTCGGGTTCAATGTAAAAGATTGGTATGTACGGAGCATGCTATGTGGCCATCAAGGATTTTAAACTCAGTCAAGGCTGTAGCGGGTGTGTTGATGGTCGGTTGTAGCAAGGGCATTTATGAGCATACAGCTGTCACAAAGAATGACGTCGTTGCAATGGGAAATGAAAGGATGAAGACCTGTCAACAACGACAGCACCTTGACAGACTTGACAGCACATTTGAAGGAAGCGGTGGTCCAGAATGCCCCCTGTGTGCCCAGTTAGGTTGACACAAGCAACGTCAATTTTTTTCTAAGGCAAACAGCAACATTTTTACAAGGTTTTTCTTGCTACACTTATTCGTTTTCCGTGACATATTGGGGACAACAACTACTGCATAAATTATATGGTATAAGATATCTACATATATCTACAACACACAAGGGTTGGTGTTTGTGCACACCCCAAACATACCCCAGGGAAACTCGTTGCATCTGCCGCGCGAGCTTGAGCTCATCAGCATGCCATGCCATGGTCCACATCAACACAAACAAAAATAAGTAGAAAGGGTGGTATCAGATTTAAAACAAGGGGAGGGGAGGGGGGCATACAGAATCACATACACGGTTCTCCCTATCGCCTGCACTCTACCCATTGGCCAATAAAGGCACGGCACGATGCGATGTGTCGATCGTGTTTGGGCATGTTGCCGTGTGTCGGGTCTCCCGTGTCTGGGCATTTTCGCGCGATGTGTTGGTCGCATATTGTTGTTTGGTTGGTTACATGTCGTGTTGCATTTGGGTGTGTTGCCGTTGCATCTCTTGTGTCACGTCTCTTGTGTCTATGTGTCGGTCACATACAGTTGATGTCAGTCATTTGGTTGGTTGCATGTCGCGTCGCATCGCGTTTGGGCACATTGCCGTCGCGTCTCTTGTGTCGCTCTCTGGTGTCTGGGCATTTTCGTGTCCATACACGGCAAGCACGTCGTGTGAATGCTGCGTCAACAAGGCCAAGGGGAATATCAACGAGGGAGGCTGGGCAGGAATGGGGGTCAGGACCAAAAAGATTTCAAAAGCTGTTTGGCAACTGTTGCAATGCTTTGGCTTATTTGGACATCATCACGTCAATCACGGTGATGGCTGACATGACACTGACAGGGAAGTTCCGGAAGGTCTAAGCTGAAGGCTTCTGAGACTACGTCATTCTTTGTAGAGACTGTCATGGATATACCCGGGTATTAACCGTACCCGATCCACGGATTTTCCTACCCACAGATCAGATAAGGCACAGTACGGATATATCCGTGGGTAAACAGCCTGGGTGACCAAGCAGCTATATAAATGAGTGTATCTCGTTCATTTCCTGTCTGTTCTTTATGAAAAAAATTGTGTTAGAAAGCGAAAATTCAGGAGAATTCATATTAAAACAAAAGTCATTCATATATTATCTAAATTGAGTATATTGAAACTAAAGTTATTTATATATCATCATCTGAGGTCTTTCTCCTTGTATAATGCTGCTGTAACTGAGCCTTGATCACAGAGAGTGTTGGGGGTGTGTATTAGCATGCCTTGGCCATCTTGAGAGTATTTATTTTCAGTTTCAGAGAAATGCTTTTGAGAACAATTGATATTTAGGTTGGGTAGCAACAGAAACAATGAAGGAAATGGGAGGTTATATGATGTACAGGCACAATGCATCACATTCCTGACTGCAACTTTCATGAATGGGTTCTGATTTCTGCTCAGCCCCAGGTAAGCAGCATTATTCACATTTATTTTCCTTTACTTTCAATGATTGATGCAGCTACTTCTGTGGATGCAGAGTGGGCATTCTCCACTGGTCACAATCAGATCAATTTCACCCAGCACAATATCAACTTTCAAACATTCAGAGCAGAAATGGCTCTTAGATTCTGGATTAAATTCCCCTTCTACCCAGCTTCAATAAAGTTACACAAATGATTGAAAAAAGATGGACAATGATTTCTTTTCCTCTTAAATAGGTTTTTGTAACACATTGTGTCACCAAAATTGTTCTTTCAATACCTCTGGGTTCATCACGGTAAATTTGAATGTTCTCCTGTTTTTTTATTGGGGCATATTGTGATTGCTTTCACTAAAAATTGAATTCATTAACAGGATTTTAAAGATTTCTGGTGACAAGCTTGGGTGACAGCTGGGAACAAAGCCCAGGTCACAATTTGGACCCCTTCCACAAGCAGCAGGGGCCAGGAAGTTGTTGTGATAGCATTCTGTCGTGGTGGAAGGGAGTTGGGGGTACAAATAACACTCTTATCTATTCCGGGCACGTATGCTCAAAATATCTCAAGAAGGTCTAAAAATATCTAATTTACCCACGGATACCTGCGGATAGTCCGGGTACTTACCCGAATCCACCAGTTGAGTCC
Source organism: Laccaria bicolor S238N-H82 (assembly GCF_000143565.1). NCBI lineage: Eukaryota > Fungi > Basidiomycota > Agaricomycetes > Agaricales > Hydnangiaceae > Laccaria > Laccaria bicolor. Next base: position 450,492 of record NW_001889879.1, read on the forward strand.
AAATATGGGTGGATTTCGGGTTCACCCGGGCTTTAGCTATCCGTGACAGTCCCTAATTCTTTGTGACGGCTGTATTATCGGCATTTACCTGTCGGAGTTGATTCACTAAAGAAAGTTGTCGCATGGTGAAAAAAAGCGTAGCGTTGCGGCCGCGACGTCAACTCTGCATTCCACTATTGACAGACTCATTAAGACACAAGCTTTCGCCTACGCCTACGGCACGGCGCTCGCCTGACACAGGAATTAACATTGAAAAAGTATTCTAGACATAATGATAGAACCATACTAACAACTACTATAACTAAATCCATTGTCGTTGTCGTCGTTGGTCTCATCGTTGTAGTCGTCGTTCCTCGCTGTCGTTGGCGGTCATGGTTCGTTGTCAGGGGGTCATTCGTCATCGGTGGTGGTGGTCATTGTCATTTGATGCCAATCATCTTCGTTGTCACCCTTCTTCGTCATTGGTTGTCCATTGTCGTTGTTGTCCACTCGTTGTTGGTCACCACGTCGCCGTCGGTAGGAGATGGGGAGGGGAGTCATGATGTTCACCTGAAATAATGTGGACAGTGACGACAAAATGCGTCGTCACCGTCCGTCGCCCCTGCTTCGGGTGTGAAAAAAGGAGAATGAGGAAAGTCATGTTGCTACTCACCTGGATTAATACGGACAGTGACGACGACATGCGTCGTCACCCGGTGTCCTAGTCGCGTCGTTGTGTCGTGCCCTCGTCGGTTCGTAGCCATCCCGTGTCTTTGTCGCCTCCTCATCCCGTGTACACGTCCTGTGTTTACCTCGTCCCATCGTCGTTGTCCCTTGTCCCACATTATCGTTCCGTCGTTGTCCTGTGTCTCAACGCGGGTGAGACAGGGGTACTTACCTTGGTGTTTTAAAATACAGAACAATTTGGTTGACAGGTCGCTGTCAGCGACGTGGCACCTAAATTCCATGTTAGGCAGATGAGTGGTGGGGGTGAGGTGAGCTTACCGTGTCCTCCTCGCGTCCTCCTCGCCGCGTTGTTGTCCTTACACGTTGTCCTGTGTCTCAGCGAGGTGGGTTGGACGAGCGTAGGATGGTGGGTAGGTGTCCCAGTATAAAATTGTCACGTCGCTGTCTGCGACGTGGCACCTGCATTCCGTATTAGAGAGATGAATAGTGGCCCAGGGGGAAGCATGCTCACTGCCTGGGCTCATCAGCGCCTTGGTCCGTTCGTAGGTACTGGCCGTTGTTCGTGCGCCATGGTGGATGGTGGTGGTTCATCTGCGTTTGTGGGCGGCCGTCGTCGTTTTTTGGGTGGTCAGTTGAGCAGGTCTGCAACTCGACGCTAGACCATGTTGAGTGGGAATCTGGAAATATCCAGCCTTCCTCCGGTTGAGTCGTGAGGTTGGTCTTGCATGATGTCGCTGGGTGGGGTCGATCGTTCGCGCAGTGTCCAGTAAGCCGGAATTCTAAGGTAGTGCATAGTAACGGATACTAGGGGTTCGCAATAAAAGATTTCAGTGAAGTGAACAAGATACGACATTCAAAGTGGGACGTACCTTCATTCACTGGGGAACGTAGCAGGGAACGCGTGAACGAGTAAGTACGAGCTTGGTACTTACAGCGTTAGATTCGGACTTTGAATTCAGACTCCGGCTATCACATGACATGCGCGATAAGTCTTCGCGTCAAGTATCTCTTTATTCCTAACCACCACCACCACCGCTGTCTACATCGCCGCTCCCAGTCTCCCCCTCCTCCACACACACTCTCTCTTTCTCACCCCGCCTCGTCCCTCCCACAATTCCGAAACCGCGTCGCGTCTCGTACAAGTGCACGTGTTCTATTGTTTAGAGAATTGGACTACAATCCATCGACACCAATGCCTATAGACCTCCCCGACGAGCCAGACGGCGACACTCAGCTACCCGACCAACCTGACGATCCCCCAACCCTAACGGATATTTCCAATGCCGTAACATATAATCACAATCTGTTGGTCAGCCACCGTAAGAACCACTGTATCATTTATCCTTTGACTTCTCTTTGACCTGTATTTTCTGTTCAGAAGTTCAGGATCAGGATTCTGCGTCGAGCGATGACATTGGCAGAGGCGTAGTGTACCAGACCAAACTTGTCCAGGCACAGGCTGGCGAAAGTGAGTGCATTTTCTCAATATGAAGTGATATTTACGCGAGTTAACTATTGTTCATAGATGTTGCTCCGCCCTGGTTTGCGCCCGCCTTAGCTGCTGCTTTCGCTGTTGGTTTGGCGCCATTGACTCGTGTCTCTCACAAGGTGAGTAGCTAGCTCCTCAAACAATTCGGCCGTTCTCAATTTCTTTGTAAAAGACGCATAACCTTGCCTGTGGTGATGGGCGGACTAGGCGATTCCTTGAAGTACCTTTTGTTGATGGTACCCTTCCGACGGAGGACCCGGTACGCCTGCCTGACTGTCCTTTTCAATTGCTTGCTGATTTCAGTTATAGCACAACCTCCCGGCGTTGCTTAATGTTGATGACGTCAATGCATTGACTGGGCCTGAAGCCACTAGCTACCTGCAAGGTTACAATTTGCCCTTTCAACAGCTTATGAACAATCGCAAAAGAGCTATTCGTTCTGAAATTGGTTGCACGGCGGCTACGTAGAATTTGCAGCTTCAAAGAACCACATGCACTTAAATTCACTATAATACCATCCTATGTACTCATACTAGTAGTGTAGAGCCGACTATACCGTAATAGACTGGGTAATTTATATTCACTAGCATGGTTATGGTACAAGCCTTGTCCTAATAGTTTACTACAACGCGCGCCTTGCTTCGCTTTGGTGGATAAGGAACACCGTAAAATTCCCAAAATGTGTGAGAATCTCAATCTCCTTCTTACTGAATGGTATCTCTGTTATGTAGAAATTAGGTATGGTATCACGATTTAACAGGAAAGTATGTCTCAATTTGAAGTCTGCCCCAAGTCCGCCCGATTGGTTAGGCCCTCGCGACAGAAAGCGATACAAAGTCCAACTTTCGCAGATTTTCTGTATCGTGGGATTTAGCGGACAAGTTGTCGCGACCCATTTTAGCGGCCGCGACGTCAACTCTGCATTCCACTATTAAATACAACGAAAAAAAATATCGGTCAGCCAAAATAGCGGAATCCTATCGTAGTAGGCTGGTGATAAGGCTTAAATGTATTCTGGTACCCTCGTAAATACCATACTAGGTGGTACTAGCCTTTCTCTCTCCATACCAGGCTACACTAGCCTTTCACGGCCCATGCTAGGGACTGCTAGCCTGTTATGCCCCAACCAAAGCCACACAAATGAGATACTAGGTAAGTAGGCCCATACTACATACACTAGGCCTACCATGGAACGTGAACTTTTGCCGATGCGAAGATCACCTCGCTTTAGAGGACAACTCATCGACTGGGAGCAAGGCTCACGACCGCGTTCGCCGAACGGTTCGCTGAACCGGCTCATGTGTCCATCCTTCCTTGTCACCAACTTGAATGGCAATGGCATGGACACCCTTCAATATAAATTATGGTTTGGTGACCTCGGTTCCCTTATCCGGAGGTCACCAGGCTTAGCTGATACCCCCAGGTATACTCTATGTACATAAATTGCTGCGTTGTACATATGAAATAATATAGGCGTCCACAATCTCCAGGCGTTCAGGCCTTCATCCCCTAAAAACCTTCCGCAGCCACTGAGATCCTGTTTTGCTTATCTCCCAGCTGCGTTACCGAATAAGCGACAGCTTCGAGCAGGAAGAAGAGAACTTACTGAACAAGAAGATTACCCCTCCGGCCAGATGGGTCGCTGGAAACGGGCATACCAGCTGCAGGTACAACAGCAGTCCCTTTCATGGCATTGTTGGAGCAGTGATCAATCGTAAACGCGAGGCCTTCCCCGCCCAGACCCTCAAGCGGCATCCGCTGTTTCCCATGGGTCAACCTGACATCCCAGGGAACTTCCACAGTTATGCTGAGATCATCCCCAGTGCGAGTAAATTCCTTATGGTTCGCTTCTTCAATAACAAACACAATGTCTTGTTTTTGACCATCCTTGTTTTCGTGACCAGCTTCCTTGAATACCATCCTCGTCCCAGCTTCACAGCCAGGTGGAACGTTGATGGCAAAGACGACAGATCGCCTCGTCCCGCTAAGCTGGTAACGCGCCAGGCGCACGTTGAACCGCTTGCCATGTAATAGATCCTCGAGAGAAAGTTTTATGGGGTGGACCCATTCCTTCGAAATCCGCCCCATCGAAAAACAGTTGTCGTACGCATTTGTCACATTGAGATCAGGCGATGATGGGGGATTACTCGTCGACAAGGCACGGCGGCGAAATGGCTTGGGAAGAAAACTGCTAAAGGTGCTTTGCGGACGGTGGTCTGAATCTCTTGATTGCTTCCGCATGGGGGGCGGGGGTTTCCGCGAGTTCTGTTCTGAACCCTGGCAGGATGGCGTGCTCGATTCAGGAGTATGCACGCTCGAAGCATGGTGGGATGAGCTTGTCGAGCATTCAGAGCTAGAGGAAGGATTTTGATGCGCGGGAGATGATGAGCTTTCTTCTGCACAAGCTTTCATTTTCGCGCGTTCGGCACGGCGGAGCATGGCCTTTTTAGCGATGTTGATCTATCACAGTTGGAAGAGTTGAGCGGCTGAAGTAACGGGGGAAAAAATAAGAAAGCGCACCTCCTTCATCATCTCTGTGGCTTCTTCCACGTTTCCTGGGTTTCTGTCAGGGTGCCATTTCATTGCCTGGATTAACACTCAACATTAAGCCGACAGAGTGATGGAAAGCGATGGAGTGACTTACCAAAGCTCTGAACGCGTCGGTGATATCTTTCGCTGAAGCGTTGGCAGACACTCCAAGTACGGTGTGAGGTTCCATTCTGCTTGGAAGATAATTTGAGGTGCTATATGGTAGATATCTTGCTGCTTCCAGGAGCTCCTTTATAGATTTCAAGTAGCAGCGCCATGAGGCAGTTTAAGCGCCTTCAGTTCACCCAGAAAGAGTAGTCGCGTCAAGCAGTGTTCTACAGCACGATACAGCGTGTTGCGTTGAAGCCATAACCTGCATCGCTTTGGGTCCAAACACCAGCCGTATTCTGAGAAGTCGAGGTTCCGAAGTTTCAAAACACCGTATGCTGGAAAAAAAGTAGTGGTGTGGTGGTGAGAATCGAGATTATGTATGTTCATTGTCATCTTCAAGTCATCCGAGTCTTCCCCTGCTGGTTCAAACATTGCACAACACGTCTCAGCTTCTCCACCTCTCTTGTCTACGGTCTACCGCTCTGGCCGGCCCAAACTCGTTCTCAGGCGTTGGAAGCATTCATCCAAACCGAAATATACCGAAAGATGTATATTCTGTGGTATGCACACAGTAACTTTTACTCATGGACAGGATCATACAGTATACTCATACTTGACTCATACCACCTTCATGAGAAAATTTCCATGATGTTGTCGGAATACAAGCAGTAAAATGCTCAACGTGTGTGAGTAGGCTGGGTGTTCATGATAGCTCTCTGGTGCCTCGTCGGTGTATACATACCAACGACAAATTTCGCAACATGTGCCGATGCTCCGGTCTTCAACCTGGGTCGACAAATTTAGCTGACCACGAGAATTCGAGACGCTAGCGCCTATTCAATGTTATCTATTAAACCAGCATGGCACTGGCGGCTTCAGAATCGCGTGTCAAATGGGCTCGGAGATTAGTACCAATGTAGTCCAACGCTACTCTGGGAGACTCGGAGCTGAGTCCCCTTGAAGGACCTTTTTTTAGAGGGTTTCCTATGCTTCGCTTTCCAATTCCGAGATTTACAGCTAAAAAAGTCCATTAATAAGATATTTCCATCAACATATGTAAAGCAGTACGTACCTAACGTGAATATCGTCTCTCCGACCTACGAAGAAAATATGATAAAGGTTGTTCAATTACCCCTCATTATGTATCCTCCTTGCTTGTCGCGCGAATTCTCATCAGCGATGGGTAAAATTTCATCGTCGATTCCCTCGATTTGCGTTTCATGATGCTGAATGATATTGCGCCTGTACGAGGGTGTCCGGCCACCTTGAATTTGAGTACGGTCCGAGATGCTAGTTCATGTCCGTCGCCCTTGCAGTAATGATCTTCACATCTTCCGTTCCTGAAAGAATGTCGACCTCCCTTTCAAGAGTCCATCATTCTGACGCCTCATTGCGGCATCGAAACCCAGACCAGGGGAGATGTCTTCTTGAGTGAGAGGAATGGGAAATTTTCAACCCCTTTGACTCCCCAAAGCCCGTCAACGCTCACTTGAGCAATGTTCCATCTCGTCAGCTGAAAGACAAACTCCGCGTCCATTCCATTCGTACTTTCACTGGCGTGCAGGTCACCATGTAAAGTCGACATGGAAGGCTTCCAGACAGGTTCATCATGCGAGGTCCTCACTGTGCCATTGGAAATCAAGGACGTATAAGACGCCCCGAGGTTTATATTGGGGATTCATGGGTGGCGTCCTGCCAAGCTTCCTCCAAGTACACTGAGTACGGGAAATGGGTAGTGTTATGTAGAAGAGGATGTAGATGACAAGGCTTCCTCCTACGGGGCGTTCGACAAAGGTTCCTCAGCAAGTGCGTCCCAAGCTTCCTCGATGTGAGCAGGGATGAAGAAAGATGTAGATAACGAGGCTTCCTTGGGCTTTCCGCCAGGCTTTCAACGAAAACATGGAGTCTCAAGCATCATTAATCTGGTGTACAAGGGAGAGAAGTTCGAAAGGTGAGATACCTGTTGCATCCTCTTATTCGGGTGATCTTGGTACCTCTTCGATTGCGAAGGGCGAGTCCCCGTCCGCTGGAGCATTGTTCAGGTTGCCAGTTGTGATGCGAGCTGGAGTCGTGATTAGACGACACTGGGGCCGAAAATATATTTTGAGCGGGAAAAGAGCAAGATTATTGTCTGGCCGCATTCTCCGCTGGATCCATGGAAGAGCTGCATTCGGTTGACATCGGGAACAGAGATTCACATCCCAAGCTGTAGCTGTAGTTCGCCGAAAAACCAGCTGTGAACCACGTAAGAGGACATTTCAGAGAGCAAGAGCACTGTCTTGATTATTGCAGAGCTGCATCTTGGCATTGTGCACCGAAGAACCTGTGCAATTGGTGTTCTTCGACGCTAAAGATGTTGGTCCATGAGCATGGCAGTGAAGTAGTCCAATACACCGATGGAGAGCATTAGTTGCAAGGAACCAAAGTTATCAGGCTGAAATCCAGCCTTTGGATGAGTCCGTTGCAAAAAGTCTGCGATGTAATTGGCCAAAGTAGCGTGGGAACTATCTATATGGGACCGGTACATGTGAAATCGCAGTTGCCGACTCACTTTACCGTCAACCAGCCAAATTTGCACTCTTCCTCAATGCCAACAGCGACGACAACGGTCTCAAAGCGGTCGGTCTCCAAGCATATCACAGTCAAAGCGGCTGTCATGACCGCACCGTCCTTGGAAGAAACGTCTTCAACACCACTGGCAAACACGGGCACCACGGCAGCTACTCTGCGTTCCTTATACACCCGTGCAGCTCGCGCCTTCCTCCATCGCGATATTTCTCTAACTTATTCCCTCATCCAATCCGCCTTTTCTCTTCTCATTCCTCCGAGCGTACTTCCAGACCCACTGGCTGAATTTCGTCGGAAATGGGACATTCTTCGGATCACGCTGGAAACTACCGTTTATGCCTCGCCGCCTCCTTCGCACAAGGCCTTACCGGGACCCCTTTGTGCTAATCTCATGGAGTCGCCTCAGGCTTTGATTTCAGCGAGCTATAGCCGTTCTGTGATGCTTTTCACACCCGCGTCCCAGGCTACTTCGAATTCTGTGTATTTGCCTTCACAGGTGCTTATTACGCTGTTGTGTTCGAGTTTGAAGGTGGATTGCCCGGATGTTGGTAGGGCGATGGTGGAGGATTGGCTTGCGCGGAGAGAACCTCGTTACCTCTTGAATGATTGTTCAGACGCCGAACCGGACGGTGATGGATATGAGAAGGTTTTGGAATTGTATTGTCTCCATATCCTGCCGAAATTGGAACAGTGGGATTATGCGAAAGAGTTTCTCCAGTATGAAGGAGAACTACTTGTTGAGCGTCGAGAGGTACGCACTTACCCCTATCCTTGTTTTTTTCTTCTGACCCAGCTCAAATTAGCTTTTGAGAAGCGATCTCAATATGCTATTTAATCAGACTATGGAATCGCGTCGACCTAGGTCGTTACCGTCATCATCATCCTCGTCTGCCCCTCCTTCTCGACCGTACTCCCCTTCCTCGTCCTCCTCGTCCTCCTCTCTTTCAACGACATCCACACATACCGTTGTTCCACGCACCAATGGACTCACGTCTCTCGCGCAAGCATCATCATCGACCACGTCTCTCTCGTCCGATACCACCGCTACTCCGCGTTCCTCCCAGTTACCCAGGATACCGAACGGTACAAAATCGCGCAGGATGAATTCGTCATCCACATCACACAGCTCGATGACATCATCCTCTCCGCGTGCCCATGTTCAATCATTCGTGCAGCCACCCAGTCTAACGACGTACGCCGTGATCAAAGCTTCGTTGGCGCCATACCTCACAACGTCGAAATTGACGACTTTTATTATATTATTTGTGTTGTTTCCTCTGATTTCATTCTTGTTGCGCATACGACACCGGCGACGGCAGCAGGTGTTGGGTGGGAAGGGACAAGCTAGCAATGCAGATTTGGTCCGAAGGAGGCTGCAGGTCGGTGGTACATCTGAGGGTGGAATTGTTGTTAAAGTGTGGGGTGAAGTTGTTCGAGCTATTGGGGACACTGTGAAAATGGCGGCGAGTGGGCTTGTATAGCCCTCCTCTACCTTGGAATATTTAACGATTTACTATATGTACTGACTCATGACCTATTTTAAAAGGTGTAAAGAGTGCACGTGAGGTCCGAAAAGACCGCTTAAAAGGCCCTGGGAGTTGTACAGCATCCTGGAGTGCTGTTCAAAACGCCCACCTAACTACTGTAGGCGCTCTCTCTTCGCAGCACCCACAGCCATGTATCGTTGTAGCTATACCTCGTATGTCCCACTAGACAGTTTAACACCGTCGCCAGTGCCCACAGTCATCGACTGGAACGACACCTCTGACTTTGACGACAGCGACTCCAGCGACATCAGCGTCCTCATGCCCAATGATCATTCTCGCCCTGCCAGCCCTTCTCGCTCCATTTCTCCTGCCCCTCATCGTAGCACCGCCGTGCCACTCCTCACACGCTCCTCCTTCCCACCCGACTCTGCAACTTCCCAAAGCATCCGCACGCCGTCCCCAGCATCGACCAACCCAGCTACAGTCGTTATGCCACTCTTTGTCCGGAACTCGTGGGGCACAGAGATGAGTCCCAGCGATGTGGCCTCTGTTCTCGGCATCCGCATGCAGGACGCTCAACCTCAACAGCGTGAAAGCCCAAAGGAACCCAAGCCGCCTCTTGATTTACAGCAGATCCTTTCGTCTCAACCATCTTCTTCGTCCCACTCTTTGTTCTCGCCTCCCAGTCAATCCCAATCTTCTCAAGTCCCTACTCCACCCAGACAAGAGTTTGGCTCGCTGGTAGAGAGGATGCAGGCTGCCTCTATAACAGTCTCTCCACCTCCCACGCCTTCGCCCGAACCGCCTGCCTACATGGAGGATTCAGCTGTGCTCACAGAACCGGCGAATACACCACCCCCGCAGCAGCAACCACGGCCGTCGACGAGACCGCCTGCATTACCTAGTTGGTTCATGGACCGATACATTGCGCCTCCCTTGATGCACACGGGGACTTTCAGCCCCACTCCGTATCCTGTTGGTGTGCCGCCCCGCCCGCCCAGCGATACGTCGTATCTCAGCTACACTCGGCCCACGCCATCGCCTTATCAAAGCAACACCAACGATAGGTACATGTCAAGCTTACTCGAACTGATGCACATTGACTCATTAATAATCAAAAACAGGCATGCAGGTAGAGCGCCAAGGTCCAGAGAAATATCTCCAGTTCGTCCACTTTCGAGCGCGAGCAGCTCGTCGTCTGGCAGGATCTTTGCTACCCCACGTGCACCATCCCACTCGCCTGGCTCTGGAAGGTTCAACAACGGGCGGACATACTCGGTGCATGAGCCGTACCTGCCTCCTCCGAACTTTGGCCTCTTTGAGGGAAGCACCATAAGCACTGCGACTCCCAGTCCAAGTTGGTCGCCTACGTTTTCCGCACCGACTCTCCCCATTCGTATTCCGCCTGCTCCGTCTTCTAGGACAAGTGCTCCTGCCCCTCGTACGGGTGCTCCCTCCTCTCGTGCGGATCGCACAGTCACGGACGCATCTCCCACTCGGACAGACGACACCCCTCGTAGGCCACCTTTACCTAGGTCCGTGAGTACCCCCAGCCCCAGCCCCAATCCGACTCCAACCTTCCCAAAGAGAACCCGGTTCGCACCTAACCAGTATTATCACTCCCCCGAGACATTCCCGCCTGCTGGAGGTTCGAGTGCGCAAGATAACGCTCAACCACATAGTTATGGCAGTAATTCGACTTCTGAGCCCCCGTTTTGGGATACTCCTCCGCTGCCTTCGCCTCCTCCTCTTGCTCCCCCCAGTGTGATGGCAGGACAGCGGGGTGTGCCGCCCCCAACGTCGTCGATGTGGGAACACATGGGTCATGGTGGTGTCAATACCAATACACCTGGGTCTTATTCGTTTGCTCAAGCCACGCCAAGGGCGAATCCTACCACCACCACCAACACCAACAGCGCTAGGCATCCATCCGACACGACTCCTGCCAGCAGACCAGGCTACTACCACACCCCGTCCCTCGGCCCGATCCCTGCTCCCGTGATGTCGACTCCAAGCTGGTACTTGCCCAGTTTATCGTGGCCGCCGTCGGCAGCTGCGTCGCAGCTTCGTTTGGTACCTCCTTTGTCGCTGCCGACTGGGAATCAGATCAATGCTGGACCGAGAGTTTGTAGCGCGCATGCTCAGCAGCTTGGTAGTGGTTCTATGCAGCAGCCTGGCTCTACGGCTTGGGGTCAGCAGCAGCCTGGCTCTACGGCTTGGGGCCAGCAGCAGCCTACCTCTACAGCTTGGGGCCAGCAGCAGCAGCAGTCGACGGTCAACGCGTCTACGCCTTGGTCGAGCAGTTCTGCTACGCCGTGGTTGTTGCAGACACCTGGAGCGCATACGCCCTGGCAGCCATTGGCTCCTGCTCCGTGGCAGCAGCAGCCCAGTTCTGCTTCGTGGCAGTCTTGGCAACAACCACCGACTTCTTCTGCTCCATGGCAGTCGCAGTCGGTCAATACGCCTTGGCAGCAGTCTATCAATGGGCCGTGGCAGCAACAACAGCCACAGGGTACTCCCATGGAGCAGGTCTATGCTGCTGCTTCTCTCAGGCGGCAGCAGATGGCGGCCAATAATGGTTCGACCTTGAGCCAGCATCCTCCACCTATCTTGGTCCCGATCAATCCTACTCCCTGGCAGCAGCCTCCTGTTCCTTTCGGGCAGCAGTCGGTCAATGTTACTCCTTGGCAGCACACCTGGCCCGGCTCCACTCCCAGGCGCAGGGAACTTCCTCCAAGACCCCTACTCAACTACCACCCGAGGTTCACGTTCCCCGATGGAACTGTTTTATTCAAGGCAAGTTTTGTTCTATCGCTTGACACTTACACACAGAATTCTGATTCTTCTTACACTCTTTTTAGGTTGAAGATGTGACTTACAAAGTCCACCGGTACTTCTTTGACCAGCACTCGAGTTTCTTCCAGACGCTTTTGCAGTCGTACCCGCCCTATTCTGGCGCTGCGACCGTGGATCCGATTTTCCTCCAGGATGTGACTAGGACAGATTTCGAGCGTTTGCTTTCGGTGTTTTACCCTCTGTGAGTTGTTTTCCTATCTATCGACTTACTGCTCTTACTAACTGAGTGATTCCTTCCCCCCATCAGTAACCTCAGCGAACCCGACCTCAAGACGACCGCCGAATGGACCTCAGTCCTCACTCTCTCCACTAAATGGGTATTCACCCAGCTCCGCCAGCGCGCCATCAAAGAACTGGAGAAACTCACGGGCCCAACGGACCGGATCCTCCTCGCGAAGAAGTACGCCGTCAAAGAGTGGTATGTTCCCGCGTACAAGGAACTGTGTATCAGGAGGCAGGCGATGACGTTGGAGGATGGGCAGAAGTTGGGGTTGGACACGGTTATTAAGGTTTGGGAGTTGCAGCAGGAGTTTGAGTGTTTGGATGAGTGTTGTGATGAGATGCATGTTGCGAAGGTGAAGGAGAGGTTTGGGCTCGAGTGAACGCGGTGTGTGGGAGGGAGCATGGGAGAAGAAATCTGAAACCTTGTGGACTTGGGGTTCGCTTTCGCTTTTTGCTGTCAAAATCTGATTGTACTTTTAGCTGACTGGTTGGACTTTTTTCGTGCGTGGCTTCTGAATAATAACTTGAAGACCGTAGGCGTTCGTCTTGTACCAATATTTGTCTCTAAATACCTGTACGATGTTATACATAACCTTGCAATGTGACTTGTGAAGTTCTATATTTACGTTTTGCTGTTCTTGTGCTGACTCCGAGTCGTAGCCGCATAGACTCTCAAATTCGATACACAAGTCACAACCACTGCTTGTGAGTCTACCCCACAGCAAGTAACCGACGAATCCATACCTCGGGCCGCTTACATCAATTATAATTGAAAGATGCTATACGCCATACATAGGTTGTAAAGAAGGCAGTCCACATCGGAATGGTGTCTCGATCGCAAATGCCGCCCAAGTGCCGCCCGAGTGGAAACAAAATCCGCCTATACCCGAACCTGGGACCAGGCATCGTGGCATGATAATAATATCCTATAAATATAAAAACGATACCATTCACATCTACGCAGTCAAGTTCTCCTAGCGCCCTTTACCCATGTCGGACGAAATGACACCCACAGAAGCCATCGTAGCCAACGCGGAGTATCACGGCAGGCTACTCACCTCCATATCGAAACTCGACTATGTCGCATCGGCGTTGGAGCACCAGGCTGCGTATGTTGCGGATTTGGAGAACCAGAAGGTGCAAAGCGCCGAGAAGGTTTTAGCGCTCAACAAGAGGACGAAGAAGGAGAGGAAGGAACACGAGACGTTGAGGGACTCTACGGCTCGAAGGCTGGCGCATAAGTTGACGGGGCGGAAGGAGCTTTATGAGGCGAAGGAGAGTAAAGAAGAACGGTATGTTGAGTGTTTACTTGGCTTTCTTGGATTGTTTTTGTTGACGAGGTTTCTTTGAAGGGAGTATGTGGAAGCGTTGGAGAAGGAGATGTCGGAACGCGACAAGCATAATGTAATCCAAGGGCTTTTGAACGAGGCTAAGCTTGAAGTGAGTATGGTTGTTATTCTTCGTGATTACAGGAACTGAATGTACATCAGCAAGAGGACTTGTCTCGAAAGGCGGAGGAACGGAGGTGCCTTCATGTTGAGCTCGATGCATTATATACCCGCATTTTCGAAGGTCCCTCAGAGTGTACGTTTGGAGTTTTAATGATATACGTTGGGCAATGCTCATTTTCCATGACAGCCTTCCCTGAAGAAGACCAGCTCGAATATGCAGTCATAGAGGCCCAACAAAAATACGAGAAGCTGCAATCGACTCTGAATTCTGAGAGCCGCGCCGCTGAGATCTTGGCAAGAGCTGCCAGGACTATGGATGCGTGCCAAACTAATATGCAGCAAGCACTACAGTTATCTCGTAACGGTGAGCTATCATTGCATGACTATTTCTGGCAGGATACTCAAGGAAGGATTTTAGACATGTGGGGTGGTGGAGGCGTTTTCAAGTGAGTCTGCACGGCTATTGCATTGCGAGCCTTAGGATTGACATTGCGGTTTCAGTATGAGCGATATGATGGAACGTAGTGCGTTGAGGAGCGCTCAGGCCTATGCAGATCAAGCGGAAATGCTAGTAGAACAGGCGAGGCGAGCATCCAGACACGTTCAACCCGTTGGGCGTGTCAACGTATCCGCTGCTCAGTATGCACCTCTTCTTTGAACCCAAAACTATTCATTCACGGGCAAAGTAGGATGATGACCGATTTCTTCTTTGACAACTATTACTCAGATATTCAAGTTTTCAGTACGTCTCCTCCCGTCGTTCTTTTGGTCCTATCACATCAGCTCCATAGACAGGATCAAGACTTCAGCAGCTCAAGTCTTGCTAGCAAATAATAGGGTTTGTGCTTGTTCTCGACTTTCAATCCTCCGCCTTACCTTACCTGATGGTGTACTATAGATTAAAACAGAAGCCAACGCAGCAATCGATCGAGCTAAAGTAGCGGGTACAAAGATAACATCAGCGTCACGAAAGCTGGCCCACAGCCGTAACGAGCTATACCACTACAGGCGGGCCACGTTTGAGAGTGTGGCTGCTCAAGAAGCTGCCAGCCGGCCACCCAGCTACGATACGGTCACTGCCGATCCCGTTCCTACCCTACCCGCCTCCGATACTCCAGCATCAAACTCTACCACACCGCCTCCAGCCGCCACGCCCCGCAACTTGGCTGCTTCACCAGCTCCGACTTATTTTTACAACATAGAGCTGAACGATAAGACGCTCCCTGACATGCCGCTGCCTTCACCTTCCAGCGACAGTGGGGCCTCCTTCTCTTCGACGGAGAACACGTCTACATTGAACCCTTCATCCAGTGCTGGTCCGTCATCGCCCCTCTCGAGTTGGAGATCTCGTACGTCATTCCAACTCATCACCTTTTCCCTGCTAACTTGAAGAACGAAATCGTGTCAGGAAATCCATATGCAGCTGCGTTGATGGCCACTCAGAGACCTTCAAATATCGGATAAATGAACATCATCTCGACGCTTCTCTGGCAAGAAAATGCGCTGACGTCATTGACACATCGTCGCTCCGAGATTTTAGGGCGCGAAGCTAGAATAAGTACTTCGAATCAAATGGGAATCGCGTATCCGACATTTCGACGAAGCTCTATGAAGGTAATACCTCGCAAGTGGATTGCGTGGACCAAGATGCACTATGTTTGTCAAACATTTTGGCGCTTCATCGATATCTCCCCTTGTAAATATGCATCTGGAGTTGTTCACCACAGCGTAACGTCGTCATCGTCATACGCCTGTACTTTTTAGACACTTAGGACAAGGGCTGAATGTATTCTTTCGGTATTGTGAATAAATGCTAAACAAGGACAGGTTGCTGAGGGTTACAACATACCAGCCCTTAAGTCTGCGTGTTCAGTCACAGTCAGAAGTTGAAGTCTCACTAGCTCCCGTCGAACAGGAGATGATAAGAATACAAGGCATTTGAAGGTACAACGATTTACAGCGATCAGTTATGATACTGGGGCAATGATGGGGGGGAGGAACAAGTCGTAACAATCTAAAGGCCGGCGAAAATCCAACACCGATCACGGTTCCAGCTCTTCGTGGAGGTCTCCTTCTACGTCGGGTATTGACCTATAAACAACCTCCGTTGTTGAAGGCTCGTGTTCCGCAACCTCCCCTTCGATGGGTTGAACACGGTTCAGCAAGGCAACGGCGGAGAAGAGTAAACACGCGGCAAGGACGAAGATGGCTTGCGGGAAATTGGCTACTGTAGAGCTGTATGTGAGGGCGTAGATGTATGGCTAGATGACGTGAGTTAGAATCTATGCCTTAGTAGATTAAAATAATTCAATGTTGACTCACCGAAATTGTGTGTGCAATCGCGGATAAAACTCCAATAGCTCCAAAAAGGGCTCCCACCTCGGATCCGTATCCACAAGCATGGATACAAACCGCACCCAAGGAATGAAGTGCTGGATTCCCCCCAGATGTGAAAGAGGACAGGGTAGAAAGCCCAATGAAAGTTGCTTGGGACTTGTTTGACGTTATGGCGACGAGTGAATCTGCGAATCCGTCTACTCCTAGCGACGCTTGAGCTAGGTATCGGTCAAACTTCAATTCTGCGCCAATGTCACGCGAGTTCGGATTGGTCCCTGGAGTACTCGTGCGTTTGGGCTTGAGGTAGGAAATGACGACTACTCTTCGCGTTTAGAGATGAGGGTTGGAAGACTTTGTTTGAGGACGTACTTGGAAGGAAGACAAGTAGATTGAATGCTCGAGATATCCACAATACCGACATGTAATATCCCAACTATCGTCCGCAGGTTTAGTTTTTCTAAAGCGAAGAGCAGGACTAAGGATCATACCTGGGCAGTCGTCCAAGTATATACGTGTTGGGCGTAGAGGTACTTGGCGGAGTAAACGCCCTAAAAACGGGGGTCAATATCTACCCCACTCAAAGTCGTCAAAAAGGCTTACAGTAGAAACAAGATAGATGAAAAGGCCCAAGCCCAAGAACGTCATATTATAATTTGGCCGAGGTCCTTGGCCCGGAACGGTCCTTGGAGCAAACATTGCAATGGGAGATAGCAGTGCGGAAATAAACTTCGTGAACATGCGCCGAGCAACCAAAACTGGAGAGGTCTTGAATTGCAGTTCGTCCTGAATATATGTATTATCCACCGGACGGTGCTGCAGAGATTCTGGGCAAATAAAGAGGACGTATAGCAGCGTCCCGAGCATAAGGCTGATGCTGACGAAGAAAAATCCATCGTTGTAGCCTGTTGGCGGGAGGAAGAGACCACCGACCTAAATAAAAAAAAGGTTTTAACCGTGAAGATTTGGTCGGGCGAGTAGAGAAAAATCCTACCCATGGTCCGATTGCCAAGCCGACAAAAACGATCCCTTGTATTGTCGAGAAAATCTTCGAACTATGTGTTTGTCAGTTGACAAATATCGGAAAAGAAGAAAATATGCCTACCGAGATCCATGTCTCGTGCAGTCAGAGACATACCTACGGCCCAACTGATTAGAATTTATCTAGACGGTGGTGAGCAGCATTCTTACGCATGAACCACCCCATTGAATGTCGACAGTCCACCAACAAATCCTTCGAGTATGGGACCGACGAGAATTAAATGCTCGGCATATTTTCCAAAGAAAGATTGGGGTCTCATGACGAGAACGAATACCGCCTCCCTATTTAGCAGTAAGTGTTTTGTCTGGATAAAAAAAAGTTTCGAGAGGGCGGACGAACATAAGGACCGCCCCAATAATGAAAACGCATAGGATAGGTTTCCGACCGCGAGCATCACCAGCACGACTCCAAAACCCAGTTGAGATTGCGCTCAGGACGCTCATGATTGTTACAACGGCTAATAGTCAAATTTAAGTGATTGAGTAAAGAACATGATGTGACCTGAAGGCTAACGTACAAGCTTGTATACGCACCGCGCGAGCTTGGACGTCTGCATCGCCACAGCCAGCCAGTGTCAAGAGATTTAAATCCGCTCCCTGGGAGCCATCTGACAGCGCTCGGCAGGCAATTGCCTTGTATACTTGTATTCGAGGGGACATGGTGACTCCCCGCTGCGTCGGATCGTTAGTCACTGCTTCTATGGGGAAAAACGCGCAAATGCGATCTCACCGCCATGGACATCACCAGAACTACTGGGAGTAACCTGTATTTGGAACATTTCTAGGTGTATTTGCCGTAGAAAATCGGAATGACGAACCAGTAAGGGTGAGCATCCAAACGTCGAACTCTTTGCATGAAAGTCATGGAGGAGTCGTGATGGTTTCTTCTAGATGTGCTTGCCCTCGGAAGTAATAGAGATGCTTCGTCTGGGAAGCTTTCAACTCTTGGTTCCATTTACTAGGTCTGAGAGTCCTCCTGTAAGACTGAAAGTCCAAAAGTCTAGGGCGAGTGGGAGTCGTCCGCTAGGGAACATGTTCTAATATTATCATGATGATGGGTGTTAAAGGGCTTGCCTGAGAGAGGGGGGCGTTATTAGGCAGGAGTGGAAGTTGGTCTTATCTGATAAAAACGAACCAATCACGTGTTATTGTCATGGTTATCTGATAAAGTACGCCAAGCTCGGACCGAGTCTGTCCGACATACGGCAGCCTCCTGCAAACTCATGGAAACTTGACTTTTTTGCAAGACATGCGTTGGTTTATCCTGTGAGCTGGGAATTCTACTAATTTTTCTTCGTTCACCCCTCGGAGTCTCGGACGGCGTCACCTCCGAGTCCTGGCACAGTAAACGCCCATCATTCCTTTCTGTGTTCTTTTGCGTGTCCCAAGTGCGTCCCAAGTAATTCAATGAAGGTTGTGAACATTTTGACCCGTTCCTGCTTCTCCCATCATGTTGCACAACGCAACGGACCTAAATGATATGTCATCTGCTTCTGGAGGTGCGATTCTGGGCTTCCTCATGCACAAAACAAGCCTCCAAGAAAAATAAATCGATCAGTAAGCAGAAAATCACGTCGGAAATGTATTGAGTCATGCAATCAAAATATAGGAACACCCAAACTTGGCACAATCTCCTTTGCAGGTAGGCTGAATAACAGTGCTTACCGATGACTAGGCGCGTGGTGATGACAGAGTATGCCAGGGCGGTGCAGTGGCGATAGCGCCCAGAAGCGCGCCTAATAGCTCTATGACCGCCGAAATCCGTGTCGGAGACTGCGGAACATTGGCAGTGGCGAGCTTCGACTTTGTCAGCACAAACTTGAGGAAGGATGTGACAAATATCATTTATGGTAAATCTGTTAAAAGAGCTGAGACGAGAAGATACGAACAAAAATCATTTATCCCCTCCAAATTTGCAATCGAAGAGAAGCGGTGGACAGGCAGGCAGTCTCTGTTTCCGTTGTCGAAAATCCCGTGGTTTTTTAATTATCTAGCTCGACGACGCGCCCGGGTGCGATATCAGAGTTTCTGTATTCCCAGACGAGCATCAATTATGTTTCAAGTGCGTTACATTGAGACTTCAGGTTTTGCACAAGGTAGATACAGTCCTAGGACGTTTAGGCAATTGCGTTCCTGTCAGTGTGGGGCCGCCCGTTACAGCTGAATGCAAAACCCTAGACACCTTGCAGAAATTTCTTGGCTCCGCCTCGCTTTGTGCAAACAACCATTTGAGGAAGGAAGCGGGCACGAATGACGCAAGTCCTCCACCAACGCAAGTATATGACATGTAATGGAGTGCTCCACGCTCTAATTGAGCTAAACTTGAGCTAAATGCGGTTGTTTGCACAAAGCGAGGCGGACACCAGAAATTTTCGGGAGGTGTCTAGGGTTTTGCATTTAGCTGTAATATTATCGAGGCATCCTGAGGAATTAGCCATGGCGATGGATCGTGGCGCAAATAGATAGCCATGGGATAGTAGAGATAGAGGACCGCGACAGCAATCCCAGAAAGACGTGAAGTTCAAATCATTGCATATCAAGCGCTCCTTCGCCACGATACGAATCAAGATGACATCAATGTCCAAAGCAAGAAATCCAATAAAGTAGCACTCAGGTGCGCCGCAGCAATTCCGCCGCGACAGAATGCCTGTTCGTCAGTGGGGTTGGATAATCGTCACTTAGTCTCCTTCAAGACAAAGGCAAGGGCGATATGTTGGAGATTCTGCCATCGCCACCAGTGATATCATGATGCTACTCCACGCAAGAAAATCAGATCGACACACAATCGCCACAGTAAAAATAGGACATTGAGCTTACTTGGCGTTGGTTATCGCTGCAAACGTTGGAGCGGAAGTAGATCCGGTTCTCCGAATCCCCCTACAACCATCTATGGAGAGGACGCAGGGAAGCCATGAGTGTTGCTGAAAGACTTTCGGCACATGTAAAACAAGTACCCGAGGTACGTAGCTGAAACTTTGGCATGGTATGAGGGGAGGAAGGGGGATAGGATGTAAAGGGGACCACTACAGTGATGGCAGACGACATCATGTTCCTGTTTGTTACTTTCTAAATATGGACGTCTATTTCAAAACAACACGACTCCCCCATGGCACACCATTGTTCGCGTCCTCCCTCTCCCCACGCAACAAAACACAGCCAATAACTCGCGTCACTCGCTCTCTTATCATACCCCTTCATAATCTCGGGCACGACACCCACACACACAATGTCGTTTAATTCGTCTGCAGCATCTTCGTCTGCTACACCTCAGCTGCACAAGGGGGCCAAAGGATCACCAAAATCTGCACCGAGTAAACCAGGTTCATCGTCAGCAGCTTACGTTGCATCTAAACCAATCAAGCCTCCAAGCAATTATAAGAAGAGGGATCGTGCCATGCAGCCCGAAGCTACAAGTTCGGCCAGCGGGTCGAGTCAGAACGAGAGCGTGCCACTTTTGGGAGAGCGTGTCGTCCCTCGAAGAAAACCTTTCTATCGTGCCAGACCTTTGTGGTACGTGCTGAAGTGACCCAAGATCCCTGGTATCTAACCCGATTATCTAGGCTTGTGCCCTTTGCGGTCATGGCTTCGTTAACTGTGAGTCCATCTAATTGCTCCTGGAGATAGCCATGTAAATCCGTTTGTTTCGAATAGCGCGGAATGACGCTGGCTCCTCGTGTAGAAGTGTTCACTCAGCTATCATGCAACAAAGTCCGCAGCGAGCAAGCAAGTTATAACCGAACACATCATCCATCATCCATCATAGTCTTTCCTCAGTCAAACGCATGGCTTCATCATACCACCACTCTAGACCCACTTGGCCCCCACCTCCACCGCCCCATTTTGCTTTCTGGACTTGCAGACAATGACGACGACACACAAGACCCACGACAAATCCCATCTTCTCGTTGTATCGAAGATCCAGCTGTTCAAGCTGGCGCAGCGCGTCTCCAAATGATAATGACGACGACAATGGGCCTTCTCACGGCACTGACCACCGGTTGGTGGGGGCACTTTGGGGAACGACATGGACGGACGACGGTATTGGCCATCGCGACATTTGGTTTATTCTTAACGTCCGCACCATCCCTTTACTTCTTGCCTCCCTTTCTGACGTTCTTGACAGGGATCTTATATTCATCCTAGTCTCAACACCATCGTCCCCTCTTTCTCATCACGGACACAAGCTCCTCCTTCTCGCACCCTTCATTGAAGGTCTCCTCGGTGGTTGGTCAACGCTCCAATCAGCGACGTCTGCATACCTCAGCGACTGCACGTCCAGCGGCTCTCGCGCGCACATATTCTCTCGCTTTGCTGGCGTCTTTTATATTGGCTTTAGTCTGGGCCCTAGTATCGGTGCTTGGCTAATACAGCATCCTATTCCCATCCTAGCTAGCCCAGGGACGGAAGGACGCGCGGCAAAGACGGTGACATCCGTGTTTTGGGTTGCTATCGCTTGTTCCTTTATCAACTTCGTTCTGGTACTTTTGGTGTTTCCGGAGTCCCTGGATAAGGAGAAGAAGGACAAAGCGATGAGGGAGTACGTGGCGAGGACGCGGGGAACAAGTAGAGGTAAAGCGAGGGCTTCTGAAGAGGGAATCAGGGATGAGAGGGATGACGTGCATGAAAGACCAGCACAGACAGGGAGTGTTATAAGCAAATTATTGGAACCCCTTGCGGTATTTTTGCCGGTGGTGGTCATGGATCCAACCAGTCCAGGAAGGAAGAGGCGTGATTGGAGTTTGACGTTGCTTGCTGCGTCGTTGATTGGGTACATGCTTTCTACGGCAAGTCCTTCAAGCTTGTGCACGAGCGCGACCTATTGACATGGTCTTGTTAGGGAGTGTACCAGATCAAATATCTGTATGCTGAGCATGTGTATGGATGGGGAACGGAGCAACTGAGCCACTATATTTCGTTTTTGGGAGGCGCGAGGGCCATGTACTTGCTGCTCCTTCTACCCAGTGAGTTTTCTTTGGCTTCGGTTCCTTAACGAATCTGACTTGCTGCCCAGCTATAATCTCACTGTTCAAGCCAAAGCCTGTAGCTAAAAAGGGCAATGCAAAGGCTGCCCAAGGAAAGAAACCAAAACCAACGCGTGCCCAACTTGGTCGAGAAATCGCGTTTGATCTGACTCTGACGCGATGGTCACTGGTTATCGATATTGTCGCCAACGCACTCATTACGCTCGCTCCGGCACCTTCGTACCATGTGCATGACGCGTTTCGGCACCATAAGGGATTCAGCTTTACGATGCCCCAGATGAGCAATGCGCAAAGTCAGGCGCTGTTTGTGTTGGCGTCATCGATGAACAGCTTGGGAAGTGGATCTATACCCGCTGTTCACAGTTTAGCGCTTTGTTTGATGCAGGTGAGGGCATTGGACACCGGAACGGCGGCTGTAGAGGCGGAGGAGGTGGTGGTGGATAGCGAAACTGCTGTTGGAACTGGGTCACTTTTTGGAGCGTTTGCTGTATTGCAATCGGTTGGGCAAATGATTCTTGGGGTGTGTGGTCTTCTTGCTCTGCCTTTTTCCGTGCTGATGGTTTTGATAGCCTATGCTCTTCGGGCTGGTGTACAGCAACACTGTTGCTCGATTTCCCAAGGCCATCTTCTTTGTGGCTGCAGCCATATTGATTTACGCGTTGGTGATGGTGCTCCTCGTGAGGAACCCTGTTCGGCCAAGTAAGAAGGGCAAGCGAGTAATTTGGACGCACTCAAGACGAAGAGATGTTCAAGTTGAACGTGGACGATCGCGTGTCAGCAAGGATTTGCGGGGTGGGGGTGCGGGGTACTATTACTCGACGAGCGAGGGATCTCCTGGGTACTATGGAAGCGTGAATTCCAGCCCCAATTGTTACCAGGGATGAGTAGAGAGCTAAATTAATAATCCTAATAATCATTGCGGTTTCATCGGGAAGAAAACAACAAGGGTAAACAAGGCCGTTTCAGTTGTATCATAACTCTTACCAACGCTCCCGTCTTCAACAGGCAGTTGAACGTCATTCGAGGCGTCTGAGTCGTTGCTGCCGTCTTCCACCACCTCCCCCTCACCGTTATGAACGGCGAACATGCAAACGCTGTAGCTGGTCCCTCAAATTCCCAGCCAACATCCAAGGCGTTCTTTTCATCGTCGCCCTCATCCACGCCACATCACCCCCAACCTCCGCTCCTCTTCCTTCCACCTCCAGGTGCCTCATCCTGATTTGGTTGCGAGTCTAATGACATGAATTTACACCTCTTTTTCTACCAGTTCCACCTCCTCTAAGGCAGCACCTTCATAGCACGCAAGATTTGCTCAAACGCTTCCAGCTGCTACCGGCTTACGACAAATACGTGCGCCCATCCGCTGTATCAGGCTCGGATGCTGGGTTTGACGGCGCTGATCCTACTACGCCGGCTCCCGTTACTCCTGGAGGTGTGGACAAGGGGAAAGGGAGAGATGTGTCGGGCTCGGGTGGGGTTGATCACTCACTTGAGGACACGGGGCTTGGTGATGGGGGAGATGGTGATGACGATGACGGTCCTGGGGGAAAAGGAGAGAAGAAGAAGAAGAACAGCTATAAACACCTCATCAAAGGCGTTCCTGGTGCGTTTTTTCCGTTGTGGCATGAGGTCTTTGGTCTTTTATTCTTCGAAATAGGGAAACACTCGATGAAGAAAGACGATTATCTGACGACAACGATGCTTGTACCACCAAAACAACGTTTCCAGATCACGCCGTTCGATGCTCGGACCCAGCGGGAGTCTTTCACCGTTAGTCCGGAAGGCCTGAAAGGCGTACGTGTGGCTTCTTCCCCACCTTTTCTTCGTTCAATAAACTCTCTTCTTATCTAGTGGAATATCAACGCTCTCGTTCTGGAATCCGCACAGGCTCGCGAGGACAGGAAAAAACGGGTTCGTGTGCTTGTGTTTTTTCTCGGGGTTTCCCTCCCATCGTCAATGGCTACTTATCCCTCTCTGTTTCCCTTTTCTCGGATCGCAGAAAGAGCTCAAACGCCTTGCAAAAGCCCAACAAGCTGGTGCTCTCGCATTGTCGCCTGGTACCCCACCCCCGCCCACTCAAGTACCGATACCTACATCTGCAACTGGCTCCACATTCCGACCGACAGACGCACCCACACCACGCACGGGGGGTACATCCACCCCACGTTCGGCACTCGCGAGCGGTTCTCCACGCCCAGGCTCGCATGTCCTCAAATCAGGTTCTACGAATCCGAAGTCTGGATCAACTGTTGATCCAAGGCCCGTTCCCCGACCGGGATCAACGGCGCCTGTTTCGGCGCTCCCTCCCCCTACAGCTCGACCTAATCTGCCCCCCGTTCAAGTACCTACCGCACGAGTGGGAACGCCACTGAGAACGGCTACGCCGACGAGTGCACATCCGATAGATCAGAGAGGGAAGAAGAGGGAAAGGGACGATAGCAACGGTGTTGGGGTGAATGGCTTGCCAATCAACGGCGTGTCGAAAGGGAACGGGGTTGGTGCGGCTTCTGTCAACGGGAATGGGACAGCGTCCAACACTGTTGTGAATGCTAAACCTGGAACGGGGACAATCCGGCCGAGGCCGATCAAGAAACAGCGGATGGTATGAATGGCTTTTCTCATGTTACCTCATGTGTGCTGACAGTAAGCCTTCCTTTTCTAGGATATGCAAGGACAAGCAAGAGACGTTGCGACGCCTGTGCAACAGCAGCCAACCCCTCAAGGAGTGTAACGAGGACTGATCTCTCAACGTTCAATCCCCCTCCTCCTCCTACATAATCCTCCAGATAACGGCGTGCTGCCGGCATCCGCACAAAGGAGCTCAATGAACTTGGTCCTTGAACCTTCTACTGCTTGGGGCCTATCTTAAACGGTAGTTGACGACACTTGACCGTGCATGATTGGAGGTCCAAGCCCTACATACCAGATTGACCCGATGATACCTGTTTACATCCCATCATAGACTACCGACGCCACGAAGGTCCCCGACGACCAGGGCATCCCGCCTTCAGGCCCTCTCCTGTCGAAGGAAGGCCAGGTCTCGCTAGTCTCTGTCTAAGGCATGAAAAATGTGAAGCTCTCTGCAGTTATGCACGCCACTTACCTCCCTTATGCCCCTTCCATCGTACACCCCTTTTCACCATCCTCTTCCACCCTGTTCTTCTTCGTCTTCTACGCACCGGATCTTTTTTGACACTTTTCTTCTTTACCCCACACATTTACATACATTATCCCCGCCTTTTTCTCTCAATTTTTTACTTTTTAACTCTCTTGCATCATCATCAACATGTTTTGTCATCGCATTTTAACCCCATCGTTCTAAAACAACGTCCATAACCCAACCTCAGTCACCCCTCCACAATACAGCGCATACTACGTACCAACCATTTTTTTCTTCGTTGATCATCCCGTGTCGGCGGCATTTTGCTGCGACATTCATTGATTCAACGATCATCGATCAGTTTCTGCCTTGAACAAACGCAATCCACTACAGTCCAACTTGAAGGACTCTTGAGAGATGTCGCACTGCACGTTGTATAATATATTTACTATTTATTACAGAAGAGGGGTATCGCCGCAGAAAGAGCATAAAATACAGGTCATAGTTACATATGGTATAAAAACCCCAAAGAGAAAGTCATCATCGTCGTCCAGTCATCCCAAGATTCGTCATGCTCCGATTGCTGGGTCCATGAAGATCATAACTCCTCCGTCCACCTCCCAGTGCTCCGGCATTTCCACGACCAAGCCTCCCATCTTCCTCTACCCGATCCAAACCTCCGTCCAGAGGCGACCCCAACGCCGTCGCACTTGTATTCTTCTGAGAGAACAAACCCCTTCCACCTCCATCAATAGTGTTACTAACCCCACTTCCTAATCCATAGTTCCCACCACTAATATTCCGTTTCGAGTCGAGGTTGAACGCGTTCCCTACTGACACCGGCATACTCAGTCGTCTCATCCAACTACTCTTGGGTTTTTCTGAAGGGGGTTTCAGACTGTTATTGGAGGATTTCTCGTTCAGTTTCGAAGCATTTGTTGTTGGAGTCGTCGAGGTTTTGTACTTTGCTATGGAGCACGTGCTGCAGCCGCAGTAGGGTGCGTGTTGAGAAGTCGATGCGGTAGTATTGCTGTCCATGGTGCTTGTGCTGCTCCGTTGGTCATATCGTTGTTCCTGAGTGGCTTGGGGAGAATTTTGCCCGTTCGAGGATGATAGTGAGGGAGCAGCATGCACTCGGTTCGGAGAGAGTTGGGACCTTGGACGGAGGGGTTGAACGGGTTCATTGACCGCTTCCAGTTCCATCTGAGAAAGCGGACGCTGAAGCTGTTGTCGCAAGGAAGTCCTACGTTCACGAGGACGTAGTGCGCTGTTATGCGCTGACTGTGAGGTCCTTTCGCCATCATCACCACCCTCTCGGATGCTCAGCAGTCGAGCACGGTCTCGCTCCAGTTCCCTTGAGCGCATCTCAATATCATATTCTCTTTGTCTCAATTC
The DNA here is from genome assembly GCF_000143565.1 of Laccaria bicolor S238N-H82. NCBI lineage: Eukaryota > Fungi > Basidiomycota > Agaricomycetes > Agaricales > Hydnangiaceae > Laccaria > Laccaria bicolor. The sequence goes on from NW_001889879.1 coordinate 476,723, forward strand.
GCGCTCTTTCTCCGCCAGCTCCAGGCTCGCAAGGTCATCGATTCGCTGGCGTCGACGGTCTTCAGGTGTTGGTGTTTGACTTGACCCAGAAATCGAAAGTCCAGTACGATGTCCATTAATAAAGCGGTCTGGTTGGTCTGGTGATTGATAAGCGGTTTCTGGGGGAGGAAGGGACAGCTGCCGTAAGACAGGTGGGGAAACTGCTCTAGCTCGAGGGGATATCGGCGCATCTCCAGGTTGATATCTAGAAGCTAGATCGGAAACACTCAAGGGAGGACGAGGCAAGTTTCTTGGGGGTGGTGATGTTGATCCTGACTAGAAATCGACAAAGGATCAACATGACATTCGAGAAGTTGAGTTGAGCAAGAACTTACATTACTTGAATAACGATTGCGCATTTCAGCAACAAGGCTACCGCTGGTACCTCCGTCTGTCCGTTCCACTTTCTTCTGACCGTCAACCGTCCTCACCTTGTCTGATGGCGCGAATCTCTTTTCGACGCCAAATTCACGACCCTCATTGAAGTAGTCACCCCTCGAAGTTGAAATATTTCCCACTGGAGGGGATCTCTCTGGTGGAACGGGAGGAGAAACCCTCTCAACCTCCCGTTGATATGAGGCTGCCGTCTGAAAAGAGTCCTCAGCCCGTGCTGGTGAAGGTCGGTTTGAGGTGTCCTCTTGGAAGCTAGCAGGCGTTACTCCTCCAGATGGGGTGTCCACTGGTCTTCCCCGGAATCTTTCCTCAGGAGAAGACGGTGCAGAGGAAGGAGCAGATTGTGCACTCCGGTTCGGCTGCAATGAAGAATTGGAGGAATGTTGTTCCACTTCCAAGCGTCCAGTCAAAACTTCATTCGCAGAAATGGGAGACTCTGACAATACAGATGGGAAGTTAATATTTGATGAAGAAGAGTGGGAGAGGTTTAAGGGCTGCTGCTGCTGCCGAGGAGGGGGAAGTGGAAAGTGGGTCGGAGGTGAGGGGAACGCGGATAGAGAGCGAACAGAGCCTGAGTTTGCTTCCGCATAGGGCAATCGTAAAGTATCGGGTGGAGACATGGGAGGCTGAGGCGAATGAGACGCATTAATTACGCCATACGAAGATGTCGAAGCATGAATGGCCCCGCGTGAGGAGGACAACTGGTCATGCTGAAGCATTTCTGTTTCTGGAGACCGATATTCACCACGACTTTGTTCTACTGACTCGCGAGACGGTCTAGCTTCTGAACTTGAAGATGGTGATGTCAATCTTTGCTCCTCTTGAACTTGCCGCACATCGGTAGGTTCTGGATCTACTTGTAGGGGTTGCACCTCATCGGGAACAAGCGGAGGCGGGACAGGCCCTGTCCAGCCTCCTTCGCACAAAGCTCGCCACTGTCCCAATGGTCCGACGGTAGGCGAAACCCGACGGACACCCTCGCATACTCTGAGCCACTCTGCATCTGCGAGGCGCGAAAGGCAGGCAGCAACGCTAAACGTCGTTGTCATGTGCCCCTGCGTAACATTCAATGCATGGTTGCTGATAGCGCGTAAATATCAAGAAACTCAGAATCAAGAGATGCTCACTATTTCTCCTGTGATATTTCTGGTCCCAGCGTACTTATCAAGTTGATATAACGGGCATGCTCTTCAGTGACATCTGTCGCTTTCTTCTTCGACTTCTTCTCATACACCTGACCTTCATGTCATATGAGCCTTCAGCCACTCAATGCAGATAAAAGGTTTTACTTGCCGGCTTGCTTTATCTTCGCGTTCGCAGCGGCCATCTTCTCGTCATGAGTTTTCTCCTCTTTCTAACAGATGTCAATGCGGGTGAATGAGAAGCAAGGAGAAAGCTTACAGAGAGTTTCTTGAACCATTTCTTGACCTCGGTACTGATTGAGTCGTACTCCTTGTCCGCGATTTTGGCGAACTTGGCGTCAATGTCCGACAGTGCCTCGAATATTGTTGCACTGGTGTTCATAGTGTTGGCTGAGGGTGCTATTGTCAACTCATTTTCTTCAACCACGCCATTTACACCAGCGTACCAGGAATATACTTGGTGACTTTGACCCCTGCTGCTTCCCGTAGTGCTTTAGCAAGCTTTCTCTGCAGGTTAGCTACCACTCCTGCTGCTTCACAATATTCATTGAGCAGGTTGAGCAGCGTTTCGATGGACTTGCAAGATTTGTGTATGTCTGCTCGTTCTGCGACATCCGATCCATTGCTAGCCATAGAAATGCAGCTTGAATGGTAGAACGCGTCCAGAAATACGATCGCAAGAGATGCAGCCAAATCGACTTGGTATAGGAATTAATTCCCATCGGTACCAATATCGAGCTATAGCTATTTGTGAGTGTTATGATTGTCCACAACGTGAACTGCAACTTTCTACACATCTCCACCGCAAAGCCTGCTATTGCCCAGGGATGCACCGGCGTTTTACGAATTTCTGTCGTTTAGGTGAGAATTTATGTGAAGTCTCCTGACACGTCCAAAACCTCCGAGTTTTTAGCGCCCGAATGGATTCTCCGTTCCAGAGTCACTTAAACACAAATTATACCCCCTCCGATGAAGAAATCAAAAAAATTTCAACTTTTCTGGTTGAACCTCTGTCCAAACTCTCGCGTCTCGACTCGCAAATCAATGATCTACTCAAGGAGAGAAATGCGCTCAAGAAGTCTATCGAAGCCCATCGCGCATTAATGTCACCTTTTCGCCGTCTTCCGTGCGATCTGATTCGGGAGGTTTTTTTGTGGTGTCTCCCGACGGATAGGAATTGCGCGATGAGTTGTGACGAAGCTCCGGTTCTTTTGTCTCGGGTGTGTAGCGATTGGAGGCAGATAACTATGACCACTCCAGCGATGTGGACAAGCCTCCACATCCCTGTGCCAGATCTCTCCGACGTCGAGATTCTCTCCGCGAAAACTAAACAACGAACTGGAGTTGTTCATGAGTGGCTCAGGAGATCGAGCAATCTTCCTCTGTCAATTTCTTTTTTCGGGAAGAGCGGAACTGAACAGTTAAATTCAGGGCTTCTCTTCAAAGAGGTTTTGCGACACTCCAAGCGTTGGAAGAGAATGCGCTTTGAGTTTTCTACGGATTTGGTTCAATCAATCATAACACTGTCCCAAGATCAAGTTCCCACCTTAGAGTCACTGACAATCATCAACCTTTCGGATTTTCACAGTGTTTTGCTGACCCAGTCTTTTCCACCGTCACTGCATCGACTTTCCCTCATAGGTTTAATTTCTACACAACGATTAGGAACATTGCAGCTCACTCATCTTACCATCCATCATCGTTCTCGTGAAGGCCCGGAACCTCTTCGAATACTGAAAGAGTGCTCACTGCTTACGAGTTGTGACTTATCGCTTCCATGTGGCACCATTGACAAAAGACTCGTTGTGACCCTCCCCTACCTTCAGGAACTTTACTTCCATGAAGTGACCAACTCAGCCGACTTTTTCACACACCTTACCCTACCTGTTCTTCGACGTCTGAAGTTCAGAACTAGCTTGGCGAGTACTAATGGCTCACTGCTGGCTTTTCTATCACATATCTTCAAGTTAGGGACTAAACTGAAGTGTCTTGACCTCGAATGCAGGTCGTTCTCATCAGCCGGGATCATCAAATGCCTTGACCAGACCCCTTACTTGTCGCGGCTTGTTTTTACAGGTATTGACCATGCCACCTCCTGGGTTGTCTGGACACCTGCAGCTGTCACCACTTCCTTCTTTGAGAAAATGACTCCAAACAACTGTCAAAATGGGCCATGTTGGCTTCCTCATCTAGAGGAGTTTGAATGCGATGTCGTCGATTCCTTTTCGCATCAGTCGCTATTAACTGCCATCCGGACGAGGGCAGGGGTTGTTGGAGCTGTGAGGAAACTTGACTACCTGGAGTTAAACATCAAATGCGACGTCGAACAAGATTTTGTTGTTGGCCTTCAAAACCTCGTAGCACAGGGTTTGCTCCGCCTCCAGCTCAATTTTATATCCGGTCGGGTCATACATCAAACCTGTTCGGGCTTCTCTCCCTGGAATGGCATCTGGTCACAGCCTTCACTGTGGAATTGAAATGGTGACGGGAACGTAACCCAGAGATTCCCTGTAGTCGTTTCCTATTCGACGAGCGTCGTTGTTCGCCGTACGCACCCCACCTTCTCCTCATGATTTTTCGTGACGGGTTCTTTTTCTTTGTGGACTGGAGAACGAAACTTATGTTTGTGTTGGACAGTGGAAATCGAGAGTCTGCCTCAAAATTGGGTATTTACATAATCGAAGGTATGCTTCAGGCTTGTCTCAGGGGGATGTTCTAAATCGCTGAACCTCTCCATTTTTTTTTACTTGATATCAAAGACGATGCAGCTCGTTAACCTCCCTCTAGAGCGCCTTGCACTCTCTTGCACTCCCTGACTTGTTGTTTACATACCAAATAGTGCCGTATTTGAATGCTCTTGTGGTGATCTACCGGGCCGATTCCACTTTTCGGCGCAAATCCGAACTCTCAGTGCCGACAACAATATCGACGACGAGCTCAAGCTTCCCGCATAACTAAATTATTATCGTTTCCCTCCTAGTCTTTTTTCCCTCTGTCTTTCTCCATGATATGCCCCGCAACCATCCTCCGGGCGCCTCGACCCTCAGAAATCGCAACCGGATTACAAACAAAAGCCGACTCAAAATCCTCTTTGGCAACATTGAGGGTGATGCCTTGCTCATCCCGGACGAGGACGAGGAGAAACACCGTCTCACCAATTTGGTTGCCGGCGTCGATGCTGAGGACGCCAATGTGAGCATGTCCCACCTCTCAGCGCGGATATGTCACATATTGTGGCTGTGTGTTCCGCGGATTGATGACACATTTGCTGACAAATCCCTCCATCAGGAACATCATTTGCAGGAGGTTCTGTCGGCGACGCAGCAGCATGGGCCTTCAAGACCGACGCGAGGTGCTGCAGCGAGCCAAGCGCCTGCTTTTATCCCAACTCCAGATTCGACCGGAATCGTCGACAACTACGAAGAGCTGTACCCTTCCACCCGGTGGAAGGATCCCACGACTTACGTATGTACATCCCAGATTGTGGAGGAAGCCATTACGAACGGTCTCGCGAACGGTTTTACGTACTACATTGATGAGCGGGACAAAGAATGGCTTGATAAGAATAACGAGGAGGCTCGTGGTGAGGGCACCAGCGCTCAAGGCGCAATATCTACTTCCTCCACAAGGACTTCTGCTCGAAGTGCAAAGGTCAAGGGCAAGGAGCCCGAATCCTCCCTGCCTATAGTGATATCGGAGGATGAGTTCGAACTAGTCATGGGATTGTTCGAGAAGGTGACGCATGAAAGGACAGAGTTTCTACATCATGTTCGTAGCCCTCACCTTCATTTGTCAAAGTCTAAAAATCTATTTAATTCAGAGTTTCGACGTGGGAATGGCGTTCCCCGCATTTTCAGATTATCAGGATGCCTTTGCTTCTCCGTTGACATCAGCGACTTTTGCAACTTACATTGTACCCGCGTGGATACCTCCGCCGGCGACGCTCCTTCGGATAGCACGCGCTATTTATCCTTACTGGAAGGAGCGTCGTACTGAACGAGAGGGTCACAGAATAATCCCTACCCTCAACGTTTGTTATCCACCGTATTCCACGCAAAGTCTGTTAATGTTCTTTCGCAGGCTGACGAATCGGATACAGCCAATGAGTCATACATCTGCTTTCGGCGACGAGAAATAAAGGCTGTCCGAAAGACTCGAGCTTCTCAGGCAACGTCGTCTGACAAGCTCGCTCGGCTACATGCAGAGCTTTCTTATCCTCTTGAAATGGCAAAGGCTATTCTCACCCGAGAAAATCGAAAGAGAGAATGTGCCCACCAAGCGCAGGCGGTTTGGGAGAAAAGACTTGCCTTTGTCGATCTCAAACGCAGGTTCCCTGCATTTGTCGACAAGGCCGACGATGAGCTTCTGATTGACAAGGAAAAACCAGGGAAGAAACCTGATGCATCGTATGTCAATCACGATAACCAGGACTTTCTTCTAATGTCATCATTTATTAGTCGCGTAACTGGCCTCAAAATTGGAGTAAACGATCTTGGCATCCCTCTAATTCGTCCAGAAATATCAATCAAGCCCAAGGAACGCCTATCTGCGATCTCCCACCAAATAGAGACTATCCTTGCCCGACAACGAGACATAGATCATCAGTGGGAGGATTGCGTCGATGTCAGTAAACTTATCGTATTTTTTATCAAGGCGAAAACTTGATCTCATCTACTTGAAATTAGGACCCCTACCAGCCTCCACAGGTTCCTTATGCTTCACGGTTGTTCAAATACATACCTCCTCCGAACACTCCGTCTTGGCCCTCTAATCCTGCCTCAGATGCTCAAAGCCAAAAACCCAGACGAGGTCATGCACTTCGAATACGTTACGGCCGCGGCGGTAGAGTACATATTGATCGCAGAAACTTATCTGCCCGGCCAATTACCTACAGAGCACGCCCACCTTCCCCCTTCAATTCAAATGATGGGATGGTCATTGACGACGACGGAGCTGAGCTCGAAGCAAGAAGGCGTTTGGAAGAGCAATGGAAGTTCGACGCAGATGACATGCCAGCTGTTGGTCCAGAAGGCTCCGATGAGCAGGATAGAGTTTTGGTCGATGATTATGACTTAAAGTATGTCAGTCTCACTTCTTGCATGGTGCCTGTGCTCATCAATACTCTAGGTATCTGAAGTACAGGATGTCCCTATTTTCCGATATCGATCACCACCATCACATCGTCACCGATCCGTCTTTGCTCATACAAAACGCTGAGGGTCGTCAACAGATGATATTGCCGTTCAGATTAGGCATGCCGCCGTTTATGCGACGAGATGCGCAAGGAGCCACGCGTGCGTGTCCACCTGGGACGTCCCCTACTCATCCTCTAGCGATGGTACCAGTTGGCACCCCAATATCGATGCAGCACCACATCAGAAAGATGCCTCCGCCTAGCTCTATCCCACAAATGCGCATCTCATCCAATGGCGGAATGCGCCCTTCTGTGATCCCTGTATCAAACCTGCAGACAAATGGCTTACCAACCGTCATTTCACCCCCTCATTCTCTTCCCATTCCCAGTCCTCATCAACCAAGCCCCAACGGTACTAGTGGGATGGCCCGTCCTGCCATTTCTATGCCACACGTGGACCTAGTGAAACCCGATTTGACTCAAATTGGGAGCGTTGCTCTGCAACAGTCAGACAGTGGGAATCCAGCTCTGGACGGCGACACACCTTCACGTCCGAAGTCTCAGAATCAGCAACAAATGGTGTCTACCAATGGATTCCATTTGACGCCTATGACGCCCATTGCGGCAGCAGCCCTTGCAAACACGACTCAAGCAACCGGACAAAGGAGCCTCAGTTTGCAGCAGGTTCAAGAATTGAAGTCAGCGTTTGCTAACCTGCCGACAACGGATTTTACACCCGCCAACGGCCGAACTTATATGCAGATACCCAATGGCAACCACATGGGTGTGCAGATGCCTATTGGCAACAGCATGAACTCAAAGTTATCACCTGCAAAGCAAATGCAGTGGTCAATGGGAACAGCGTTACAGAGGACGCCGACGGCCATGAATGTGGTGGACGCTCAAGCGCTCAATGGATCTACTCTCAATGCTGGCCACGCACAAGTACCCGTGCGCCCCCCATCGATGAACGGACCTCGGCCAATGGTTCGGAATGGTGTCCAACACATCAACGGGCACATGCCATCTTCTCCTCTTCAGGCTTCCCCCTCACCTGCCTACCCCGCTGTCTTATCACTACAAGCCAACGACCCCTTGTTTCACTCTTTGCCCCACCCGCCAATGACGCCAGCATCGTCCACTCTGCAAAACCAACAGGCTGTAGGAGGCACACAGAGCGGTTACTAAGTAGCTCCAACTCACATCACCCGCGATTCAGATGACTCTTCTACCAGCTTATATCTGTCGCATGACATTTTCTCTTCCATTCTCATTTTAGTCTTTTTTCAATCTTTGCCCTTGTGTGTATTTTTCTGTGATATCAAGAGCTTTGTATTCTACGATTGTCATTCGCCTGCTTTCGCCATACCCGCCTTTCCATTTATTTTGAACGGTACAACAACTGCATAATGCTTAAGCTTCGAATGTTGTACACTATATACCCAGAAGCGATTTGAACGAATAAATTTGGAATAAATGCGACAAATGTTATGATAACAGAGCATCCTTAAAGATTTTTTCTTTTCACCGCCACATGGTCTTCATAGCACAGCTTAGATGAAGGGTTTCAGGGCCTGAGGAAGGATTGAGGAGATAGCAGGACCATTGGGTGGTTCAATCGATTGGAAGTACTGGGAAAACGAAATTAATGCTCATCAGAACCACAAGGGCTCCTGTACTTACATTTCCCCACCACGGTCCTGCGGCCCACCACAAAGCACCTAGTAATAGAATCAGACTCTGCAACAACGCGAAAATTACAAATCTCATACCAATCCAAACGCCACCTGCTTGCTGCATGGAGCAAAGAGCTCCATAAACAGCCGAAATACAGTTCGAGTTCGAACCAGCACCGATTTCACCCAAGAATCCCTTGAGGTTGTTTGCCTTGAGCCATGCTGTAGCGGCAGCAAGACGTTCAGCTCCGATGGTCGGTGAAACGCAAGTGTCTGATGTTCCAGAGGAGTCACCGTCGAGGTACTGATGCATTTCTGGCCCAAAGGTCAACACCTAGATTCATATTTGGATTGGTTAGCATACCGATAGCGACGTTGTTGTTGGGGTCCTGAATAGCAGCGAAGACGTTAGAGTTCCCAGATGTAGTCCAGCCTAGGAGATTCGATATTAGCTCGTTCCAACGTCCCTGACATCTTAGGGTTTCAGTTAACTCACTCCAGGCTCCAGTGTACGCTGCATTAACAGTGGCGATGTGAGAATTAGATAAACATGTGCTCGCAACACTCACCAGTTCCTGTCAAATTCTCTTGTCAAAAGGATAAGTTGCATGGCCACAAGAGGACGACGAACCTTCGACAAGAATTAGTTGAGTAGTTGCACCACTAGCGCGGATACCGTTTATGGCAGCTTGGTTCTAAAATGTTATGTTAGCATTGGCCAGAGAATAGGTAGATAATGGGGAGTACAAGATTGAAGACGGTGCTTGCGTCAATATCATGGGGTTCATTTTGAACATCTTTTGAGCTTTGAGCTAATACGGTCATTTACTCTCGAAGTAGCATACCGAAAATGACTTGGGAGTTGGATTTCTGCATTTTGCCTGCGTAAGCCAGGGTTACTTTTAGTATCTAGATCGCACTCACGAATTGACCGGCCAAGTTCTTCCACCCTAGAAAACTTTAGCAATCAAGACTTCCCTTTGGGTCGTGTTAGCTCACATGTTTGGAAACTAACAAAAGAAAAGCGTCAACGTTGAGACCGAACCACTCCAAAAATGGAACGCACTCTGAGGTACTCGAGATGACATAGCCATTGTATCTCATGTAGTTATGAGCTGTTGAACGATATGAGTTACAGATTTGAATCGTCGGAGGTGCCCTTACGGTCAACGACGGCGTAGCCTCCTTTGCTTGTAATGTAGTTGACGAGCTAAATCGAAGATTTTCACTGTTTGATGACCATGTTAACCATAGAAATACGTACAGTCGTCAAGCCACCGAGGTAAGTGGAGTCAAATGGACCAGTAAGACCAGTTGCAGGGGGGCTGATACGCTCCATCAAAAATGGGATACGGAAGGTGTTGAAACCCTGGCCCATGAAGTAATCGATAGAGCTGTTGTCGTTGACAGGTTATCACAGCAACAATGCTAGATCAAACGTACCTGGTAGTCGGCCAAATATAATTGGTGCCCAAAACTCCCTAGTTTCGTGTGAATACAGGCAAACTTCCACAGAGTTAAATAAATGACCCACCGGGATAGTCCCTCCAAATTCGGCACCAGCTTCGCTTACTCCGAAGAATTTGAACTTGGTTAGAGTTCCCGGGCACATCGAAGACGAAGGCGCAGTGGACGTTGTGGATGTTGTAGACGTTGTGGACGTTGTGGATGTTGTGGACGTCGTGGTTGGCACTGGCTCAGCAGTGGACGTTGTGGACGTCGTGGTTGTCACTGGGGAGGCGGTGGACGTTGTGGACGTTGTGGACGTTGTGGATGTTGTGGACGTTGTGGACGTTGTGGATGTTGTGGACGTTGTGGATGTTGTGGACGCCGTGGTTGGCACTGGCTCAGCAGTGGACGTTGTGGACGTCGTGGTTGTCACTGCCTCAGCGGTGGACGTTGTGGACGTTGTGGTTGTCACTGGCTCAGCAGTGGACGTTGTGGACGTCGTGGTTGTCACTGCCTCAGCGGTGCTCGTCGCTGGACTATATACCGGCGTGGAGGTAGTCGACGATGGTTTATTACGACACTTTGCTGGTGTGCTGGTGGTGGTGCTAGCAACCACCGCCGAGAAAGCAAGGCACTGAGAGTAATCTTTGAATGAATGTTAATTATGTTTTTACAGAAACAAGGAGGACGCACAAGGGTTTTGGTAAACGCAGGTTGAACCCGCATCGCAGAGAGTGGAGCCAGAGTAGCCCTGACCCTAAGATAATAATATCTAATCAGTGAACACAAAAAAAGTGGAGCGGCTATACTCACCCCACACTGACCCCAGAGCGCGACAGAAACAGCCGGTGTGCTCAAGGTCACCAGGACAGCAAGAGATACGAACGATGTTGATAACTTCATTTCCTGGGTGCTTGTTGGAATGCCTGCTACCAGCGTGGTCTTATATAGCCCCACGTGTTGGCGGTATGTCGAAAATGCCGAATACGACCAAAGCACCCTCTCCGTAGCTCACCGTCTTGATATTTCATCTAAACCCATAGCAACTTGAAAAATCTATGGCAACAAAACAAGGGGCGCCTTGCATGAGATTGCATGAGAAGAATTAATACAGAGAGAGAGGAGGGCGCACGTACATATGGGGCACCGCCGCCGGATGATATTCATGCGCAGGGACGTATTGGTGGGAGCTATAAGAATATACTGATAAGCAGGAACATTTGAGTCTTGCCGGAGAGTAACCAGGACAATGCAAAATCGTATCATTGATGTGAAGAAGTGGAACCTTCGCGAAATGTTAAAGCTCTGATGGTGCAATACCGATGTTTACCCATGTCTTGTTCAGCCGCGCTTTTCGTGTTTCGTTGTGTAAAGTCTCGGATCAACCAGAACTGACTTGTTGGTATGCAGTTGAGAAGCTAATGCAATTAATCAAGCTGGATTCAAAATAAATTGATATGATACATCATCCGCGTTGATACCTGAATACTTCAATTGAGGCCATATTCCTAGAGATGAAAGTGTGAATTGTCGTATGGGACACGCTCAAAATTACTTACCTTATCGTACACTCGAACCACCAAGCCCTGTACTCCTTCTCGTCGCTCCGAGGTTGGAACTACCTTCACCGCGATTATCATCATAGCCAGATGACGGCGCTCGTCTGGCGCCAAAGAATGACGAAGGCCCTGGCCTGATCGGCGCGGCCATTCGGTCTCGTTCCCAATCATACGCAGCCCCAGCAGCGGCAGGTTGCCGATTCGTTGCAGAATTCCAAAGATGGTTTGCCAAACCACCTGCAGCCGCACCAGTCCAGAACCCAGGCCTCCAATTTCCCCAGGCGTTGGAACCCTGGCTTGGGTTCTTGGAGTAGGGAGGTGGAGGAGAGTAATCATCTGGATGGGCACCAGGGAACCAACCTGATCCTCCCCCGCCTGGTCTTGGGGCGGAGTTGGTGGTGGTCCTGGGAGCGCGGGTGGGGTCGCGTCGAAGGCACGACTGAATCATGCTATTAAGGATGAATACGAGGATGGAGACCCAAAGGATGGAGAAAACTATAGTTGAGATATCGTATGCTGCAGAAGGCGATCAGTGAGATTCTATTGGAGAGAGCGTTTATATCAATGAATGGCATACTTTTGAATGGATTTGAACCGAATATTGGTGAGTCTGTCTTGAGAAGGGAATCTGGGACTTGAACAAGCCGGTAATTCAACGAACATGAACCTACAATGACTTTGAGGTCATTTAACCATGAATGGACAAAAAACGACACACCTTTCAACACATATGGATCCCCAGGTTTTGACCATCCCTCACAAGAGACTTCAACTTTTCCGAATCTGAGAGCTTCTGGTAGGTCGGCTTCGCACTGTCAATGGCCCATAAGTATCTATTAGCCTCAAAGGATGTGGTACCCACTTTCCAATCAACATCTACGCCGGCCCCTCCAAGATTGACGCATCGAACGGCTTCTGGTTGGAAGAGTTTGCATGGCTTTCCCTGACATACAAGTTGTGGGATTGCAGGGGTACGGCGAGCAGCCGTATATTCGCCCTTATAGAACGTCAAGGAAGAGATTTTGGCGAGCTCAACTCGAGACATCGTGGTAAGTAGGGGATATTCAGAGTAACACTAAGTATGCTCAGCCTCTTACCCAGCCGTCGATCCAGGGTTTTCAAAAACGAGCTACATTTCTAGATATTAATTTGACCTGCAAAACATGAAGTTTAGATTATAAATTATGGCAACAGGGATCAGCCAGCTTCAAAATCACGGCTAACACCGATATTTGTACACTGCCGATTGATATGCCGAAATTAATTATTGTATATGTAACATAATATTGTTTAAAATCATCAAATATTTCGTATTTGTCAGATCCAACACGCCAATTCATCCTACAGCCTTACAACGCGCGCCTCTCATCTCTCAGAGCTCACTGCCATTCTGTCTCCCAACAAGAAGGTTTGCGTGACGTCACGTCGTTCCATATACCTCCACTGACCACTCTTCACGCGTCACGTCGCAGCAGGTCTAATTGGGTTCTCACTCGACTCATCAACAAGATTTTGAAGGATCTCCGCGACTGCCACATGAATGACAACGAACATCACTTCAGCTCCCATGTCCCCGCTTTTTTCACTGCCTCTAACGCTATCGCCATTGAAAGGCTTATCGACTTAAGTTTAAGCAGCCGAGGCATGTTGCTTTTCAAGGATGGACCCAGGCCAGCATGAGTATCTCTTCGATGCGACTGGGATAACTCCTTGCGTCAAGTGCGAGGCGGAGTGGGCTCTCAGGTGGGTCTCAGAGCAAGAGTCAACTTTCACTGAGTGTCACTGTAAGATTCTTCGCGATAACATTAAGGGTATGTTTTCTGCCACTGCCGTCCTCTCATACACTCACCAGTCGCATAGGTATCATGAGGCCTGCTAATCATTGTCTCGCTCGTTGTGGAGGTGTGAAGCATGTTTTGGTCTTATCTATGAGGAGACCTGTGGTATCCTGAAGATTTTCTATGAAAAGTGTGTTGATACTTTGTCGCCCGTCCATTTCTAACCCTCTGCACTTAGGTCATTTGTGACTCAGTAACGTACACAGAACACGCGAAACAAACCACAGTGACAGTGCTCGACGTCGTGTGCGCACCACAGACAGTGGTCTCAACAATTCACCAGTATCCTCCTCAGTCACGGCCCTCTCCTGCATTGTATAGTTCTATTTAACTAGTCACATTATGATTACTATTGGTGTTCATACATAGGAGAGTTTGGTAGAGTAGTTATGTAGCGTAAACAAATAGTTGAATGATAGTTGGTAACATTGTGAAAATGGGGAATTGAAGTTGAATTCAGATGCTAACTAGTGTTTCGGGAGGAAGCATAGTTCACGTTCGATGGACTGGACCTATGTAGCAACCTCACAATCTTCATAATTGGTGGGCTAAGCAAATCATGTGCAGAAGCGGTTGCAAACGTGCTCAGTATCAAAAGACTGAAGTGTGGCAGGAACATTCCCTTTTGCAAAAATATGGCCAAGGTCACTGATATAAATTCCTACGATTAACAACACGAAAAAATCCAATATAAAGATTTAATCACCTGTTTGTTAAAATTTGAGAATCGGTTAGAAGAGTAGTGCCACATCGTCGGTAAGTTTCATGAAAAGCTTCTTGGAGACCTTTTTGGTGAGTGGAGTGAGAACACAATTAGACCTGCTGCGACGTGAAGAGTGGTTAGCGGAGGTATATGGCGTGACGCGACACAACACGAATCTTCTTGCTGGAAGACAGAATGGCAGTGAGAGATGAGAGATGAGAGGCGCGCGTTGTAGGCTGTAGGATGAATTGGCGCGTTGGATCGGACAAATAGGAAATATGTGATGATTTTAAACAATATTATGTTAACATATACAATAATTAACTTCGGCATATCAATCGGCAGTGTACAAATTTCGGTGTTAGCCGTGATTTTGAAGCTGGCTGATCCCTGTTGCCATAATAAATAAGTACAATTATTTCACTCGATTTAAGGGACTGAATGTTAAATTCGATAAATTGCGCCCATCAGCGGATTCCGTTTTCCGTGAGAAATCATCTTCTTCTAGCTCACCTACCCTGACTTCCATCCCTTGCCTCTCTTGCCTCCATCGCTCAACCCCCTCTTTGCTGCGGCCAACCCCCTCCAGGTGACGCGCTCAACGCTACGCCACGTGGAGCTCGGCTCCCATCACGTCCTCGCCTTCAAGAGGCCATTTCGTTTGTGCGCTCGAGCATGCGAACTGCAAACAAAAACACGCGTTGGAATGGGAACACAACATACATCCAGCAGTGGGGATTAGCTGGAACATGAGAGAAGGCCCGTGAAGCGGGGGATCTACAAGGTACGTCTTGAAATTCAATGATACAATGCATACACTGATACCAATATTATATCCTTTCAATGATTTAGATTGACTGCACGGCGCACGCACACGCGCACGACACTTTATCACCACTAGGGCGACCGTTACCGACTCTCACACTCCCCATCCATCCCTCCCCACATCCCTCCCATCAACAGTCGCCATTCAAGTTCATCACGACGTCGCCTCTCAGTGACATTGTCCCGACTCAGCCATGCCACAACCAACACCCTGATGTGGTATTTGGAGCCCATCCGAACCCACAGACCCAGTCCGTCCCAACACAGGCAAGTCTCTCACAAGCAACCAGTTTGCTACACCCATCTCCAGCTGTCCCCTTCCGTCGTCGCAACTGGCACCCACATTGCCGCCCCTTCAAAAACCAACACCCAAAACTACCTCACCATCCCACCACGCGCCATTCCCGCCTCGCACTCCAACCTCTCCGTGCGGTCCTCCTCCTTCTGCATGAGTCCTGCACTCTCACACGTATGTTGTGGCGTGCTCACATCAATCTTGGGAAATGGAAGGCTGGGTTTAGTTTTGAAGTTCTCTTTTCCCCCCCCAGTATACTACCTGTCATGTAGATATTATTATCTGCAATATCATGTGCATTTCATGAATTCAAGGCAGCACCAGGGCAGCACAAACATACGGCCAATGTGATATAGCAGAGGGTTAGGTCCCTGAGCCGAAAAACCCTTAAATCGGGTGCAGGGATAGGCCAGCTCATGGAAATGCATCTTAAATTGAGCTGGTTGGCATCACGGGTCCTTAAATCCACTAAATTGAACTCGATTTAACCTAAATCCATTGCACATAAGTACTTATGGTGACTTATGTGTGCTTATCTGACTTATTTTCAGTCCCTTGCAGCAAACCACCATCCAAATTTCCCCCTGAAGAGCGAAAAAAGTGATAAACATGTAGCAGCAGGTGCATCAGAGACACTCTGCCAATTTTGTATTTTTATAAAAAGATTGACGGCGCCCAGGCCCTAATCAAGGACGCGCCGCGAGATCCATTCGGGACGAGGCTGCTTGTTTGCTCGGGGGAAGGCCATGACTAGGGAAAAAATTGCATTTTTACATACAGTAAATACATAATGGTCAAGCAGAAGCGAAATTTCGGGAGGGGACGAAGCGGTGGGACGAAGCGGCGGGGGAGGAGGAACGGAGGGAGAAAGACGCGACGCGCCAGGTCACGTGGTCACGTGCACCTTCCTAAAGCGGTTGCGATCCGGGAGATCCCGTTAAATCGGCTCACATAAGTACAATCATTGATCCAATCATATACTATCGAATGCAACGTGTATGCTGGTAGCTACTCAAAGTAGGGAGAAAATGAATTGGCATGGAACGCAGGGCATCGGCCGCTCGTGAACGATGACTCGGCTAGCCTCCTTCAAGGTTTGTTGCCCGTGGTAAATACTTACAGTAGACTAAAACCGCTTCCAGCGAATGGCACACTGGCAGAGGACCACGGCCACCCTCCAAGCTGAGCACATCCATCAAACAAAGAATGGTTTCTTTTCCAGGGCCCTCCATTCTAAGCAAGTTGAGAGCTGGTACGGTTTCCAGTACCTCCAACCAAGGGTTTCTCGATGACAACGGAAAGTGGAGAGTTAGTATGACAACATTGGGGAACAAGTGAAGGAGATCAGAGAATGGAAATAAACCATCTTCAGCGTTGGAATTCTGGAGACAAACCGTGTCTTCGCATGCCATGGGCGCTTCCATCTCTCCATGCATAATCTCCATAGATTGACCATATATATACAGCTACACAACAGACTTTAATATTCACTCAAGTGAAGACCCATTACACCTAAGGGAAGCCTTATGCTTCCCGTGCGCCTTATGTAGTACTAGTGCTCAATGCATGTAAATCTTGAGAGAAAAAAAAAAGATTATTGAGGTGACGATGGGCGTTATGGAAATAGCTGACGAACATGCCCGCCGAACATTTTTTCGGACATTCCAGATCCCAAACTTACTGTGGTCTCCTCGGGACAAACGCGACATTTGGTGTCCGAGTCTTCGACTTCCTTTATAGTGTTTTCTGTGTTTGCTTAGTCAGAATTCTTGGACGTTTCTTCGCTTTTTTGGCGTACCGAATTCTGAATGCTTCTGTATATAATAAGTGCGTACGAAATTCGACTCCGTTCTTTCTTCCCTTTTGCCCTTTCAACATCATCTTAACTATGGACGACTCTCGCAAGTCGCAGCGTTTGCGAGATCGTGTTTCTGGCACCATTTCAAAAGCGGCGAGCAAGGCCTTCCCGCGCTTCCCACGCCACGGATCCGAGTCACCGTCTCTGTCTTCGACTAACTGACACAGTCACGAAGGACTCTACGACGATGAAATTATTTTGCTGGATCCTCGGAAAGAGCGAACGCCCTTTTTCTGTCGACGTCGCACACGAAGACACAGTGGACGACCTCAAAGAGGAAGTTATGAAGAAGAATTCTCATGCACTTGCTGGACTTGACGCAGTTCAACTTACCATCTACAAGGTTAGCAATTTTTTTCGGCGTTGTCTATTCCATGCCCTATAATAACTTACTCCCTACAAGTTTTCCATTAAAATAACGAAAAACCTTAAAAATGAACTCAGCAAATATCAGTTGGTAGAAGACGATTATCTCCTGGAATCGGACATTATGTCGGACACCTTTCCTAATCCTGATCAAGGCTACGTCCATGTTGTCGTACAGACTCCGTTCGTTGGTGAGTACTTAGGACAATGAGCGTGCTGATTTGTCTTCCTTCACTTCATATTCATTTATCCTCGCGGATTTCTTCCCACTCTTCGATCGCCCGTAACCTCTTCCCGATCTTCCGGTGCTGTGCCTCTGTCATCGTGTTTGCGCGGGCGGGCGACTCGGACATCTAACTTCCCCTCTGCTCAAATTCCATTTCTTCCAGGTCCAGGCAAACGCAAGCCTGGCGAACCGGCCGAAGGCGTTCACGATCGCTTGAAGCGAACTAGACTGGCCACGATGGCTCCCTCAGATGCAGGCAAACCATCGTCATATCTGAATCTTCAAAATGACCCATCGGAGAAGATCCTGGATGACCGACCACATCCCGATGCTGACATCCCGCCTATCCCACTTCTTTATGACGGATTTGGTCACTTTTTGGATGTTATGGCCGGTCATGACGATGTGCCTGGGCTCGCTGATGTTGATACTCGGAAGTTGCGGGATGCAGTGGACGATTTTGCAAACAAAATGACAGGATACTTTGGCCATGAAGATGAGCGGAGGGATGTAGGCCTAAACTGCCTTAACGAGATTTTTGCCGCACGCAGAGCCACTCCCATTCCTCCGATTTCCGCCGCTGCCATCGGTTCTATCAGATCCAACGGTCACAATCTTGCGCTTCATGGCGCAGGGACCATGGGTGTAGAGTTCAAAAATTCGATTGCCGGGATTAATTCACTCCCCACAGTTGAACTTACAGGCTACGTTGCGCGTTTAAATTCAAGAGTGAACCAACAAATCTATGAAGGATGGAGGGTACCTTGCCTTGGCTTGACGATCGTTGGTAAGTTGGATATCTCTGCATTTTATCTTTATTCTGATTTTGTAGGATGTGATATCACATTCTATGGAATCATCGCCATAGACCATCGTTTTCGGATTATTCCCCTAACTCCAACTTTCTCCTGCATTGCGTCAGCTTCGGATGGTCAGGATCGCACTTGTCTCTATTCTGCCTTTGTGGCCTCATCTGTGCTGCAAGCCTGTATCATCCAGGATGCCACGATGAATTCGAGGAACCCGGCTGCCATAATTCCTACTCCTGCCCGCCATTTTCCTGCAGTCACCAGACTGCGCAGCTACCCCCCATCTGACCAATACTTTAGCTTTGAGATCCAAAGTTTCTTTCCCGACAGGCTGCCCAACCGCCTTTTGTATGTCGCAGAGACGCCAGGTCCCAACAAGCAACGTGTCGTCATCAAGTTTGCTCGAAAGTATTCGATCGAGTTGCACGATTTTTGCGCCAGGTTAGGTCATGCCCCAGCCATTTATGCTTTCGAGCGACTTCCTGGTGGGTGGTGTGCAGTAGCTATGAGATATGTGGAGTCTGCCACGCTGATCACTCAGAGCCCACTGCTGCCAACTCACCGACAGCTTTGGGAGGGTCAGCTTCGGGCCCTCATGAAAAAATTTCATGATCAGGGTCTCTGCCATGGTGACTTGCGGAGTCCTAACATCGCCTGCGAAGGTCAATCTGTAATGTTGCTCGACTTTGATTGGGGAGGTAAAGAAGGAGAGGCATGTTATCCGACATGGAGGCTCAATGCAGAGTTGCTTGCGGGTAGGGTCAGTGAAGACCTGAAGATCACCAAAGACGATGATACGCGGGTGTTAACAAATACACTGAATCAACTTGGGTAGGTGGCTGCCGTGGTACATGATATCTTCTACTCTCTACTTGCTGTTGTCTCCGTGATTTGTTACCTCTTGTTGTTTTTGAATCATAGCCTTGAGGCCTAATTGCATTGATACAAAAAGGACATCCATCTACATCTACGAGAGATTAAGGTTAACCAATAAGTCAGCTTAAAGCAATGCAAGGTTCTCAACAAGAATCTTCTTCCCCTTTGCCTCCCCTGCCTCGATTTCCTTAACCGCTTTGCCCCCAAACCACTCCTTGATCCTCTTCCTCTCCTCCGCACAACCCTCTCCTCCCCTCACCAACGCCTCACACAGCGCACTAATCACAAAGGCGCCGTCCCCCGCCCCCTTCGTGCACATTGACACCACCACATCCCTCCCCACGTTCGCTACAAAGGATCTGGCAAAGGCTTCAGAGTCCCAGTGAGTCTGAGAGGTATCGATGGTTCCGGTGGCACGGTTAAAGTGCCCGCCTTGCAGAAGGGTCTTGTACAGTCGTGAGGTGTGCGGTAGATCGATTGGATGTGGGGTGCTGGAGTCTGTGGAGGGATACGGACTTGAGATAACCGCTAGCAGCGTTTTCATTGCTGCTGTTTTATCTGCACGGAGAAGAAACATCATTAGGTGTGTCTATCAAACCTTGAAAAAAAAAAAAAAGAGACTCGCCGCCTTCAGCAAAAAGCATGATATCAACCACTACCAACGTCCCACTTGGCTCTCTCACCAAACTCGCGCCGTTCTCCTGCACCCACGTGATAAGCGCCTCGCTAGCAAACTTGCGCACCTCACTCTCCCTGCTCTGCGGCTCCTTCTTGCTCGTCCGTGCGCGTGCCTCGTCCGTTTCAGCCAGCGAAGCAATTTGCGCAGGAGTAAAGTGCCGCCTCGTCCGCGGAAGGAGGAGGTATAACAAAGATCGCCGGCCTTGAGGGGAGGCGTACAGCTTTTGAGCGGGGGTGGTCATTTCGGAGATGAGTGATTTTGAGAGGAGCTTAGTGTCACTTTGAGGGCGGGAGAGGTCAGCGGGCATTCACTGGAAAAGGTAGGGCTTACTCTGTGACGTCTAAAGCGGTGAATAACACCAGTTGCGCCTCATCGTCTAGACACATCCGCTCGATGTGCGGCTTGAGGACTTTGAGAATTTGTTTGCGGTCCTGAAGGGTTTTGGAAGAACAATCAAGATTGGATGAAATAACGCGTACCTTCGCGGTTCCTTGCGCTAAAAACTCGCGGACGACGCGGCTTCCGTCCCTGGTGTGCACCATCTCAGCTAGAACTTCCTGGCAGCTAAAAATGTATCATCAATAAAGCATGAGCAGAAAACGAACGAGAACCCACACCTCTCAAATATCTCTCGTGCAAGTTTTTCCCGTTCAGTCTCGTCCTGTATCGTGTTAACCGCGGATATATACTCCCACAACGCCCTATGGACAACCGCATGCGTTACAGCACCCTTATCCGGGTTATTGAGTCTATCGTCCACCATCAGCAAATATTCGAAAAAGAAAAAAAAAACCAAGGCAGCTACATCGTGACCAGGTTATCCTTGAGAGCATTCAACGTTCTCCGCCGTCTCTCATTATCAACGCCCTCAAGAATCCCACTGAGCCCTTTCTTCGCCCGTTCCTTGTCTTCCGCACTCCCAGTTGTGAAGCTGAACAGATTAGCTTCTTTTCCATAAAAGTCCCGCAGGAGTATAGTGCGTTCGTAGGCATTGGCGTAGAGCTCAAAAGCGTCCGCTAGAACGGAGGTAGCTTCTCGATGCAGGAGGAGACGAAGAACGTGGGTTTGGAACTCTAGGAGGATTGAAGTGCGATGGGAGGGGCAGAGGCGAATCAGCTTCGTCACAAGGAACTATGCAGCTGTTCAATAACAATAATTCATGCATAAAAAAAAAGATTTTGCGTACCTTTGAGTATTTGTTTTGCACAAGATCTTTATATTTTCCCTTCAACTCTGCTGCAATCTCATCCCTCTCCTTCTGTCCCCCATACTTCACGACAGTCTGCACGATCCGACTCGCATCATGCTTGAACACAATATCTTTGACCTTACCGCGAATCACATCCATCAGATTTTTGACATGTTTTTGGCGTTCGGCTGT
The DNA here is from genome assembly GCF_000143565.1 of Laccaria bicolor S238N-H82. Taxonomy (NCBI): domain Eukaryota; kingdom Fungi; phylum Basidiomycota; class Agaricomycetes; order Agaricales; family Hydnangiaceae; genus Laccaria; species Laccaria bicolor. The sequence goes on from NW_001889879.1 coordinate 497,971, forward strand.
GGGTATCGTTTTTTGGCGAGCAAGGGACCATACACGCTTGGCTTCGACGAGAAGCGTAGAGTGGGGTTTAGCGGCACGTCTTTGTTCTTGTACAATCTTTTGAGCTTTATGTGACTCCCGAGCGGCTGGCAGCAATATTAAAGTAAGTCGCAAGGGGAATTCACCTAGAGGACGCACCGTTTGGGTCTTTTGGAGCCGTTGAGTTCAACGTGGGTGCATCACCATTATTATCAACATCCATTTCATCGTCCTCGTCTATCCAATCACCTTCATCATCACCTCCAGTGTTTTCAACGTCCTCGAGATCGTCAGGTTCAGAATCCGATGTGCTCGCCGGTTGTGCTGAGGCAGTTACTGGCCGACTGCGCTTTTTATCGCTGGATGATTTTTCAAGGTTGGGTTTTTTGACATTGGGTCCGGCTTGGCTGGACGCTGGACGCTTTTTGCTCGTTTTGTGGGTGGTCATCGTCGAAGGGAGGTTTTTTTGGTCCACGTGACGTAAATTTGAAATAGCTCAGGCTCCCATTGCCAACGCGAATTACTCAAGAATTACTTTAATACTTACTGTACCTCCAGACGAATGGAGCAGTACCACCGCATTCTAAACCAATCCATCTCTCATACCTCCTATAACAACGTTAACAGCATCAATATCAAGAACCATCATCTTTCCTTCCCATTCACCGGCGAGTTTGAGTTGAACGTGATGTTCATCTGGCACTCTGACTGAAATCGTGGATGACCGTGAATAAGAGGAGTGCTAAGACCTCGAAAGGTTTGAAACTTTGCCAGGCAACATAGGAAGGGGATCACGAAGCTAGCGCGTAGCCGTGCATAAAGGTGACGCTAAAAATTGATTCCTAGAGCTCCTCAGTCTAAGTGTCCTGTTCAATTGAGATTGAGACTGGATTGCAGAGGAATTACTATTTATCTACGTATCAGTATACCAAACAAAAAAACGGTAGAGAGGGAGTGTGTGAGGCACCAGCTGTAGTATGTGTCGCAATGAAGGTAGCAGCAACGGGTAGGAAAGCAAGTACGATGGATGGTGGACGATGGTGGGGAGTGGGAATCATGAGTGGAATGAGATTGCACGTACATGTACATTACTAGCAGTGGACACATAGCACTGTCGAATAAGCGAGATGATAAAAAGAAAAGAAGGGAGGGAGGGGAGTGAGGTCGTTTAAATCAAATCAATCAAACCGAAAGAAAAAAGGAAGGAAAGTCGTTAAATTAGAAGGGGTGGTGGGGTTTGGGTGGGCAGGAGCGTCTTCACCGTTCACTACCGGCTCACCCAAATTCATCGGTTGGGGGAGGGGGGTGCCCAGGAGCGTCTTCATCCTTCATTACGGGGAGGCATCCTCCCCCAAATTCATCGGCGGCGGCCCATCCACCATCCTCTGCCCATGCACCCTAAACCGATACAAACACGTAAACTCCCCCTGTCCCCAATTACTCAACACCCTCAACACCACAATCCCAAAATCAACACCAAGCCTCCTAACATCCTCATCAACAGGGAACGTCTGCACACCCCTCGTACTCGCAACATCATAAGTAAAATTCGCCAGGCGAATATACTCCGGCTCCCTTGGCAACGTCGTCGGGTACCCAATGGCGTTTAGAATCTCCTGGCCCCCAGAGTGTTCCTTCCACTCTTTAACACGCGCAACATTATCCTTCCCCTCAACCATACCCCACACCTCCATCTCCCTCGGGGCACTCCTCATATCAAACGCCAGCTCCTTCGCAACATGATCAACAGACACTTCCTCAACATACGTCGGCGCAGCAAGCGCCACACCCAACTGCCCTTCACTCCCCGCAAAAGGCCAACAATGCCCATTGTTCACTTCATGATGCAAAGCCGTTATAGGCGGTCGTCCAATCGCGTACCCGTTCCCCGTCAAGAGCCCAACAACCTGTCCACGAAGCGTAGAAGGCCGAATCTCAAACGTCGGAGTCGTAAGCGAGGGTATGATCCTCGCCCCACCAGAATGGAGCGCATAATCCGGTTTGGCAATGGTGTCCTTACTTCGGATGGACGTCGCCGTATCGACGAGGTCGGCAATGAGCGCCGTGACATCCGTCCCATCCGACGATTTGATCTGCAACCCAGACTTGACGCGCTTATTCCACCATTCCGTTCCTGGGATGGCAGCTGCTGGGGCTTTATTATTCCCTGCCGTAGCAGCAGCAGCAGCGGCGCTTGAAGCCTTCGTACCCAACTCCAACGCATCCCTAACACCGCCCTCCACGAAGCCAACCCTCTCCTCCAAAGCCTTCAACTTCACACGGGCCTCCTCATCACTCGTATGTCCTTGCTTGTGTCCTTGTCCCTTCTCCTTCTCCTCCCTCTCCTTCTCCAAAAGCTTCTGCTGCGCCACAATCTGCGCCTGAAGCACCTCCACATCCTGCTTAACCCCACTCAACCCCCTCCCAGCCGCATCTCGCGCCCTCGTCTCAGCTTCCACAATCTTCCTACTCTCCGCGCCCAACCTCGTCTCAAGCACACCAAGCCGGCCCATAAGATCATGATACCCACGAACACCATCGTCCGCCTTTGCTTTCGCCCGCTCGCTGTCCACTGATAGACCCGACAGCGCATTCTCAATGCGTAGCAGGCGTTCTGCAAGTTCCATGATATTGGCAGCTGGTACCTCCGGGGCGGTGTACACTGGCGAAGAACGTGTAGAAGACGACGACGGGAATGATAGTTTGGGGATGTACGAAAGGGCAGTAGGACTTCGAAGGACGAACCACGCAGAAACCAACGTAGCCGCCAAAAAAACGTATTTCGCAAACGTAGCCAACCCTTTAGCTCTCGACGACTTTACCCAAAGATACGGGCGGTTAAAAACAATGTCGAACATGGTGCCAAAGACCCGACCAAGGAGGAAAAGAACGTTGCTTAGGAGATGGAGGAAAAGAGTGACTATGCTCATGGATCCTTTGAACGTTAGGTTCACGATAGAGCCAAGAGCGCCGCCTATTGAGAAGCGAGCCCGTTCGCGGGCGGGGGTACGTGAACGGGAGGTTCTCCGCTTGGGTTTCGGCTCCATTGAGCGTGCTCGTTGCTGAGCACTGAGGTCTTCCGGTGGTAGATCAATGTCGTCAATCTCTGGTATTGAGTGGAGGCCCTGTTCGACGTCCACTGAGGTATCTTCTGGATCATAGTTTTCTGGTGGTATGGATCTGGGGATGGAGGGCCGTGAAGGTTGCGCTGATGACCGTAGTTGCGCGGACTGTGATTGCTAGAAAAGAAGAAAAAAGTGAGGATGAAGGTTTTATCTGATGATATCTGGGACCAACTCACAATGTCGGTTTGTGTTTCGCCATCGCTCTCGTTCTCATGTTCACCACCTGCAATGTTTCCTTTACTTCCTTTAGTTCCTTTGGTCTTCTTTTTTCTGCCTTTACTGGGGCCGATACTAGGCAGGTTTGTCAATGGACCTCCATGTGGACCTTTCTTCTTCGCGCCCCTTCCTTTCTTGCCATCATCCGAGTACTCCTCGTCAGACTCGAAATCCGACGCGGAGGGCTTCCAAGCCTTATTATCTACAGATATCCGGTTCCGTTTATGGGCTGCATTGGAAGTCCGTTTCCCTTGGGAAGCTTGATAGATGCTTTCCTCGGCACCGTAGTCGTAGCTCGAGTCATTGCCATTTTGGTTGTTCGCAGCTCCCGAGGTATCTTGTGGTTCTTTGGAACGGGCAGTTAGATAGAAAGTGGCAGTTTGCAGAGCACGATTCGCAGCGCCAGCAACTTGTTCCATTGGGCTCTTCCCGCGACCGTTCGCGTTCGGCCGCTCATCTTCAGAGTCGGGCACGTGTAGCGAGGAATCAGCCTTTGAGAGCGGTTTTCTCGAGGGATTCGAGTTTGAATTTGGAGGGCGCGAGCCGAGCTTGCTATTTGGTGCAGCAAGGCGACGAGAGGTAGTTGATTGTACCTGTGACTCGTACTCTACTGACGTGCTTCGTGGGACGACAGTCCGGGACGAGGACGAGGACGAGGCCCATGATGTGTTTGGTGTGGTATGTGCAGGCAGCATATCGTTGGCGGCCTGTGTGAAAGCGGTTGCGATGTTGACAGAGGTGTCCTTTACGCTCCACTTTTCTGGTTTGGGTGGGGAGGTGAAAGTCTTTGGGCCACCGGGGCGTGAAGAGAGATTGTTGATGGAAGCGTGCTCGCGCTGTTTTTGACGTGCGAAGCGTGCTAGTGCTGGTTCGTTTTCGTTTTCTTCGTCGTCGTCGTCGTCGTGGAAGCGACGATCGCGTACGGGTGATGTGGGTTTGGTTGGGGATCGGGAGGCGAGAGTTGGTGCTCTAGATCGTAACATGAAGTACAAGTTGAAAGAAGATAAGAAGATAAAACGGACCCGTAAGCGTAGGAGGTGGGAATGATGTGATGTGGGCTTGTGGGCCCGGAAGGTTGTTTACCAAGAAAAGTGTTGTGATCGAGACGTCTGCCTTGACCTAGTGGTGTGCCCGAAAATGACATGTAACACCTTGGTGCACGAGGTTGTCTGCAGGCTGGAGTGGGGACGAGTAAAGATGCGATTACAAGGCCACAATGTTCGTCGACGCCTTGAGGCAACAGACACGAGCCAAACAACGCGATGTTGATGTCTATTTGTGTTCACGTGCATTGTCCGTCAAACAACACGGGCCACCATGCACAGTGGGCCACCAAGCTCGCATGAAAAGATTCATTGTTTGCAGCCACAAAAATTTAACGATGATATCAGGTATTCATCGGTGATTTGATGGTGATTTGCAAGTGATTTGTTTGTGCAGGACTATGAGAAACACAAAACATTGCTCCGGGAGAAAAAGTTTCTAGGGTTGACCGCAGCGAATTCATTCATCATAAAGGAAATACGCTTTCTAGTTTCGTTTGACCATTATTACTAATTAGTGCTCTACAAGAACTTTCGCCTTCAAATCAGTGCATGCCACAACCTGTCATGACAATATTTCGTCAGATAAAAGACAATCATAATCAAAGGATGATATACGTACCTAGCCAGCCAGTACAACTTCGTTTACCCGCCGACGATAGGCGTGATAGGCGTAATACGCCAGTGTTGGCCAATGTGATCTCCACCCTCCAAGAACGGCCGCTCAGTATCGCTATACACATCCAAGTGCAAGCCGCTCCCCGAATATTTATTCGTAAACATATACGTCCCATCGCCCCACGAAGTCATCGTCCAAACCTGCCCCGAATATTGCCCAGCAAGCGCCAAGCGCGGCTCAGTCTTAATATCGCCATACACATCCAAACGCATCCCTTCTCCAAGGAACCAGGTGCTAAGCGCATACGTGGTCGTAGATCCCGCCGGGAAGGGCTGGAAGCGCCAGTACTGCCCAGAGTAGGACCCCGTGGCTGACATCTGCAATATACCAGACGAGTGTGTACCGTTGTCGTTTACGACATCCAAGGACAATGCTTCACCCGTCCATAGATTGGTGAGGCGGTACCAACAATTGAGCAATGGGTAGAACAACATCAACTTGAATGTAGCTGGTAAGGACTAGCACGGGAGCCCGATGGTAAGCCCCAAATACTTACCGGGTCAAGATACGAGACTACCCGAGACTACGCCGAAGGATGGCATTCTTAATGCAAGCGTTGTTCAAGACGACGCCTCCCAAGCCGTCGTCATCGTTTGAGTCAAAGGAAGTTCCAGAAAGTACGCAAAGTGGAGCCTGCACATAACACTACGATGAACCCACCCGTGCGTGATGATCAAACGATGGCATCATACAAAGGCAGAACCCAGTCTGGGAAGGCTTTGTTGGCTGGCTGGTTGCGCGTGGTACAGGCCTAGGGGCACATTTATCGATAGTTCGCCCCAAAGTATGTGTGTGGTGACCTCAATAGACACGACGCGTTTCGACAACGTTTTGGTGGAGAGGTATTCGTGGGAAAAATACATACTGGTTATCAATTGTCAGAGTTGGAGAGGAGGAGTTATCTGTTTTCAAATGAACATTGTACAGACAGTTGGTAGTTGTATTAGTTTTATTTAAAAAAGGTACAACGAATAGAAGAATTCGGGTACGGGGAATCGAACCCCGAGCTGCCGCGACCGCAACTGATATGGTACTATTATGAGAGGCGGCAATGTTAGCCGTTACACCATACCCGACTTTTTAATGAAGGGAAAGTCTGAATAAATCAAAAGTTCAACAAGCCTTCCAGATTCAAAACGCCACTGGCGACATGTGCACTGGTTGTACTTAATGCATGGACCAATCTTTGTGGGGGTGGGAGAAACGAGGTGCGAGACGAGCTTATTGGCCTTGTGTAATTCTCAACCAACTTTAACCCGACAAATCTGCATAACATGTATTCAACAGGTGTGACAAGCGAGACAGTTTTTAGCAAAACTGTAAACAGGAGACTCGAAGGCCGCAGGAAAGGTGGTCAAATACTAGAGAAAGTAAGGACACAAGAGATAGCACGAACACGTCATGTACAAGACGGAAAATAACGAGCGACAAGCGGTAGGTAGCCTTAGGTCCTTCCTTTGGGTCGCGGCAGCGTGCTAGCCGCAGCAGGCTTAGGTGTCTCCACTACTTGAGCGACGTTGCTCGGTGCTACTGCCACTGCAGTTGGTCCCTGTTTGAAGGTCGAGTCGTAGTCGTCATCAGTCGTCATCAGGGATGAAGAAACCGTCAGGGATGGTTTCAGGGAGCTGGGTGGTCAGATCATTGGGCATGATTTCAAACATATAGCCTATGATCTGTTCGAAAAAGACGGTTAGAGGGAATCCAATAAATGGCAGTTTCATAAATTTACCTGAGGGCCAGGGATACGAATAACCAATCCATCTGAGGTTGTTTGCGTAAAGACACCCTGGTGGGACGAGCGGGTGCTGCTCGAACTAGAAGTCGACCACAAAAGGATTCCACTAGACGATGAGGTTTGAGATTGGAAAACCGAGCTATCAGAGTCCTGTGTCGTCGAATCCAATGATACCTTGATGGTGATATCCTGAAATGCAGGTGCGTAAGGAAACCAATTTCAGCAACGTTGCCTAGCGACTGACCTTGCAGATAACATAGCCGATTGGAAAGGCTGGCATCAAATACTTGTTCATGGCATCCCAAACATCGGCAGTTGCATTTTGAAGGCCAGAAGCTCCTTTAATCGATTCAGGCCACTTGCTCCATGAAACTTGTGGATCGATATGATAGAATCCAGTTGATTGCTTGAAAATTTGGGGCTGGAACCATCCGCTTCGATCGACGGTGACCATCGTGGCACGAAAACCAACTTCCATAGTGAAATCCGTCTGCTTGAGATGGCTTGAACTGTCCGCGCTTGACTTTGACGAAGAAGAAGAAGATCCGCCGAAGAAGAAGGACAGTCCCGAACTCGGCGAATAAGCGGTCGAAGATGAGTTCGTTGTCGAAAACATGTTCGACGTTTGGTAGTTAATGGTGATATCCTGCCATCGACTGCCACCTGATCCGGAAATGGGAGGCAAGATCGGAACGTCTGCCGTTTTAACAGTCGTGGGGTCCTTGGGTGTTTTAAGAGCGCCAGAGGCATCGAAGCGCAGAAATTTAATGCGCGTAGTGAGTTCTGTGACATCGCTCTGCAGCGAAGTAATCTGCATAGTAAGCTCCTTCTGTTCGAGAGTGCTGTCTGAGGCTTCAGCTGCGGTAACCTCCGAGAGTAGCGTCGTATAGGCACGACTTGCATTTACGACGGCAACTTGAGCGCCTCCGACCTTCTGCATCGCGCCCTCAATACCAGTGTAGAGACTCGGTACAATGTTCAGCGACTTTGCTGCGGTCGTAAACTCGGTCATGAGGAAATCGCCGGTAGGGCTAACACATGTGAGTGCAGCGGAAACAACGTTAGCATTAAAGGTGGTTGAGAGGTCGGCTTGTGCTTGCGCATTGGTACTCTGCGCATTGTCAAGCTTCTGCTTCAACTCTTGGAGGTCGGCCGTCGGCGTACCCTGCAAAAAAGCCAAACGAGTCTGCAAAGCATCGATTTGCTTCGACTTCCCATCGATCTCCATCTGAATCATGTCGATATTTGGGGTAAGATCTTCCAAAGAGAAAGAGGTGGAGAGGCCTTGGAACCAATCAACAGGGGTCATTTGTACTGGATACACGTTCATGCTGCCATCGAGAGAGCTAGAAGAAGACTCGCGGAAAGAATCTTTGGCGTTTTGCAACATTTCGGCTGGACTTGTAATATCCATGTAGCCGAGATATTGGCGGATGGTATGAGAGTAGCCAAGCACAACAGCATCAGCGTATTTTGCAGACAGTTGAGCCTCACGAACGGCTGTGATATGCGCAAGCGTCTGTGTAAGATCATCCATACTTTCCGGCTTAGCGTTCTTTTCCGGCTGAGCGTCCCTGATCATTTTGTCGCGTTCGAGCTCCTAGGCGCTTTTCGCCGTCAGATACTCCTCCATGAGAGCCTCCGCAAGTTCCATACGATTAACTTTTCCGTCTTCTGTGAGCTTATTCGCAACAGCAAATGAGCCATTGGAGGCATCGGGAGTCGACGACGTCCCGGCGCGCTGGTGCCGCTCCTCGATAAGGTCCTTGATCCAAGGAGCAGCAGGAACGTCCTTCAAAAGCCACTGGCGAATCTTGTCCTGCTGCTTTGCCAAGTTCGCCTGGGAGCTGTCAAACCCGGGAACCAAGTTGTTTAGAATCTCCTGATAAATGATGGAAAGATTTGACCCATTCGGGGCACCAACGACCTGCCCGACATCGTAGAGCTGGTCGACGAGTCGAAACTCGCTCTCGTTGACGACGACCGGCTTGCTGAATTGGCCATAAATTCCGGCCTTTTCGGTGTCCCAGGCATACAGATCCTCCTGGAGAAATCGCCCCGGAAACTGGACCGCGAAGGTCTGCCCAGAGGTCGGATTGAAAAGTTGCAGTAGTTGCTGCTGAACCGCCTTCATAAAGTCGCCGGTCGCGGCTGCGGAAGCGGGGATGGCATTCGAAGGGGTAGCAGCGGCCGCGACTGGAGAGGAAGGAGACTCATCGTCGGAAGCAGACATGATAGAATATGCGGTATGAGAGCGAGTTTATCCTGTCAAGCAAAGAACGTGTAAGATGGTGCGTTGTTGGACTCAGTGGAAACATTCTACCTTTATACCTCTTGCCTATCGCCAACTTGACCCGGAATGTGATAGATCGACCCTCAAGCACTGTGCCTGCCCTTTCAAACCGGAAGAACGACATCGCCTGTAACTTATTGAAGACGACTTTGAACCGAAAAAAGGAGCTGCAACGACCCCGCCAGGTCGGTCCCTCTTCAGGGGATGAGCAGTTACCCCTAGGATCCGCTGTCACAATATTCCTTTCGAGGCCAACTTGCCAATGTTAGCATTGGGAAAGCGGTGGCCGCACCAGGTACGCAAAGGGGTTGCTGGAATAAAGGAACGCTTGACGGAAAATAAGACGTGTTATGAGATTTCGCGGGGATAGAGATGTCGCCCAGGGTAAAATGAACGTCGATGCTGGCCCCTGGGCATTGAATCTGGAGAATAGCATACAAATGCCTTTAGCATAGTGCCACGATTGGCTCGCGCTGAACGGAGCTCTTGGGCAAAGAAACGCAAGTCGACAGCTAGTTCGGCGGGGTCTGCACTCCGCGGTCCAGAACCATCTGGTCATAAAAGAAAAATCGAGGGCAAGGGGGCTGCAATCTTCGACCTGCAGGTACAGATTTTTTCTTCCCTGGGACTCGGCGGGCACGAATACGTCGGAAAGCCGAGGTAACACGCCACGGAAGAGTAAGCATGCATATCTCACTACAGCTACCATAGAGCAGAAACATTGTTGGTTGGGCCGAGTCCTCCTCATAGTACTCGTCATCTAGTAAACGGTTGTCTGAAAGCGCGTCCCAGTTGTTGTAAATTGTGTTTTAGGGTTGCAGTAAACGGAAAACCATTGTGGTAGGGGACAACTTGAAAGGGGAAGGGCTTCAAGGATTTCGACTTGGCGTGTTCCTGGTAAATGAACAGTCTCGTTGGTGCCTACATCTTGTTGGCATTTTGCTTTGGGCTGGCCAACAAGTAGTGGTTATTGACAACCAACGAATCCTTTCTATAGCCATGAGATAGATTGACAGAGATAAAATTGAGGTGTAAAGGAGCCTTTCCATCATTGCAGTAGACGAGGGGGTGAGGGAGATAGGCGCGGGAATATGATCACTGTTCAGGATCAGGGTGGCAAGAGGCCGACCGAAAGAACCTGGTTTCCGGACAAATCGGACCTCACTGCAGAAGGCTTGTCTTTATAATATTATTGCTGCTCTTGCATCTTCAACATGTACTCAAATACATCTCATTGCACAAGGTATCATACACATTGACCAAATCAGCAATCCCTTACATGGTTTCATTTCCCCCACACATCACAAATCACAAATCAGCAAACTTGTTCGTCGCCTGAAACCCAACCAATATCAGCAACCCCGAAATATCAAGCAACACAGAACAAATCCCTCACCTCAACAAGAAGCTTTGCTATCCCCGGCTCACGCGAAGAGTGGCCTGCATCCGGAACGATCTGAAGTGTCAGTTCGGGGAATACTTTTTTCAAGGCGTATGCCGTTGTTGTCTGTAATCGTTTCAACATGAGAAGCAAGACGAGGGAGGTTGATGGGCAACCACGTACAGGACAGACGACATCGTATCGACCTTGAACAACAATGGTGGGGATGTGTCGACTGCGATTTTGAAATGATTCAGCGGAAGGAAGGGCGGAGTCAGGTATTCACTTACATCTTGTCTATTTCTTGCTTTTCAAGAAGTTGGCCTTCACGCATGAAACCCTAGACGAAAATCCTTTCAATTTATGTATCTATTGTGTGAGAATCAGGAATCACGCACGTCGTTGATAAAATAATGGTTCTCAATCCGCGCAAATGCGCTGAGAAAAGAACATTGACCAACTTTTCAGAAACCGAATGTGTCCAGAGAAAGCAGCTTACGTGGCAAACTTGTCATCCGAGGCACGCTCAATGTTTTCGGGGTCTACGTGTAGTTTCGACGTAACCATTCTGTGTGGATTAAGCAAAGACTCCCAAAAAGAGCGAACACCACGACTTACTCCCACTTGGACCAAGCCTTTGCAGCCCTGTTCCTTATGGTCTCATCGATAGAGTTCAACTGGGAGTGGTAAGCCAGGATCATATCGTGTCGATCCGATTCGGGTATTGGAGCGATGTACTCTTCCCTATGTTTAATTCCGAGGTGAGCTGGAGTAAACGCACGAAGAAAACGGACCAGGCTTCTGGAAAGAGATGGGAGGCGCCTTCTTGGTAGAAGAATTTGAGTTCGCTTTTACGCAGGGTGAATATCCCACTGATATGTTGTAAGGGTTGAATGTTAGCCTCGAGCGACATTGAAAGGACTGACCGGAGAACGAGACTCTTCACGCGGTCTGGGTGTCCCTAATGAAACTTTGTCAGTCAGTAACGTTGGAAGAGAATAGGCAGGCATTCCTGAGCGTAAGCCAGGGAGAGGGTCGAGCCCTACAAAAATGAAAGATCAGAACCATAACGAGGGGATGACATATTCAGGAGATTTATGCGCACCCAAGATCCCCCAAAGACGTGCCATTTCTCAACGCCGAGTTGTATCCGGAGTTTCTCGATGTCCTTGACAAGGTCCCAGGTTGTGTTCTCTTCCAAAGAGGCGCTCCTAGCAATAAACTGGTCGTTGATAAACGCGAGATTAAAATAAGGAATGGAACTCACGGGGTTGATTTGCCTGAGCCCCGTTGGTCGAAGAGAATGATCTGGTCATGGAGTTGTCAATCGCTGGAGTAATGATGATAGTGCCTTTGTTCACCTTGTATTTTTCTGGGTTGAAGAACCCACGATCAGTGGGATCTGTACCTCCTCCGGGACCACCTGATCGTAATGTTGCAAGCTCGTTCTGGCAGCGACTCAGCGAGACAGACCGTGCAAGAAGACGACTAGATTTAAGGGAGCGTAAAGGTTTGATCCCAAGACATAAAGCACTAGCATACCTGGAGTTCCTTCTTTATTTCCAGAGATTTCGTAGCTGGTGGCGATTAGTGAGGTATTTCAGCCCAGAGGCTGGCGTCTCACTAGAGATTGTGTTTATCAGAGACCTTGAGGTTGCCGTGGGCGAAGGGTTCTATGGGGGGATACATAGCTGACAGTCTAAGAGGGTTTGCCGATGTGTAACGACGACGATGACAATAAGAATGGGAGAACGATGGTGGCAAGAGCTTGAAGCGTCGAACTTGCCATGTGAGTTGCATGATAATTGAATTTCCTTTTGGGTACCCCCGCCGATCACAAATTTATTGGCATTATGGACTTTAATTCGGCTTCAGGGTCATATACACACGAAGTGCCAGCATTTCACTTCTCTTTCTCTCTCCCCACCAACCCACACCCAACTTCACCATGTCTTCAGAGAAGGAAAAGGTCTATACCCCCGTCGTCCCCATTCCCATTTTTCAGGAAGACCCTAGGGCGACCGTATCAGACGCTGAGCAGGCGATGTACGACACCGTGCTAGAGCATTTCTCTGCCGGCTCCTACGTCCTCCCAAACGTGGATGAGAACGGAGAGTTGACGCCAGCTGAGAAGTTCTGGCTTTCTCGCGAGTGCCTATTACGGTATATATACTTGCTCCTCGTCCAGCCACGCTCGCGAGTACTAACTCGCAAGTAGTTATTTACGCGCCACGAAATGGAAAGTACAACCTGCGATAACTAGACTAGAAGCAACACTGAAATGGAGACGTGAATACGGTCTTTACGATACCGTCAACGCTGCCCACGTCGAGCCTGAGGTGTGTGACGCCTACCAAGTTCTCACAGGTGTTCACTCAAGCTCACATTTCATATTCAAAACAGGCAGTCACAGGGAAAGAGATTCTATTCGGCTACGACGTCAAGGGCAAACCCGCCTTTTACATGGTGCCCAGCCGCCAAAACACCACTGAGCCAACTCGCCAAATCCAATTCGCAGTCTGGATGCTAGAACGAGGCGTTGACCTCATGGAACCCGGTGTAGAGTCAGTCTCTTTCCCTTTCCAATCCCTTCACATACACCAACCCAATTTTTCTCCTACAGAACCCTCGCCCTCTTGATAAACTTCGCCGATAAAGCAAAAAATCCCTCACTGAGCACCGCCCGAACGGTGCTCAACATTCTGCAGGAGCACTACCCCGAGCGCCTGGGCCTAGCACTGGTAATCAACGTTCCTTTCCTTGTCAATGCCTTCTTCAAGATAATAATGCCCTTCGTCGACCCAATTACACGAGAAAAAGTCAAATTTAACCCAGACATCATCAAAGATGGGCTATTCGTCAAGGATATGGTCATGAGCGAGTGGTGGGGCGGGGATAGGGATTTCGAGTACGTCCACGAGAAGTATTGGAACGAGCTTGTGGGGATGTGTGAGGAGCGCACAGGGAGGTGGAGAACGAGATGGGAGGAGCTTGGTGCAAAGGTGGGGATTAGCGAATGGGAGTACAAGCAAGTTGCTTTGGTTGACGAGAAGGACCCGGCTGCAGATCAAGCTGATGGGTTGGAGAAGCAGCTTGTCTCTGACCCCGTCCTGATTGCCACCGCCTTGTTGCCTATCGAGGAGGAAAAGAAGGTCGAAGACACGTCTCCCAATGCTGTGGACGACGACTGGACAGAGGTTGTCGATGAACCCTCCCATGAGAAATCGACCTTTGACGCCCCGCCTGTCGTCAATTATGTTCTCGAGTCTACAACCGTCATTGGCGGTAGTTTGGGTTGGGAACCCGGACACGACGTTGATCCCTCACATGCCACGGCTGTGGGCGGAGATGCACATGCCGACGGAGATGCAGATGGTGGTGATGCTGGAGGTGATGCTGGGGGTGCGGATGGAGGGGAGTGAGCGATTTAGAATGTTTTCCAACTCTCCAGGCAAAACCCATGGACCTTCATAGATATTAGGTATGTAGTACGCTTAATCAGATATACCCGTTTCTTGCAGAAATCTTTTTCTGCGCAAATTTTGACTTCGGTGTAAGTCCTATTCATGTGCATAAAAGCAAAGGTATCCAGGACGGATTCAGTAAACAGAAAATTCACACAAAGACCCAGGGCGCAGTCATCGTCTTGCTCATCCGCTGCTAATAGTTCGCCTGTTGCATTGGGGAGGTCAAGCACATGATCAAGCCTCTCTGTCTGTTCAGCCCAGGTTAATATCTTTTCCAGGACAGGCCTAGCTTCGAGCTCGTCCCATTCCGCAACTATGGCTGGAGCGTCTCGTGGTAAACCTAGGGAGATGAGGCGGTTATTCCGCCTTACGCAATCTCGACCATGACCTGGAAATGTAGTGGTTACTATCCATGCATAAAGCATCATGATGGACTGACCTGAAAGACAATAATTCGAAAATGGTTGACATATTGAACCAACTATGCGACTTGACCGATACACAAGTATCCTTTGAGGAGAGTATGTTGTCCTCACAATATTGTGCATTTCGCTAATGGAGCAGTCGGACTGAGTCAAGATGATCAAGTAACAATGTAGGACACACCAGGAGGTAATGTGTAACAGACTTCTGCATATCATGGGTTGAGAGATGACCATGAAAATGTCCAAAATCAACACCGTCATGGACTTCCATCACAGGTCGAAATGAGTTTGACGAAAATCTTTGAAGGAACTTTCCTAGTTCATCCGAGGAAGGCGAGGATTGTGAGAGGTGGAAGGACCAGTGCCGCCACCATTTCAAACTGTGCAGGTGTTGACGGAGAGATTCCCAATGCCATGCAGCAGCATCCGGTAGGCCATCATCCAACACAGGCTCCGAGATACATTTATCGATGTGCCTCAACAAGAGCAATGTAATTTTGGTGTGTACATCACACCCAATGAAACATTTTCTAGAGCGGATTGAGTCGGAAAAAAATTCTCCAAAAAGATGGGGATGGCTTCCCATGCCAGCTTCAAAAAGACTGACAAGACAATCACGTAGCGGAATAATTGAGTTGGGCTCACCGTCTTCAGCGGGCATCTCGAATACCGTAGCCAAAGCCTGGGTCATGGGATATACGGCGGGATATGCGGATATTTCAGGGAGCATCGCAATCCACATGATAAGACGTTCAGGTGAAGGACTTTGATTCACTATGGAAGCAATTTCACAGTCAAAGAGGGTGCGATAGTGGAGATAGAGTTCTAAGCAAGTGTTTTGGATGTCCTAGTCAAGAAGGTGAGTTCACAATGCCAAAACAACATAGCACAGAAAGGCAGCTTCACATTTTTCTTCAACCATGACAATATGAGGGCCTGAACATTTAACTTGCCCAGCCAATGTCGCATGTTGCGCTTCAATTTATCCGTATAATCCAGGGCCGCTTCTTCACTTGCACACTTATTTAAAAAATTTAGAAGTTCTTGGGTAGGTGCAGCGTTCTGAAGATGGTGATACCAAAAGTTCAAGGCGTATTGGCTGGCATATTGGCTCGCTTCAGATGTACATTGAGAATCAGTGTCATGAGAATATACAGAAAAGAGCTCACATTGGTGGGCACCATCAACGACAGCATCAGGAAACAGGACCCGAAAGCACATTTGTGCGATGTCAGCATGCACATCCTTCGAGTCCAGAAAGTAGTCCCCTGATCGTGAGTGGTCCACAAAAAAGTCAATTAGTGATGCATGTACTATTTGAATAGAATGTCTTTTTATATCAACATCAATGATTGAATGGACGTCATACAGCAAAGACTCAAGATTTCCACGTTCAAGGCCCAATAGGTGCTGAATTAGAGGCATATCACCACGTTCCCTTGTCATGAACAGTAGCAGCCCTATGATGCGCAAGGTACCCTTCGGATCACGTGTCGATTTCAGAATCTCTTGATAAAGCGAGTCAAGGTCTGCAAAGGGTAACTGATTGGAAGGGGAGCCAATACCGAGAACAATTTTGAGCCTGCTAGGAGGGTAATGTCGAGGGTCATCAATGAACTTTATCACTATTGACGGATATATGAAATGCCTTGAAGCCTTCTCCTCAAGAGTCTGGATGTCGCGGTAAGATGGCCATGTTGTGGAGAGGCCCCGATCCTTGCGAATCCGTTCAAACTCTTTCTGAAGAAAGATCGACACATCACGATGGGATTCAAGATTTTGAGTAAGTGGGATATGTCGATATAATTTCAACGAGGTGTTGTTGAAGAAGTTTCGGATATGGGGCTCTGGACGGCTGGCGATGAGGAAACAAATGGGGAGCCTCTGCCCGCTGACCGCTTCGCAGATGGCATAGAGAATGCTACATTGGTTGCCATCACCAATGCACTCATCCAACCCGTCAATAATAATGAACCTTTGAGGACTATACTCGTTTGAAACTCGTCGGAGCGGCTCGACCACAAGGTTTTGCAATTGTACTTTGACGGAACGCGAGAATACTAATGGATCATTTTCGACTATTTCCTCGATGATTGGCTTGGTTTCGGGAAGGTTTACTGCGAGCTGGTACGAGATGGTAGCCACCAAATGTTTTTCAGAATTTCGATCGGACGTTCTCCGAGAAAAGAAGAAACTGGACGCCAGTCTTTTAGGGTTCTCCTGTTCGCATCTTTCTGCAATAGATTGAGCAATTGCAGACTTCCCAGCTCCGGCAGGGCCATAAAGCCAGAGAATGGGTGGCGACGCGTCCGATGTAATCAATGCCATTAATTTGTTCAAGATACTCTTACGAGTATCGGGGTGGCATTTCGGAGGAGGAAAGCGCTCCTGCGAATCATGAAACGCGCTTGCAACAATGGATTTGGCCAGCAGCTGAAATCCTATGAGTTTCGGTGAAGATAAAGACGATCACTGGCAGGTGCTAGTGACGCACCTCGTTCGCCACCTCCAAGTGAAATACTAGCATCTCCACTTACGTTGTAGTAGCTACCGCCATGAATTTCCCAGTCACTTGTATTGTTGAACATAACAAGGGAGACTGTGTATCGCCATTCGTTTTCAAATTCCGACACACAGACATCCTCCCGTAAAATGTATGTAATCAGCCGTAATCTGTCTTTCGATAGAGCCCTGTTCATCCACGCAGGGTGCCTCACTTCATCCGGCTCCGACGTCGATGAGTTCCAGGATAGTCCCATTACTACCTCATTCGATACAGTTGTTCATAGAGAAACCACGACACCGCACTGGCAGACAAGTTGATTTATCACCCAAATGAGATGACGCGTGTCTGGAAGTTCGTGGACACCAGCGTATTGGACTTCTGCCCCGCTTTCTAATGCTGTGGACATGGCGATGGCGATGCAATGACTATGGCGATATTCTCTTCTTCCAGGAGCGCTATATCCCAATTTGGCGCGTTCTGGGTACACCCTCCGAGTCTCCAGGTCAGATGCAAACAGTGGAGACCAGACGTCTTCTACTTTATGTCATGAATCATGATATCCAACATCTGCGGCAGTTCCCAGATGCAAATATAATCTGGGGCAGTCCTCCCTATCCTTCCTTCCTTCCTTCCTCTTCCCCACCGCTCTCTCGTGCACCGTCATCCACCCAGCTACGCTTTTCTTTGGTGAGTCAAACTTCTTGGTTCATTTTTCTTGAAGATTCGTGAAATAAACTGCACAAATTTTGTTCTCTTCCAAGTGCCGCGATGAATATTTGGTGCTAACGAACATCGTCAGAATCAAATATGGGAAATTGTTTCAGCGGCAACAAAAGTAACACAGCTAACTTGCGCGAACTCTTTCATCGCCCCGGTGTGTAGTCCGAACGGACGCTCAAGCATTAATTTCGAAAGGCTCAACTTTCACATTTAGACGAGGTGCAGCCGAATTTGACAGCCAAAGAAATAACCGCTGCTCTCGAAGTAGTCGCAAAGGAACTTTCAAAGCGAAAGCAGTCCGTAACTATCGTTGCTGTCGGTGGGGCCATCAACACCGTGCTCCTCAGTAAGTTGGGGTGCGATAACATTCAATTCATCCTGCAACTCACGTTCCACAGAAACCCGCGCGTCAACGGCAGATGTCGATTTTTTCGGCGTAGATAAAAGGCTCCCTCCCGGCTTCAACGACGCGATTAAAGCAGCCGTCAAATCCGTAGGCATCAACGAAGGCTGGCTGAACAACCACACCGCTCTCTTTATCGGTAACGATCGAATCAACTCGCTCTTCACGGAAGCCGTGAACGACAACATCATCATTTTCAAGAAACCCGGTCTTACTGTTTTAGCTGCACCGTGGAGATATTGCCTTGTGGCTAAATTGGATAAAGCTGGAAAGTCAGGTGCAAAGGCGTATGATATTGACGATGCGGCGGCGTACCTGCACGAGCTGGTTAAACAAACCTCTGGGCCTGTGACGAAAGCAAAGTTACAGATGTGGGCGAAGGAGTTCAATGTTAGCGTGTCAGAAGGTTCTGTTAGTAGGTTAGCGACGACTTATAATGCAAAGTACGGAACGGCAGGAGTAATAGATTAAAGAGGTGGCAGAAATAAGAAACTTTTGTACAACTTCAGATATCCAATGCTACTGCGTTTCTCACTAACTGATCCCTCATTCCCCCGGTGATAGCACAATTCAGAATTGTTGTTTCCCTGGCCCGATGTTTCATTCCTCGTATCCACGCCCAGCCCAACTTGCAAACAAGGGCGATAGCATCAAACCACCCAGCTTTCCTCGCTTTGACGATGCTTTCCCAAAGCCTCTGTCCCTCGTCCCACTTGAGTGTCTCCAAACCCCGACCACTGTGGATGTGACCACACACCACCGCCGACGGCTGCGTTTTCCACAACGCATCAAGCAACGCCGCGCACCCAAGCCCATTATTGTCAACGTGGCTCTTCGGCGGACCATGTGTGACCAGAACGTCTACACCCATCGGAATGCAGGTCCATTTCTCCGTTGCGGCGTCCCCTCGGGGGTATTGGAACGCAAAATTGCCATACTGCGGCGTCCATGGACTGCCGAATACACGCAGCGTTCGACCTCTGATAACGAGTTCGACCGCCTCGTCTTGTAAATAGATTAACCCTGCGAAATTCAGTTGTTCACGTTGCGCCTTGTCTGCCAATGCAGTGTCGTGATTCCCTGCAATGAGCACTTTGTGCGCATGAGGAAGGCCACGGATCCAATCAAGAGTGAGCCGGAGTTGATCTACAGAGCCAGAGTTGGTGAGATCGCCAGCATGGATGAAAATGTCCCCGTCAGGAATGGAGGAGTAGGGTAGCAGATGGTTGTGAGTGTCTGAAACGCAGACGACGCGCACTTTGTTGCTATCTGTAGGTGGTGGTAGAAGTCTATCTGGAAATGAAGAGTGACGGAATAGGTTGTAGGCTGAAGCAGCTACGAAGAAAGCGAGTGACGGCGACTGGGCATAAAGGCGACGTAAGGGCGACTGGTTGTCTTGAGCGAGTCGAGAATGGAGCAAATCGTCAAGGCCACCCGAACTGAACAAGTTACTCATGGCCACGTCTGTTTTCACATTAAAAAAATGCTTTTCACATCGAACGGAGCCGAAGCTGAGGCCTGAGGATGTAATACGACGCAGGTTATCAAGGTGTCCGCGTGTACGTGTTGAGCAAATTTAGATCACATCACATGCACTCGGATCACTGGTTTCTGGACAAATCGGACCTCACTGCAGAAGGCTTGTCGTTCAAATTGCTGCTCTTTCATCTCCAACATGCACTCAAACACATCTCATTGCACAAGGTATCATACACATCGACCAAATCAGTAGTCCCTTACATGGTTTCATCAGCACAAGTCACAAATCAGCAAACTTGTTTGTCGCCTGAGTGAAACCCAACCGACGTCACGCAAGCAACACAGAACAAATCCCTCACCTCAACAAGAAGCTTCGCTATCCCCGGCTCTCGCGAAGAGTGGCCTTCATCCAGAACGATTTAAAGTGTCAGTTCGGGGAATACTTTTTTCAAGTTGAAGGCGTATGCCGTTGTTGTCTGTTATCATTTTGGTTATCATTTCAACATGAGAAGTTAGTCAGGTATTCACTTACATCTTGTCTATCTCTTGCTTTTCTATAGTAGAAGTTGACCGTCACACATGAAACCCTAGACGAAGTTTCATATTATCGAGGTTCGACTTCACATCATATCGAAGTCTGTCTAGGAGAGACTAGGATCATGTCGTGCCGGTCCGATTCGGGTATTGGAGCGATGTACTCTTCCCTATGCTCAATCGCAAGATGAGTTAAAGTAAAGACACTAACGAGGGAAGAAAAAGGACCAGGCTTCTGAGAAGAGATGGGAGGCACCTTCTTGGCACAGTGGGATCTGTACCTCTGGCGGGTCCACCTGATGTGATGTTGGAAGCTGATTCTGGCAGCGGTTTAGCGAGGAAACAGACCGTGCAAGAAGACCAACCGACTACCGAATGTCATGGGGAGATAGTGCAACGGCCTATAGAAATCGGGTTGGTAGATAACTTGAAAGTTAGAGGTGGAAATTAGTAGCGGCCTGCAGACTCGGACAAGGGGTAGCGTACTAGTGGCACCATCCTGAGGGCAAACGTCGTGGTATTGAGGGACCCGCCGCTTGTCTATGTTGCTCGCCCTTCATGAAATATTAGTGGCACGTAAATTGAAGTCGCCTGACTTTCAGAAATCATTCAACTTTGATTCTAAGTTAGTTCAATCGCTTTTAGGGTGTCGGGCGTCATAAAAAGAGCACGTAATTTATATTGAATTCATTATAATCCCTCGACAATGGTGTACCCGAGCACTAGTAATCGAGCACTAATCCCTAGGAGCACTTGGCATTAAAATTTGTCTTATTTGCATAGCCCCAGAAAACGTCATGGAGGAAGACCGATCATCGATGTTCGTGAGCACACTCGCAATGTCAACGGCATCTATAACTGAAATTAGAATTGCCCTTCAACTCGTCGTATACAAAGCCCACATTTAAAATGTTTTCCCCCATTCGGGTCACTTTTAGGCGGTCGCTAATGAGAACCGTTAGCGGCTCAAACACTTGAAGGATAGAGTTGGTAAATACCGCATCGTCATAATTGAACCACACGTAGCCGCTTGCAACGTAGCGAGCAGATCCGGTGCCTTGGGCATTACACGTTTTTGTTGTCATCTGCAGAGTAAATTCGGTGTCCCGGTCACCTCTTCTCCTACCAGATAAAGTAAATAGACGTACGGTTCCTTTACATGGTTTACCGTCCACAGTGTTCACGCTCATCGTTTGCGTCTGTTGGTTGTCAACAGTCGTCGTGAAGCTGCGGTACTACGGTTATAATGTTTTTCGGAATTAGTGGGGTATACTCTACCTTTTGGAAAGAGAATTGGTCAAAGTTGTGGTCGCGCTGATGCTCGTTGATACATCGGCGACCTCAGGAATTCCAATCGTGGCGCTGACCGTGACGCCTACTGCTAAAGAGCTTTCCTCTGCGGTAATTGATGTGATCTATCAAAGGCTTGAACTAGAATCGAATAATGTGACCTACGGGTAACGGTCCAAGTCGCACTGTTCGAATACCCCTGTTGAAAGGACAACTGATATGAGCCTGTCGTTCCGGTGATCGTGCCTCCAATCTCGCCACTATTTGTAGTGCAGCTGGGCGGGCCTGATTAAAAGAACTAACTTCACACAATGTCACCCCGACGGCATGTGATTCTTACCTTGCAACTTGATTGGTATCGGTCCATCCTGCAAACAGACAGTTGCGGGAGCGTTGGGATACTTTAAAAAACTGAGCAAAATTCAATCCTAAACTTTGGGGCTGGCAGACCTCTGGTGGGTTAACTACAATATTCACACCGCCGTCACCATACGTATTCGTGGCATATTGTTGGATTTTAGACCACCCTGGTACTGCAAGAGCATTACAACATCAGACAATTTTATGAGTCTTCATTGTTGATGTGCTCACGTGCTTTTACCTGCTCTAGCGTTAGCGGGGTACAGCTTGACGCTCCTCTTGCGTATATTGATGGGTTGCCTCTGACGTAGTACGAGTCCTCGTGTGTGTGCTGAATGACATGATTAATATCTGCGGATCCTGCTCTTTTACTGGCTGGTAGAGCAGAGGCAAGCTGTAAGCCACAGAAAAGCACTGAAAGCTGGGATCAGAGCAAACGAAGTTAGCAAACAGGCTGTAAGCTCGTAGACGCAGAGATACTGACAATGTACGGGAAGGTCATGACGTTGTGTTAGGTGAAATTAGCAAGATTTGAATAGTGCGATGAACAAATGAGTCAACAAAGTTCGTCGTAAGGGATGAAAGAGACCAGCTCGTTGTACTTTGCGGATATTTTGAGCCCCGTTATATAGCAATCCATCCGTGCTGGACTTGGCGACACGTAATGATAGCCAAGAGGTCATGCGAATTTTTAGATAAATTTAGATGTCCCAGTGTGCGATCCCGGCGAAATGAGGGAGAATGAGGGGCTGTCCAACACTACTTCCTGTGATTCAGATGTGCATGAGAATGATTCAATTTGCCGTTGCCTGTCAACAGTTGTTATTTTTGATATCGGAACGCAAAGTTGACCGCGCGACAGAGCTTACCATGATTCGATCAGCAAGGACCAAAGATGGATTCTAATCTGCGGGAGATAGGATCATAAATACCGACGCCGCTGGCACTACTCGAACGCAGACTCAATGACAGGGACAACATGACACAGAAATTAATGGGCGAAGAAGAGTACCCTTTACTATGTAAGTATGCGAAATATATTGCAAGGAGTCGTCACGCACCAGAAAAGCGGTGCCAAAACTCCCTAACACCCCTCCCATCATGCTTCTAAACTAAAAATACAGACCTGCTCCTGGTCGCCAACCGTAGTATTTTCCTAGACAGTCCTCTAGTTCCCGTGTACCGTGGCTACGGATAGCTAAGGATTCTTCCTCGCCTCCGCTGTGGCCAAATTGACAGTGTTGAATCGGTCGTTATATCGCAAACCCAATCTTTTTTACCCGCCGCTTCTGTTGAGTCAAGGCCTCTGCTACAAACTCCGAGGGATGCTGGTGTGCTTTGCTGAGGCGGTGTCTACTATGTAGTAACCCCGATGCCAAAGTTCCGTAGACGGGTGGACATTCCCGAGTCAGCGCATTGCAGATGATGGGGGAGATCGATGGATCAAGAGCAGGGGTGCTCAAGGATCATGACTTTCAAAATATCACACAAAAACCCAGTGTGGAGTGGCAACCTTGATCCCATAAACAGCGAACTCCTCGTCGCCCGGCTCGTCCACGTCCAATAATTCTCCTTTCGCATTGGGAAGCTCTACCACAGGATCAAGCCTCTCCATCTCTTTTGCCCAGGTTGGTATCTCCTCCAGCACGCGAGGCCGCGCTTTGAGCTCTTCCCAGTCCATAACAACGGCCGGTGCATTTCTCGGCAAGCCTTTGGATATTAGACGATTGTAAGCTAGCTTCATAATGCGTGTCAAGCCAGCCATAACTGCCTTGCGCAATTTGGCTTCACTCTCGGGTAACCCGTCGTCTCCCAACCCAGGGTCAGGCAAGTCAGCGAGCGCCCAAGAAGCCCGATTCCAGAAGTATTCCAGCTCGTTCCGAAATTGGATCGTCCAATCGACTACGAAGAGTTGGTAGAGTCTGTAGAATGAGGCTGAAGGCGTGTCGGGGAGGAATGGGGATGAGGTGAATGGAAACGGTCTGCAGTAGATAGGCACTCGTAGCAAAGAGTGTCGCCAATCTATCTGACGTTGTAGTGAGAAGCGATTGAACACCTTTGAACGGTTAGAGAGAAGCTGGGAGACTGAAGGAGGGAGGGGTTCAGAGGACATTCTTCCAACAGGTTGTGGTGAGAGTCAAAACGTTGATCACGAGACGGAGATCTAATTGAGCATGATCGCGGCCGGGTTGGAAGTTGGTTGGAAGTAGAAAGTATACCGCATCAATTTCCGAAATGCTACCTCGCGTTGCATATCATTGGCGTGGAATATGGCAGTTGAAGCAAGAGTTGAACGTTGAACGTTCGTTGGGTAAGTAGTTATATGTAACCTGTTCGCAATTTTTCGTGCCTGATGTTCAGAACAACCCATTGGCAATCGTATCTCTTCATTTTTATAACAGAACGAGATACGACATGGGTGACATTACGGTATGGTTTGCCTTTCAACGCGCAATCCTCGCTAGTGCGATCTAAGTAATAATTAATCGAATAATTAATGCCCATCGGTTCTACCCAACGCCAAAGCATCCGCAATTTTGAAAAAGATATCAATGCTGTTGTCTGCACAAAGTCATCAGATATACTCCAACTTTGGTGAACAATCAAAAGACTTACAAACGCCTTTAAACGCCTCTGCGCCAGGTCCGTTAGCGAAGACCGATACGTCGGTGAGCGAGTGAACACCCTGTGATTCGTCAGTGGGAAGGGTGCCCTCTACGAATTTAAAAACATTCATAATCAAAATTTACTCTCCACAATCAGCCACTTGTACGCACCAACTGTGAAACCAGCCTGGTTGTCAGCAGGGTTGACGCCGTAAGTGCCATCAGTGCCAGCGGTAGCAGGGACACGGGGGCCCTTGGTGTTGATGGCATACGTCTCGCGATGGTCGGGGTTTGCGCCAAAGCCGGCAGCATAGGTGTAGCGGGGGTTCCATTGGACGGGGAAGTTGGGTCCCTCGGTGCCAAAGACGACGGTTTGGTTGTTGGGCAGAGAACCGGGGGAAGTTGTGTAACCACTCAAACCCGAGTTTGCGTAGACGCCAACTGAATTGCAAAAGTTGACGTTAGCGGCTTTCTTCTCAAAGATGGTACGTGCTCACCAGCGTCACGCTTCTTGCGGTCAGTGGATTGCGCAGCAAGATATTTGGTGTCAGCACCACCAAAGACATCCTGCAGAATTATCATGTCAGTGCCGTCCTTGGAGAAAGCTACTTGAAACTTACGAAGCCATGTCCATGATCAGCAGTAACGACAATCAAGGTGTTCTTGTATTCACCAATCTTCTTGAGATCTAAGCACAATGAGATGCCATCTACCTGCTCAGAAAGTAAACTCACGATCAATAGAAGCACGGATAGTATCATCCAGTTCCAAAAGATCACCAAGGGCACGATCGTAGTCCAATACGTGCATCATCTGAATAGTATCTTCAGCACTCATAAAAAACGACGAGATAGTAAACGCGTTACACACCTTGTCAATGCTCGCAGCCTCAGACATCATGAACCAACCCTCACCCTTACCCTTCTTCTGACGAGCCTGGAGAATATCAATGGCCTTGATCGTCATTTCCTTCAACCCAGGCTGATCAGTCGCATCAGTGCCATCTCCAGTAGGGCTATCCTTCATCCCCTTCAAGTTATCCCGCATCACATTCCTATCGATCCACTTGGCCATGTTCGAGACCGAGAAGATCCCCAACGTCTTGTCCTTGGTTCCGGCGGCTTGGAGTTCGGTGTTGTTGTGGATGACGTTATAGCCTTGCGCCTGGAATGCCTTGTAAAAGTCGGTACCATTGGGGGAGCCTTTTCCGGCAATGAATTGTTCAGCGCCTCCTCTTTTTCATTATGAGCCAGCTTGTGCAGCGGAAATAGAAGACTAAGGCGTACCCGAAGATGACATCTGGACCTTGGCAACTGGTTGGCCATGCGAATGTTGAATTGAGGAAAGTAGCATTGTAAAGGTACTCGGTGACGATGGAGGCATATTGACCACCTGAGTAGATTGATAAGTATAAAACTGATGCTTCAATTCAAAAGGACTCACGATCCCTAGTGTGTGAGCAGAGGCCAGCTGATGAATAAGTCAGCTTCAGAAAGGTAGTCTCATAATCAATCCATTTAACACACCAGGAGTTGCGTCGGCAATGTAAGCGGTCGACACAATTCCAAGAGCACCACCAATGCGACGACGGAAAAGCTCAGCGATGGTTTCAACTTTGGGGTCGTCAAAGGGGGTCTTGGACTGTGGGGTATCAGGTGGGATAGTTCCTGACCATGCAGAAATAGACTCACGCTATCGACATAAACGCCCAAAGCGTTGACCGTCGACTTCTTTCCAGTGTACAGAGCAGTCGCAGAGTTGGCAGAGTCGGTGATGAACGAGTCGATGGAGTGGGTCATTTGGCTTTGTGAGATGCATCAGTTCAATCGGGTTAAAAGGAAAGTGGAAGCACATACTGGCCAAGGTTGTCCATCTGGTCCATCTGCATGAGGGACTGGTACTTGCCGTTGATGGACTTGTGCGCAATGAGACGAGCAGCGGTGATCATGGCCTGGGTCATGCCTGGGTAACAGCTCATCAGCAGCTGGATCGTTCGGGTTGTCAATACCCACCATCGCCAATGAAGAAGAGAACGTTCTTGGCTTTGCGGTGGGTGGCAGGTTTACGAACGACCCAGTTGGCGACAGTCTGGCCGCCACCATTGTAGGTGAGCTTAGCCGCGTAGGTTCCAGGCTTGATGGATAAGCGACGTGTGTGAGAACAGTGCGAAAAGGATGAAGAGGAATGCTGATTTACTAACCTGGGACAGAGAGAGCTGCGGACAAAAGCCAAAAGTTAAATAGAGCAACGTCCACCAATAGTCATTGAACATACAGCACGGTAAGCCTTCGCAGCGACATTAACGACCGTGGGGGTTTTTGCGTCTCTGGCAAAGAGATCTTCATAGTACCTTGCATACGATTCAGCAAAAAGAACAACAACGTACGAACAACTGCTACTCACTGGAAGGTCCACTTTTCCAACGTAGGCTCCTTCGCCTTGAAGAACTTGTTCGCGTCCTCGCATGGGCCTTTCCCATTTTGAATGCAGAATGTAAACTTCTCATCGGGAACTCCATTTGTCGCTTCGGAACCGTTCACGGGGGCATGGACCTCCAAGCGAATATCGAACAACTGTCCCGCGAGGAACTCAGTCTGATCGGGGGGGAACACGCACCCCAGCTTGGGACAGGCCCCGAGCCGCTGATACGTTTGTGCGGAGGCGAGGGTCGCAGCCCCAAGCAAGAGAGCGGTGGCTGTGGTCGCAGATCTACGCATCTTTGTTGAGGAAAAATGTGTGGATGTCACTTAGGCGCTGCGACGACTTGAAGGAAAGGCGACGGTTTCCATTCGTACTAGATTATATACTCAAGTAAAATCAGCCCTCGGGATGGACACGTTCTGATTTGATGAAATTGACGCGCGCAAGCCTATCCTGTCGAGTGCCGAGAATTATGATAATTGAGAAGCCACCACCCAGAGCCGCACAGGGACGCTTGTTACGCCCGCGAGGTACCTCCGCACGTTCGTTCGCTTTCCACTTGCTCAACAAAAACCACACTTGGATTAAATCAGATGCGAAGTCGTTTTGTTCCTCGCCGTGCTGTTGCCTTCGTTGGTATCGAGGCTTGGGTTGTGTTATTAGCGACGCCGACGAAAGCTGCCTGCCTTTCAGTGATTGATGAGCATTGAAACCTGACGAACGTGGGTCGGTTGGTGGAATCAAACGACGGTGTTCACATGGACGGTCATGGAAGGGAATCGTAAATGATGACGACGATGCTTGGCAAGATGCTGGCCTAATAGATTCCGCCCAGCGGATTGCTATTTATAGCACTCTTGGCCGGGGACTTGGCAATAGAGTTTTAATTTGTCAACGAGTCTCGGAGTTGTCAGCGTTTCAACCATGAAGTCTTTTGAATAATCTAAACGACCATTGGTGCCTTCTATGGAGAGGCTAGTCGAAAGTATTTGTGGTGAACGCGGCGCGACATCCGAATGACGGAGTGGCGAACAGCCAGAAAGTTTAGACGCCCGAAAACTTGGCTTGTCCTGCTCATGGATCCTTGGCAGACTCCTTTTCAATGAGAACGTGCCCAAAGCCGCTGAAAGACGGAGGGCGTAGACATTGAGATGACACAGATGTTAGATGACATGGAAAGTCGCTTATAAAACGTTCGCAACAGAGATCGCTCTCCGAGTTACCGCAAGTCGAGGGAGGCCGGTTCAGAAAGACATCATTGTCACATCAAGACTCCGTAAGTTTCATAAGTACAAGTAGGGCTGAAGGGATTTCGAGATTCGTGAGGCGCCCCAGGTCATAACCTGTCTTGCCACTTGCGAAGGCAAAGATAATAACCATGTTCCACCGGTTCGGGACAATTCGCCTTTGGCTGTGACCAAATCATAGTCCGTCGGGGGTAGAGATTCTGTAGCTTGATAGGAAAGACCCGCCATTTGTTTCGAAAGCCAAACAAGTCGTGAACTCTCTGAATTCGCTTCTCCGTCCAATAGATGCTTGATGGGAAACGATGATAACTTCCTGATGTGGAGTTATGTAAAGTAATCGAATAGCTGAACTTCAACTACATTTTTCGTAAGTTGTGGTCGAAGGGGAGGGTCATCAAGATATAAGTACTTACTCCTAGATTTCTTTCTGACCGTTGCCGGTTCATATGGAACATTTGAGCAGCAAGGCGTCCCATATTCCACCAGTCGTAAAAGTAGGGTAGGAACTCCTTCCGTCTGTTCGAAGTCCAAGGCCAATATTGTAAGGAGAAAGCTTACATAATATAATTAGGTGGTCGATTCTCTGCCAAACCTCTCGATCTTGCCACACCGTCCGTTTTGGTTCATGCCTGGTATCTCGACGGGTGGATACGCAGTATGTGAGATTTTTTCTTCATAACACCTCAAGATTCAAGGTAGTTCAAGCAGGGATGTTGTTTCCACTACCTTGGTCCTCCTTCGTGCTCAATCTGGATCCTCTTATTTCGAAAGTGGGATTCGGGCAATCAGCCCATCCTTTCGATGCATGTTTAGCTTCCTGGATGTAGGACTCTCATCTTCCGCTCTCTCCCTTGTTTCATGGTCATTGGCCGATTTGCTACCCCGAGTCTGAATTAAAACTGTGCTCTTTGTCTGGGCTTGCTCACGACAATAACGACAACGCGTCAGATACCAAAGACGCGCCTCCAGATACACCCCATGGAAATCAACATCCGAGGGGCTCTGCAACAAACCTCCAATCTTTGCTATCTGGGTTTAACTGTGTGGTATTCGAATTCCAGGCGGTATTCGGGGGAAGAGGCGTCAACAGTTCGGTGATGCACCCTCGGCGTCCCCTTCCAATGTCGGCAACTCCAGAAATGCAAAACCATACCTCTGGACTTCCTAGCATAATGGCTTGCAGCCGAGCTCTTGACTGCCGTCGTTGCTCCGGATCAGCTCCAGCCCGTTTGATGCCAAATTTTCTTATTACTGCACTTCTCCGGTCACAAGAATCTCTCCAGTTCAGGATTCAGCCTGAATAATCGCGCCTTCATCTCCAAGAAGTCGTCCCTCAAAGAGGTCATACACTTCTATCAAATGTCGGATCAAGGATTTCCCTTCGGTTATGTGCCCGCTCATCGACCAACCTTCAGCCTGGAGGACGTTGACCGTAACCTCAGGGCAAAACGAGCTTTGGCCATCACGGGCTTTGCACCTACCCCCCCATTGTCATCCTCCGGCTCATCTACTCCCTCTGATACATCCTCCCCGGCTGATACATCCTCTCTGGAACCCCAGACTCCTCCATCTAGAAACGAGGAAGAGGTGAGGTCAATCAAAGAATGCATTGACATATTCGAGAACGGTCCTAAGCCCGTTAGCTTATCGTTGGCACTGCTCTCTGACGAAGAAATTATCTTGTTGGCCAACCATGGTAAAATTGCCGCATATGCTCTGGAGAAACTTCTGGGGACGGATGAACTGGAAAGGGCCGTAAGGATCCGCAGAGCGTTAATATGTGAGTTTTTATTATTCCCCTGCTTGAAGAGAGACTGACGCGCTTTCTAGCTCGTGCATCGAATAGCCAGACCCTCGAATCGTCCGACATTCCTTTGTCGAACTACGACTACTCTCGTGTCCTTGGAGCATGTTGCGAGAACGTTGTTGGATACATTCCTATCCCACTTGGCATTGCTGGCCCTTTGAATATTGATGGCACCCTCTACCCCATACCCATGGCCACTGCTGAAGGTACCCTCGTCGCATCCACTTCTCGAGGGTGCAAAGCTCTCAACGCTGGTGGTGGTGTTACAACTGTTGTCACCCGCGACGGAATGACGCGTGGGCCTGCCATTGACTTCCCATCCATCATCGTTGCCGCGGAAGCCAAAGCTTGGATCGCCTCTGAAGAGGGATATGCTACCATAAAAACAGCTTTTGAATCTACTTCACGCTTCGCCAAGTTATCAAGCTTGAAGACGGCGCTGGCTGGACGCACACTCTACGTCCGATTCACTACGGCAACTGGGGATGCAATGGGAATGAACATGATCTCGAAGGGCACGGAGAAAGCCCTTGAGGCCTTGCAGCTGAAATTCCCCCAGATGGTCGTTCTCGCATTGTCAGGGAACTATTGCACCGATAAGAAACCTGCTGCGATCAATTGGATCGAGGGGAGAGGGAAGAGTGTGGTTGCAGAGGCTGTCATCCCCGGGAATGTCGTCAAGACCGTACTTAAGACGACAGTGGACTCACTCTGTAATTTGAACACGAAGAAGAACCTCATTGGTAGTGCGATGGCTGGATCCATTGGAGGATTCAATGCCCATGCAGCAAACATCCTGACTGCGGTATTCCTAGCCACTGGTCAAGATCCTGCACAGAACGTCGAGAGCTCGATGTGCATGACGTTGATGGAACCGTAAGCTGTCTCATATCTCGTTCTCTATTAGCTTCTCATCAATGTATTGCACAGCACCAACGGTGGCGAAGATCTTCTTATGACCGTTTCCATGCCCTGCATAGAAGTTGGGACCGTTGGAGGCGGTACCGTCCTTGCTCCACAACAGGGCTGCTTAGACCTCCTTGGTGTGAAGGGTGCCCATCCCTCCCAGCCAGGAAAGAACGCACAGACGCTTGCGCGCGTCATTGCTGCGGCTGTTATGGCTGGGGAACTTTCTCTTCTTAGTGCCCTCGCCGCAGGGCACCTCATTCGCGCACACATGGCGCACAATCGATCCCAGACCAACATTGCAGCTACCCCTGTTGGGTCAACCACCAAACCTTCTTCGGTGCCTCTCAGGAAGTTACCACCGGGTCTTGCACCTCTCACACCTTGTGCTTCTTCGGGCGACCTCAGAACAACCACGAGTGCCCGGTAGTATGTTTTCCGATACTCTTACTGCCTTGGAATAGTTTGCCCAAACAATTGACACTATGCCTTCATTATCACTTTTTAGAACAAGACCGTCTTGTACTGCGTAGATATCCGTTCAATTTATACAACTCACTCAGCAACCCCCCTTTTTGAAGACTTCCTTAGCCATGCTGCTTCACCATTCCTCGCTTGAGAAGGAATCATGTTCGGCACTCGCGTGGCTGCCAGCCTCCGTCCGTCAGAGGCGGATATGTAGAAACGCTTATGCAGAGAGCCAAAGTTCAGGTAAAATGAATCTGATATAATTCAGCTTGGTCCTGTCTAAATGTAAATGTCATCGTTCGACAGAAATCTACAGCAAGGCTTACAACCAGGGTAAGATGAGAAGTTTGCAATTCAGCATGCAATCACATATCCTCCGCACTCCACTGGTAGCTTTCGGCGCCCAATCGTTTCTTAGCGTTCGCCGACTGGAAGACTTTCTTTTCAAACCCGTTTCCTCGGTCTGAGAAGGATACCTTAATGCAAAGGATGATGTGCCTGAAGATGCAACTCACCAACACCGTCCCATCTGTACCCTGGCTTGATTCCGAATCGGTTCGGCGGGGGTGGAGGGCCGGAGTACTGTGGTTTACGAGGACCTTTGGCTTTCTTTTTCTGTAAGCAGAGAAAAATGATCAGGACTGAAGAACGAAACTGTTGAAGCGTGAAACAAACCGTCAGAAACGCAGCAGCTGGATCGTTCCAAAGTTCCTTCGCTTTTAGTTCTTCGTTCAAATCCTTGTCATCCGCATGCCTAGCAAACGCTTTCCCCCTCTGCCTTTCCAGCTCTAACCGACGCTTCTCCTGCTCCTCTCTTTGCACCAAACCTTTCCCCCACTCCATCTTTTGCGCCTCCTTCTCCTCACGCTCTCGTTTCAGACGCGCAGCCTCCGCCCTAGCCGCCTTCGTATCGATTTTCTTGCCGGTCGCATCACGGTATATAGTTTCTTGAGCACGCGCAATTTCATCGACCGTCAAGTCTTCAGATTTGGCCATCTGGTTTTGAGGAAGGACTTTCTTCAGCTGCGCAGCGCTCACGAGCCCACCAACAAACGGTGTTTCAACGACTTGCGGTTGCTCGTCCGCCGCTGGAGGCGGGCTCTCTTCTTTAATGGCAGCCCCCGTGCCTTGTTGCAAAGTAACCCAACTCGATTCCGCTTCCATTTGGACAACCTTGCGTTTCTTGAACCCTCTATCCTTCTCAATAACAGCTTCTGACAAATCCTCATTTTCTTCGTTGTTTTGTTCCCCCCAGCCGCCATCCTCGTCGCGAATCATGGCAATGCCAGGTGTACTTTCCGAGTCGACCTTGCGCTTTTTCTTCTTCGGTTTTGATGTTCGGGAAAGAATAGCATCGGCTTTTGGTCCCGACATGTAATTTTCAGCAAGGTATGCTTTCAAGTGCGACATTATAGCGGGGAAGCAAACGAGGTATTCCCTTGGGTATTCCCGCTACGTTGGGTTTTGTGGGACTAGGAAACTTTGCTCACGTGGACAGTCATGTGAATGAAGATCACATGCGCATTTCTCCTCAAATTTCGCTGTTCCCTGATTAGACTCGCAAGCCAGTCACGCTCGCAAGCTCTATGTCACAATAATGTTATGCGTTACTTACGAGGCACATGACAAGAAAGGGGCGAGCTTGCAAGCGGACTGGAAACTCTTGTCGCCCTTTTGGCGGAGAGTCGATTTCCCCGCCAAACCAGAGGGGTGACTTGAACAAAAAAGGCTGCAATTTCCCAAAAAAACACCCCAAAGTTAGTATACGAAAGTTGATTTTTACAATGAGTAGAACAAAAAAGAGTATACAACTTTTTTGCCAAAAAGAATGAATTTGTTGACTTCGACGTTTTGAGGTCTGTGCACATAGCTCTGATGTCCTGCACGCTTCCGCCCCTTCCTTTCCAACCTTCTCATTCCATCCTCGTGGCCTTGGAGATGGTACTGGATAACTCTGGGATGGATTGAGATAGCGACAAAGAAGGAGATAGCAATAAGGACTTGGACTGAGGTTGTGTGCACAGACCCATCAATGACGACGACAAAGTTACCTTGAAAAATTTCACAAAACCTTACATACTCTAATTTACTCTATGCCTCTCAAAATTCATTTTTTATATACCCTTCTCGAGCACTTTTTTTCATCATTACACACTTTTTTTTAACAAAGTGACCTCCTCTGAAATGGCAGGGAGATTTTTGCCCTCTCAAAATGGTGACAAGAGTGACCAGCCGGCTTTTCGAATTGAGGAGTCATGCAAGTCAATTATGTAATCGAAAAGCTGGCTGGGGATGAGCCTATTCCCTGATGGGTCGTGGATTACTTTTTGCGTAATCAGTTCACTTTGTCTAGCGAGGTCGAGTTGTGTAAACATTGATCTTTTTTGCCTTCATAAAGATTGGGACAAATGCACTCTTTTGCAAACATGGCATGCCGTTGCGAGGAGCCGGCTGAAGGGAGCAGCGGCCCTCTTGCACACATGGTGCAGCTCCTTGCCCACATCACGCAGGATGTCATTCCACCATTGCCCAGCTGCAACAAACAGCTCTTGAGCTCTGTGGCCAGCTCAATTTCTTACAGAAGTCCGTTCTGCAGTATGCTGTCACTCTTTGTGATCACCTCTCTCTTTACTAGTGTTTGAAAGTTAGGTTAGTTAACCGGAAAATAACCGGACCTAACCGCAACACTAACCTAATCGCAGTTAGGGTTAGTTGATTTCGAAAATGGAATAACCGGTTATAACCAGCCCTATTATACACCTTCAAAATACACTTGAGAATGTCGAAAACACTTAAAATTTGACTAAGTTACAGTCAAATCTCTAAAATATCACTCAAATGTGTAGACTTTCAAGGATAATTGCATAAATATGTCAATTCTTCACCGATTTTAGCGTTCTTGGGCTCGTTTTAAAGCTAGAATATGCAGAGATAATATCTATCAAGATACATATGAGCATATTTGCCTTGTTATAACTGATTCTTTATTTTTCGGTCCTAACCAGTTAGTAACTGCAAATAACCGACCGTAACCAGTTAGTTGCGGTCTGGTTAGGTTATTTTAGGTTTCGGGACAAAGGCTAACCAGTCTCAGTCTCGGTTAGAGCCCCTGGGCACCCAATAACTGGACCTAACTGGACTTTTGAACACTACTCTTTACGACACCATGATGTATATTTGCTGCTCTTCCCCCAAGCCAACCACCCTCCCTTCATTCAACCTCAGCAATTTCACCCCTACATCTTCACTTACCATCATCCAAGAATATGAATTGCACTGTTGAACATCCTCCACCTTCACCAAGTTTTTGTTTTCGCCCATCCATCGTCATTCAACATGATCATTAGTGTTTAGAAGTTAGGTTAGTTAACCGGAAATTAACTGAGACTGGACCGAACCATAACTGATCAGGACTGCAAAAATTACCTAACCGATCCTAACCATAACTGTGGGCCAGTTAGCGGTTAGGTGTCATCCCAAAATATTCAAGACTGAACAAAAACCGGTTAGGACCGGTTATAACTGGTCTTTGTGTCCTAATGTTACACACAAATATTCCCCTGTTTAAACACTTTCTAACAATCCAAAAATCATATTTTTTAGTGGAGAATTGACATATTTACGGTGAATTGAAATTTAAGTGACTATTTTCCTGTCATCACATGTGTGATAATGTGACATTGATACAATGATGGCAATCACTCTCTTTCTCTCTTCATTACCTTCGTCACCTCTCCCCTCCAATGAGGGATGTAGGCCGCATTTTCGCGTTTCCGAAAGTTTGGGGTTGCATAGGAGATGGCGAGAGGACTCAGCCAGGTACAGGTTCCACAACTGCTACCAGTTGCCGACACGACACCCACCCAGAGACCTCGAGCCTGCCTGTACAGCCTGCCACATCACAGGTTGACCTCACCACATTGACCCCACATCACGTCGACCCATGTCACACCATATCGACTCACACCACATCGACCCAGCCACGTTGACTCAGGCCACATCTACCCAGCAGTGTCAACTCATGCCACATTGACCCAGCTGTGTCGACCCATGCCATGTCGACCCAGCTGCGTAAACCACAGCGCATCGACCCTGCACCACCATGTCCACCATGTCCACCAGGAAGGCAATAGTGGGTGAGGCAGCACGAGGGTGTATGCAAGGATGGGGGGAGCCAGTCTTCGCGACCAGCACAAGGTTTGGCCCTTGTGTGGCCGTACTCACATGAACGGGGGGAATTCCCCTTGTTCCTCCATTTTCCAGATGAACAAGGGGATTTCTTCCCCTCGTTTATCTCTTTTTTCGTTTCCCCTCATGTGACTTCACGTCGGGCCATCGTGCGAGGCGGTGTTTCACCTACACGTCGCCTCGCTGGTGCATGCAGCATAATGCTTGTATTAGAAATATATAGGTTTGTAATTATGTTAGTACAGGGAAATAACTGGTTAGGACCAGTCATGTAATTGACCGCTAACCGTTACTAACCAATTATATCAGTTAGTAGCAGTCCGGTTTGGTTATTTTGGGTTTCGTGGCACAAGGTAACCGGTCTTGGTCTCGGTTAGAGCCCTCAAGGGCTCAATAACCAGACCAGACCAGACTTTCAAACACTAATGATCATCCTGATGTTCTGTAGGGGGGTTTTTATTTTCTTGGCTACTTTCCCATTCCTTACTCCACAGACCTTTCCTTTCAACCTGGTGTTATGACACTGGT
This sequence comes from Laccaria bicolor S238N-H82, assembly GCF_000143565.1. Classification (NCBI taxonomy): domain Eukaryota; kingdom Fungi; phylum Basidiomycota; class Agaricomycetes; order Agaricales; family Hydnangiaceae; genus Laccaria; species Laccaria bicolor. Next base: position 533,816 of record NW_001889879.1, read on the forward strand.
GGTAGCTTTTACAGTTTGGGGAGTGCTAGTCTGGCCAACGTCCCCCTTGTAGCACCTTGTAATGATCTTATGATTAGTCCTTAGCTAGCGAGGTTGCTATTTCGGTAGTTACCTGAGTTGCTTATGCAGCATAGTTAGCCAATAAATAATTCTCATTCTCATTTTCATAAAGATGTAGGGCAGCAAGCTGCATGGCCTGCTATGCCCCATTTCAACTGTTGTTTTGTTTTATCTGTTTATACTTATTATAATGTTACATACATTGAATAAGTAATGCTGCTCGTCGATTGGCCTTCCGACTCATTGGTACATACACCTCACATTATTCTCAATCTGATCCTTTTATTTTTGCTTCTTCCCGAGATCTCCATTGGAGCAGTGAATATCTAAGATGGCAACACACAGAATAATAATGTCATTAGTGTGAAGCGTTCACTCTGAACTTCTCACATAGCTGAAGCCAAGAGGGAAGGAGGAGGCAAGAATGGGTGGATCTGGGATCAACACCCATGAGTGAGCAATGAGCAGTTACAAGATACTCAGCTGGCCCAACATGATTATGCATACTGTAGGAAGTACAGATATACAAAGCACTACATGTAGTGCAGGAGGATGGCAAGACTGCTGACAAGATGGTGGTTCAAGACAAAAGATCAATATATTATGTAAGATATCCAAATCTAGCTATATACCACTGTTTGACTATGGCCTCTGGGCATTCCCTTCCAATCCTATATCACATTAGCTTCTGGCTTCCAGGGCAGGGTTCGTTTGTTTTTCGACATGATCTGCAATGAATAAGGGAATGAGGGAACCACATTGAGAGAGGAGCCTCACCATTTTGTGTTATGTAGCATCTGCGCTTGCCTTTCGCTGTCGAATTCTGAAGCGGGCACATGCAGCGCAGTTTACTGGGTCCGGAAGGCTGGGCATTGAGGAAAATTGAAATGATGCTGAAAGTGGGCGATTGGGCTGTGGCAGAGTTGTAGTGGCAGTTATCTCACTGAAAAAAACCTCACCAATAGAAATGCCTATGGCGGTACAGCAGTGGTGGTGGTATGAATTAGAATTAGAATTATTTATTCCCACTGCATTAGTAGTGGGTCTTCCATGGCAGCCTTGTTCATTCCAAATGTCACATGCCAAATTTTCTCATCACATGTAATCACACTCTTCACTGGAAAGCTGGTGGAAAGGTCACATTTTAAAAAAGATCACGTTCTAAGAGCATGTTAATAATTATCCATGTCTCACCAGGTAGGAGAAAGGTAGTATGCCATACTGTAATGTTAGGAGCCAATATCATAATTTTAAACATTAAAAACCATTCAGACCTTGTCAGGTTGAACCCATTGGCATCGTTTTTGATGTCCATGTGCGAATTGATTAAGAAAAAGCCACTCAAAGATTCTTGTGATGTCAGGTGATCATCACATGACCAAACTCTCACCATCACGTATCGTCCGCCATGCACCCTTTCTGGTCCTCTGTTGTTTTCGTTGTTGGAATGAAGGGTAATCTCTTTGTAACAATCAATGCTTAATCAAAAATAAATTTAAAAAACATCTGTTTCCCTTATAAAAATCCTGTTTGTCTGCCTCATCCTGATTTTTGGGAGAGGGGTCATTAGGCATAATAGGAGCTTTCTCCTTTCTACTTATATAAAAAATATCCCTTTCTGTAGTGAAATTTTGATTCACCTCTACCTTCCTCATGCAAGCTACAAAGCCAGTTGACGCATTCTCGGATTTTTTCTTTGGTGTAAGGGGACATGAGGACATTTGTATTTGAATGCTGTCCTCTCGACGTCCTTGCCTCCTTTGGTCAGACCAGTTAGCTGTGTCATCCAGCTGTCCAGGAGTATCTCGACCTACAGTTGTGGTTTTTCCTGTCGCCGTTTATAGGCTATGGTCTGTGATTAGTTTTTTATCATTGTTTGAACATATGTTGATTAAGACTAAGAGCATATCAGTGTGTTTGTGGCGGTCCTTACTGCTTCCAATAGTGCTGTGATTGGTTCGACAGTGCTGAAGATCCTGTTGAATGGCTACAGTAGCAGTTGGGCTCCCCATGACCTCAATAGTATTGCAACTCCACGACCTGGGCTACAAAGTTTCTTACAGTTGTTTCATAATGCAATGTGAAATCCAAGTGAAATCTCCAATAGTGCGATCACTCCCTCACATATGACCAACTACTGGGTTGCCCATACTTGTTATCCGAATTTTGGTGGCACAAATCACACAAATCACACAAATCATAGACTGCATCATATAGTTTGACCCTCGCCAGACCTTGTACATTTACAGCCAACCTATGCCATATTATTCGAGGAGCAGGAATGCTCTGCAGCTTTTAACAACTGCCTTTGTTGGTCATTCGCCCCGGAATACCATTTCACATGGAAGGGGAAGAAACTGAACAGTGACGATGACCAAGTGGCAGATTGTAATGAAATGGATATCAAAAATGTCTGCAAAATAATCAAAATGTATGTGCAGACCCACTTCCCTTTTACAGCCGTTTGCAAAAAGGTTGGTGGTTCCCGATCTGGGAAGTTTGGAAACAAACAAAGTAAAATAGACCATAGCATAGGGTTTAGTCTCTGTTCCTCTCATGCCTCCCTTGTAAACCCATCGTTTCTATGTTAACAAACCTGAGATGCATAAATCCACCCACAAAATACAGAAAAAACTGCAAAAACTCATGCTCTGCCAACATCCCTAATGAATCTCCACCCCATTATGAATTCTTGCGTTGTCTGTTACTAGCCAGCTTTAAGATGATATCATCTTTGTAGAGATGCAATTTTGATGTTTTTAGATGTCTTCCGGTATGGCATTGTGCTGCAGAAGGTTGTGGACGGCTGCAGGATGGCTAAAACACGCTAAACCCTATGCTAGGGTCTACTTTACTTTGTTTGTTTCCAAACTTCCCAGATCGGGAACCGCCAACCTTTATGCAAATGGCTGTAAAAAAACTAAACCACTAAACCTTGAAAGTTTCTTACATGAAACAAGTGGCACAACCCTAAAAACACTGACACTTCTCGCTGATTGACATCTATACACTAACAATAAATACGGAGCAAACATCATTCCATATAACTCGTTACAAAGCGATAGAAAACCCGTAGCGGGCTTTGCGCCCACAGGCGCGCTATTTGGTTATTAGCTAACTACGCTGCATAAGCAACTCTTGAGCATCACGTGTCACGTGGAGCTTATTACATCATACATGAGTCATAGTGACACTTACAAGAGAAAGAGAGACATGTTGGAGACATGTGTTTTTCACATCGTCCGACTCAACTCCCAACTTGATGAATGAGGTGGATTGGCCGTCGCCTTACTCCTGGCATTCGGGTTTCCATGAGGGTGTATTGCTCTTCAGGAGTTCGGAATATCAATATTACGAAAAAGCCGAACAAGCACCATCTATTTCCTGCGAATCCGCCAAGGTCTTCGTATCAACATCAACGAACTTGCTGTTCTACATTCTCACGTTAGGCCTCCCATACTATGCTCGCCATAATGCTTGTCTGGTGGCCGACCGGGTCTTTGATAAATGGTCTAGGCAAGAAATATATCTGATCGCAATGGAAACAGAAAGCTGCCCAGGGTTCCAGAAAGCTCGTGCAGAATGGGTGGCCTCAAATCCACGGCGGAATGATTCGTTTGTTGCCAGAGAGACTGATGTGTTGCATATGTATACCTTGGAAAGAAGATGGGCGGCTTCTTGGAGATCGAGGACTTGAGAATGCACCCGGATGATTATGTGGTCAGCGTTGACCATAATGTAAGTTGCAAATTTTATCAAGCTCTTCAGTTTGCCAGATGAATGCAATTTCTAGCCTCACACTCCCTTTCTTGATTTTTCATGATCCAAGGTGGCTCTGCTTGTCATGGATTTTTGCAGCTATCTGCTTTACAGTGGCGTTCAATTGCCTGATCATTTCTATTGCACAAATCATACAATTTGGCAGCATGAAAGAAACTTTTAATGCTATTGAATGGGTTCTGGTAAGTAGCAGTTCTGCTGGTCAACACACTAAGCTAATGTTCATGCTCTAGGCAATTCGGCCCTCTGATCCGACACCAAGGGTGTGGTGGAATGTTGACATTCTTGTTTTGCCCTACTACTTCAGGATATGGTGAGTATTCAGGGGATGTCATTGACCAGCTGAACACAACCTCCAAGGATCATTTTCACTGCTATCTGTGCTCTTCTTGCCTTCTGTAGTGGTGACCGCCATTTCGAATTTCATGAAGATTTACCAGACCCATTCTACAAGTTCCTCAAATTTTTAATGGCCCTGATGGTACTTTGTGTAGGCCGCTTTATTTTTGTTATGAGCGTGATTAAATGGAGAAACACCGCAATGACAAAGTCTTGGGAAGGTAAAGCGAAGAAAATCGTTGCAGGGTCTAAACCATGGGATTTGTATTGACTTCAGATTTGTTTTGTGTACCGTCTTATCAAGATGTAACTTTATTCTGCATGGACCTGTTTCATTGTTTTTTCAGAAAAATTATGGTGGGAAGCTGAGGATACAGAAACTGGCTAACAAGGTGGTGACCATGAAGTTTTTCAAGCCCTTGGTCAATTTCTGCACGCTCGAGTCGCACCACTGAAGAAAGGTCAAGGGACTCTTGCGATAGCCTGAATGAATATTTCATAGGGTAGAGCTGTGGGTAGGCCCAAAAGTATTTTCCCGGCTGTCCTGGGGGGAACGTGGCGAATGCTGAAGAAATTTTCAAAAATGGAGTTTCGAGCTATGAGGCCGTTGGCAGGTGTTGTGTTGTCGGTTGAACCTGGCTTGTTACAATCGAGTCTTCGTTCAGATTTCGCGTGCTGTTTAGTGAGGGTTTCGTGAACACTTATGTAAGGCTCGTGCTCAGACATGATCATTCAACGTTCAACTTATAAGCTTGTGGCAATGATCAAGTCATTCACGGACTGCCTTGAACTTCGAAGACTTTTCACAGACGGAGCTCCTACTCTGCTTTTATGATTGGTGAAATATGCAACGTCTTGCTGCTCAAATCCTTCTTATGAATCAGCAACGGTCAGAAAGAACCCTGGGGTCCCTAAGGCGGCACTACTATCTTGATGTCCCTCCCCTTCGACCACAACTTACAAAAAAATCAGTTGAAGTTCGGCTATTCGATTACTTGAACTCCACATCAGAATATCATCATCATTGCACTCTACCCATTAAGCATCTTTTTTTCCATGCTAAGTATTGGACGGAGAAGCGAATTCGGAGAGATCACGACATGTTTGGCCCAGGCTTTCAAAACAAGCAACATTTGACCTGTTTTTCCTTCTGAGTTTCAGAATCTCCACCCCCAACGGCCTGTGATTTAGTCACAGCCGAAGGCAAGTTGTCGCCAACCGGTGGAACATGGTTAATACCTTTGCCTTCGCAAGTGGCAAGACAGGTCTTCACAACATGTGGCGCGGCTGGCGCCTCACAAATCTCGAATTCCCTTCAGCCCTACTCATGGAAACCATGGAATCTTGATGTCTTTCCGAACCGGTCGTCGACTCCTTGCAGCAAGTTGGAGAGCGAACGGTTTATAAGCGACTTCCCATATCATTTAACATCTGCATCATCTCAATGTCTATACCCTCCATCTTTCAGCAGCTTGGGCACTTTCTCATTGACAAGAAGTCTGACAAGGATTTATGTGCAGGACAAGCCAGGTTTTTGAATGTATCAGCGGATTTGGACCTGTCCCAAGCTGGGATGTGTCGTTTCCCCCCCTTCTGATCAAAGTGAGTTCCGTGCGGGGCAGTTGTTGCCCCCGTGCAGCGTGAACGGCTCCGAAGTGACGACAATGCGGGTTCCCGATGAAAAGCTTACATTCTGCATTCAAGGTGGGAACGGCCCGTGCAAGGACGTGACCAAGTTCTTGAAGGTGAAGGAGCCTGCATTGGAGAAGTGGACCTTCCAGTTGTTCGTATGTTGTCGTTCCTTTTTGCTGATTGTACGCAAGGTTATGAAGATCTCTTTGCTAGAGACCCAAAGACTTCCACTGTCGTTAATGTCGCTTCGAAGGCGTACCGTGCTGTATGTTCAATGGTTATCGTCGAACATCATGCTATATTCAAGTTGGCTTTCTTTGTTTGCAGCTTCGTCTCAAATCAGTCAATCAGTGTTCCTCTTCGTGTCTTTCGATCTGTTTTCACACATGTCACTTACCTTATCAAAGTCTCCTACAGTGGCGGAGGCCCAACCATCGCCAACTGACTCGCTCATAAACCTGCTACTCAACGCACAGCCAAGAGTGTTCTCTTCTTCGTTGGCGATGGTGGGTATGTCAATCTGAATGATCCAGTCGCTTGCGAACTGTTACTTGGGCATGACCCAGGCCATGATCACCGCTGCTCGTCTCATTGTGCACAAGTCCATCAACGGCAAGTACCAGTTCCTCATGCAGATGGATCAGATGGACAATCTTGGCTTGTATGTACTTCCACTTTTCTTTGTGCCTGATTGAACTGATGTGCCTCACACAAAGCCGAATGACCCATTCCATCAATTCGTTCATCACCGACTCTGCGACTGCCCTGTACACTGGAAAGAAGTTGACGGTCAACGCTTTGGGCGTTTACGTCGATAGTGTGAGTCTGTTTCTGTATGGTTATGAACCATCTCATCTGATACCCACAGTCCAAGAACTCCTTTGATGACCCCAAAGTTGAAACCATCGCTGAGCTTTTCCGTCATCGCTTTGGTGCTTGGAATTGTGCCGACTGCCTACATTGCCGACGTGACTTTCGGTGTGTCAGATGGATTCTTTCTGAATCTGACTTGTTCCACAGCTAGCCTCTGCTCATACACTGGGGATCGTGAGTGCATTTGAGTTGAAGCATCAGCATTTAATAATTTATTCAGGTGGTCAATATGCCTCCATCGTCACCGAGTACCTTTACACTCAACTCAATATTTGCATGGCCTACCAGTTGCCAAGGACCAAATGTCATCTTTGGGTACGCCTTAGTCTTCTCACTCCACTACACAAGCTGGCTCATGATGGAAAAGAGGAGGCGTCGAGCAATTCATTGCCAGAGAAGGCTCCCAAGTGGTACCGACTTCTACAAGGTGTCCCAAGTGCAAGGCTATAACGTCATACACAACAACACCCAACTCCAAGCCGCCGGAACCAAGGACAAGATGTTGGGCATCTAGTGTTCGCAGGTCCAGTTAAGTCCAGTTTTTTACCTCAAAACGACGCAACTGGCAACCGCAACCGGTCTAGACCGATCCAAATATTGAGGGACCGCAACCGGACCGCTTTGGACCGGTCTTTTTCGGTCCACAACGCAAAAAAAACCGGTCCAGACCGGTTGCGACCGGTCTTTTGTTGAAAAATTTATTGTGCCAGATATATTAAATGTTACCTCACGTACATAGCATGCGTAGATAGATAATTTAATTCTCCGTACGCTGGCCAAGATTTGAAGCGAATCGGTCAAGATTTGACTGAGATATGGTGAAAACGGAGAGAACATACATTCAAATTGCATATAAAAATGTTTTTGGCCATATCTCAACCAATTCTTGACCGTTTTTGATGATTCAGGGACCGAAAATTAAGTAAAATGTGCACGAGTAAGGTACAATATGTGATGAGACGAAAGACCGGTTGCAACCGGTCTAAACCGGTCTTTTTCGGTTTTTATATATTTACAAAAACATGGCAACTGGCAACTGGACTGATCACAAATGTGGGCAACTGGCAACTGGAAAAGACCAGACTGTGGTTCAGTCCAGTTCAGTCCTATGTATATTTTCAGTCCTGTAGACTGGACCTGCGAACACTATGGGCATCTTCTCAATGTCGAACATGGCCAAGTGGATCGATAGGAATGTGATGCAGGATAACTTGAAGAAGAGAGACTATACTATTCATATCAATTTACTCAAGTCAATTTGCTTTTACTCAAGATGATTTTAATCCATGCATGGTCCTTTATTCACAGTTGTATGTTGCCTTCTATGTTGTGTTTGTAGTCCACCATGCCTTCTATCGCTGCATCTGCTCTAGTCTGCTGTTGCTGCACTTCCTGCTCCTACTCCCGATGATCCTACCAGCGCCTCCTGCCATCACAACTGTTCCTCCACCACTGTTCCTCCTGCAACCGATTCCGCTCCCACAACTGCTCCTCCTGCAACATCAACGCCTCGTCCTGCGCCGCCTCCCGCCATTCCTCAATTGCATCTCGAAAATCAGATAGAGAGATCCAGTGGAACCAGTAGCTGAAGGTTGCCAGTTGATACAAGAGTGAAAAAACACCCAAAGTTCCTATCACTATTTCTGTGGCGAGTATGAGGCTGAGTGGCCAATTCCCATCTTCAACATAGGTGTGGCTGGAGACTATCATGGATGGAAACAAGACCACAAGGCTAGATAAGAAAGCAATGAGAATTGATCCAACACCAACTTGACATTGAAGACATACAGCGGCCACCAGATGATTTGAAGGTAAATGGTGATAGTGAGGTTGAGAAGACGATGTTTTTTTGGTGTAGTTAATGCCTAAAACAGGATGTCAGGGCTTTGAACAGTTTTGACATTGAAACTCATGTGTCCCCATGCTACACTGCAGTAGAGAGGCCGTCGGAAGCATGCCGTTATGCAAGCAAATGATATCATTGTTGAAAGCAGGATTACGCCATTGACAAGCGCTACAATATTCGCGAGAAATCACGTTGTGGCATCTGCCGTCGGGGTATTGCCCCACAGTGACGACGAACACCTATAGATAGTGAGAAATGACAATTGATAAAAGGATGAAGGATAAGACCTACAGCATTATTGTGATAAACAGGGGAATGTAAAATTGCTGAAAATGCCTGAAGGATTCACTGTGGTTAATGAGGTTTGTCCACGCAAAATGTAGCCGCTTTGTGGGAGACATGTAATCTGCTAGAGGGTCATCCGCCTCCAGAAAGTTGTGGGCTGATGAGTCGTTGTCTGCATCTCGAGCGAGCAGAACCCGGCGGATGTCCCCACCAATCTCGCGATACTCCTCTTCAAAGTCTTTCATTGCGCCAGTGAGCATGAAGAAGAACACCATACTTCCTTTTTTCACCAACTACCAGCACAACACTATGCCCCGCTCTGGTTGAAACAACAGGAGCCAGCGACACATTACGTGAAAGTTGTAGTTGCTTCTTCGAGAGTGAGATGACGGTCGCGAGGCCAGGAGATTGCTTTGTGACAAGGTATTGAGCAAGGCGGGCAAAAGTTACACAACCAGCACCAACTACCAGTGCAACGCTATGCCCCACTCTGGTTGAAACAACAGGAGCCAGCAACACGTTACGTGAAAGCTTCTTCGAGAGTGAGACGACGGTGGTGAAGCCAGGAGATTGCTTTGTGACAAGGTTATGACCGAGGCGGGCAAAAGTTACACAACCAGATGAGATAACTTGAGGTAAGGGTTGATATAGTAAACAGAGGCAGCCTAAAGACAGAAAGATCTGGTGTTACACGCGCAGAGGTACAGTAGGGTATATTTCAGGCAGGCTACGTCCTTCCCAGTGTTCCACAAAAGTCGCCCAGGACAAAAGAATACGCAATCCGAGAAGGGTGGCCATCAAGCTAGTTCTAGTTGTTCCTTTTTTCTGGAAATCGCAGCTAAAATCCTTCGCGAAGAGAGTGATTTCATCGAAGAAGACATCCATAGAGGCCTGTGTACACCGCCGAGAGTGCAATAGGTAGAGTTGCGATTTGTCGTATGAAAAATTCAAAGGGATCTAACTGATAAGCGTCAATGGTCCATAAAATTAAGATCAGTTAGAAAGCAAACCTCGCATTTGGTAGCTGAATGCGTCTTCGTGTACTGCTGGAAAGCTGCCCAATCGAGCTTGTATTGACCTTGAGCAAAGCTACATTCGGTGTTCCTGATATGCAGCTGCTGGAGTAAATAAAAAACGACGCACGCTCGATCTCCCTTTACAGAAGTGGTAATGCCTTCCCCGACCTCCTCAATGTTTCCATTCATCACTCGATGGGTATATCTTGTTTCTTTACTTTCTTGGTGTGGATCCCTGTTATTTTTTCCCACAACCAGCACGAATTTCTGGCCTGGACTGATGATAGAAGATAAATACTTCGCTGAGTGATGAGAAGGTGTGAAATGCGCTCACCAGCAAGGCCTTCCCCTCCTCATCATCGTCGTCGTCGTCCCATCCTCCTTGCTGTCTTAAGCATCATCCTGCTTTACTGGAAGGGGTTTGGGTTTGGGTGGCTCGGGCACTTGAAGTCGGGGGTCCAGCGATAACTAAATGCTTTGAGCATGGGTGGACAAAAAGTGGCGTTCAGGACCGTGACTGTTGACAGATAGGTCAGATACAATTTCCGAGATGCATGTATTTAAACACAAACATTACAAGCATCTGGATGTAGAATGCCTTCTGCTGTTTGGTCGAGGTAGACGGACCATTTCCTCTCCAGACCTTGGAATAGAAAGGGGGCATAGATTGCAAGCCAGTAACCCAACCCTGTGTGCCATCACTTTATTGAACGTTCATGCAAGGAGATGGGTTCAACTGTTGACAATGTACCTTTAACTTGGTCGGGTCTTAGTCGGATTTCCCCAATCTCTTCATAGGAGCTGGTCAAGAGACATGCATCATCATCTGATGGATATCAGTAGTTGAAAAATCACGGCAAAAGGAATTCAACCTGTGAACTCAAGCGATGGGAACATAGAAGTCACGCAGTTGTTAATGAAGTAAAGTAGCTATAGTGTACGATTGTCAGAAAATTGTCATGCGCAAAGCAAGTTGTGCCGTGAATGTGCCAGAAACCCAGTGGCCATGGCCCACCAACAAACAGCTCTCCTTGACAATGGAATGAAGTTAGAGTGAGATGTTTTATGGAGATGAACGTGTTGTGCGGTTCCTGTGCAATTTCAGAAGGGATGTTTGATTTGATTTGTTGTGCAAGGTCAGACTATACAGTTGGTTAGGCAAAAGCCTAAATTGTTCGACCTCGCACAAGACCGAATCAACAATTCAATGTTCAACATTCAACAATTGCCCCCCGTTCAAATGTTCACACGTCATGCGTCAACGTTCAATTCTCAACTGGCGGTATGCTGGTTGTCTATAACGATGATACCATAATTTCAAAGTCCTTTGCCAATTCTTTGCAGAGGCCTCAAAGCCATTTATGCTGAGCTTTCGTGCTTAGCCTCCCACATCCCTTGACGACTTATATCTTCCTCACTCACCTATGATGCTACTCGCCGCTCGCTTTGGCTTATGGCACTCGGAACCAATGTCTTGGGCAGGGTTCTTGTGGTACTATGACCTACCAGCACCTCGGCGCACCCTATGAGTCGGCAGTCACTGATTGTCACATATTTTGGCTGGACAAGCGTGACTCTCGTTTTCCAAGTTGTCATGCAACATCACACTTGTCCAGCCAAAATTCATGACAATCAGTGACCGCCGACTCGTAGGGTGCACCGAGGTGCTGGTAGGGCATAGTAGAGGTCTTTTCGTTTTCTAGACGTATTAGCTGGACTTACATAACTACGCCCAAGAAAGGGAGAGTTGTGTCTCTAACTGTAGGCGACGACCATCACATCAAACTTCTGCAGGTTAGAAAGGTGTAGGGCATTTATTTCTTAATTATCTGTGTACTAACTACCAAAATTCTCTCAAGGATGATAACGATAACCACGCCATTGGAAATCTGCTCTTATAGAACGCCCACCAATTCGTACAACTTCAGCCCGACAATGCTCGAAGGTACTCATTACATGTTCGAGATGCGGGACGCTCTTATCCACAAGTCGTAGAACTCGGGTGCGCTCACAGTAGTCGGAGGAGCAAGCTCTGAATCTAAACTTTGTAAGATCGTGAGTACTTTTGCGTCGTCGGGGAAAATTCTTCTGATTTGGTTGTGTACCTTTCACCTGTCAGCAAACGCCCTTCGAGCGGCTTAAGTTTGCTTCACATTTCTCAGAGCTGGCTTTATAGTTGTCTTTTCGTTGTTCCAAAACGGGTTTTACTTTTTGTTGGTGAACGAGCACACGATCGACCATCAAAGAGGCTTAGGAATGCTGCCAACGTATGGCGGGGAACAGGTGGGTATGATTGAGGTCGGAAGTTGATGAACGCATGCTCATCATTTAAGATAGAATTGTTCTGAAGCAACAAGGAAACAGTGTAAGCAAATACGAGCATACGAAGACAACAGGAGGAGGGGAAGGGGAGAATGGTGGATGATGAAGTGAGTAAGTGGTGAAAGAATGATAAAAGAGTAGGACAATGACAACCGATCATCGACATCTAACCTCGTACCGCGAGATCTTGGCAATAAATTGGTCATCTGGGCATCATTCAAGCGACTTGTGTTAACGGTCAGACTCACATACAGTTGCACAGGCTGGGATTTTGGGTCGAAGATGGTCGGCGAGGAAGATGGTGTTGGCTACCTCAGGGTAAACGTCTCGAGGAAGTCTTGGGAAGGTTCCACCCAGTGGTGTCAATGACCCGGGTCATGACCCCCAGTGAAAATCAACTCCGATCAGGCTGAGTCACAGTGACTATGGTCGATTTGCGTGGCATGTGTGAGCATCAATCGAGTTAGATATATTTCAGGCGATTTGCAAGGCTGACCCACTAGTTAGTTCAGTCACATGGGTCCAATAACAACGGAACAGCCGGACGTGACAATCAGTCGTAGTGAACAGGTCAGCCGGGGCGGCCGGTTTGATTGCCATTGTTCCATTGGCAACGAAGCGGCCGGTTTCTGACCCTGGCAGGGTTTACGCTCCCGCAGCGGAACCACTTTTTCAACCGACGGGCTCTCAGCCCATCCTGATGGAACTACAAAAAAATTTAACTGGGGCCTCTCTCCCCTTACTTATATCCATCTAAATCTGTAGCATAATGTATCTTAATCTTTATCTCATCCAACTCCTGCAAGATAGTCTCCATATAAACCAAAAACTGAATTTTGTCCCAACAGGGAAACACTCACCTTGTAGTTAAGAAATGAAAGCTTTTCATTTAGCTACTCACACCTTGTCTACTCATTTGTGGCTCCATTGGGGTGTCAAACTGGAATTGATGGTTCTGTTGGGGATGTCTCTGTCAGGGTGTTTGACATTGAGATTGAAGGCGCCACAGGGGATGTTTCCATTGGGGTGTTTGACATTGAAATTGAAGGTGCCGCAGGGGATGTCACCATCGGGGTGTTTGAGGTTGAGATTGAAGGCACTGCAGGGGATATCACTGTCGGGGTGTTTGACATTGAAATTGAAGGTGCCACGGGGGATGTCTCCATCGGGGTGTTTGACATTGAAATTGAAGGTGCCGTGGGGGATGTCACCGTCGGGGTGTTTGAGGTTGAGATTGAAAGCGCCGCGGAGGATGTCGCCGTCGGGGTGTTTGAGGTTGAGATTGAAGGCGCCGCGGGGGATATCACCATCAGGGTGTTTGACATTGAAATTGAAGGTGCCACGGGGGATGTCACCGTCGGGGTGTTTGACATTGAAATTGAAGGTGCTGCGGGGGGATGTCACCATCGGGGTGTTTGAGGTTGAGATTGAAGGCGTCGCAGGGGATATCACCGTTGGGGTGTTTGACATTGAAATTGAAGGTGCCGCAGGGGATGTCTCCGTTGGGGTGTTTGTCATTAAAATTGAAAGCACCACAGAGGATGTTGCCATCAGGGTGTTTGAGGTTGAGATTGAAGGCACTGTTGGCAATGGCCCCATCAGGGTGTTTGACATTGAAATTGAAAACATGACCTCCACAATATGGTCATCTGTGGCATGATCTTGAATACGTCAAGTTAGCAGAGCACTTTATTGACTGTGGCAGAGCATTTGATTGACACTGACAGGGAATTGAGAATTCAAAATGTTGACTCCCGCGGGGCATTTGATTGACTCCAATGGGGCATTCAAAATTCAATATGTCAGCTCTGGCGAAGCATTTATTCAAGATAGAGGAGTCAATCCACTACAGCATTTTTAAGCTGGTGCCCAGATCATCCATCCATGTGAACTGAAACATGCAATGGCTTGGAATATGTGATTTGCAGAAACAAGAAATATATTGTCAAGAAATCAACGCACAATATTGATGAAAGGTCCTGCTAGTAGCCATGACAAATCCTCATAATACAAAAGAAAGATCCACTGAATTGGAGGTCAGATAGTTGATGTGTGCACCATTTAGTTTTTAGAAGTAGAACAACTCTGGCAGCCCGCCTTACCAAATATGGGCCAGCGGCAACCTAATATGGAAGGAGCGCATTATTCACACACCATCTGAAACTACGCACTGTGCCGCGCTCATTGGCAATGCAACACGCCAACAAAACAAAGACATTGGGGGGATCCCAGAAAGGAATAGAATCATTTGGAATAGTTTTCTCAGTGATTGAAGAAGTTTTTGTGAACAGACCTCGGAAAGAGCTATTTGGTGCATGAATCTTTATACAAACCAGTTGCACAACATGCCATTTTGCATACATCAAGTTATATTTTTTTTTCTTCCCTCACAACTGCTTCCCCCACCTATCTGAATTGATTCTAAAGTATGTAGGCTATATTTGGGGAAAGTATGGGAGCATTTCAACAAGATTTAGATAGTGAAAGGAAATAAGAAAGAATGTGGTTTCATGTTTAGAGTCATATTTTCACCCTTTCAAGCTCCAGCTCCCCCAAACCATCAGAAAACTGCTTCGGAGCAGGGGATATATATTCTGCCATATGTTAACTATGTATAGGAAAGGCTCAGATGTTGAGATTTGGTAGCAAAGTATACAGAAAAGTCAACAATATCATGTTGCGAGATATTTCATGCATTCAACCTCATTTCTCCACCATGTGCCAAAATTCTTTTCCAAAGTAAACTTGAACCTATTTTACAACAGTTGTAGTATGCTGGAAAGATGTATTGAGAAGCTATAACAGTACAGCTCATTTTTTTCCCCCACAACTCCGGCGGGGCATTTCATTGACTCCGTCGGGGCATGTAAAATTAAATATGTTGACTCCTGCAAAGCATTCAATACACTCCGATGGGGAATATAAAATTTGAATTGGGTGGGAGACAGTTGATTGACTTTCATGGGGTATTTAATTCACTCCATTGAGGCATTTAAAATTAAATATGTTAACTTCTGCAGGGCAGTTTATTCACTCCGACGGAGCATTTTATTGACCCCGTCGGCGAATTTAAAATCAAATATTTTGACCCCGCGGCGATTTAATTCACCCCAACGGAGCATTTTATTTACGCCATCGGGGCTTTTAAAATTAAATATGTTAACTCCCGCGGGGCAGTTTATTTACTCCGACGGGGCATTTTATTGACCCCGTCGGCGAATTTAAAATAAAATATGTTGACCCCGCAGCCATTTAATTCACTCGGCATTTTATTCATGCTGTCAGGGCATATAAAATTAAATATGTTCTCTCACAGGGCACTCCGACAGGGCATTTTATTCACTCTGTCATGAAATTTAGAGTCAAATATGTTGACCCCCGCGGCGCATGTAGTTTACTCCTCCAGGGCATTTTATTTACTCTGACAGGGTATTTTAAATCAAATATGTTGACTCCCATGGGGCATTGGGTTCACTCCTCCAGGGCATTTGAAATTGAGTATGTCAACTCTGGCAATACATTTACAATTAAACATAATAACCCCTCAAGTCAATCAAATTCTTCATGGAGTCAAAATAGTCAAATTTAAATGCCCATGGTGGTTGACATACTCAGATGTAAATTCTCTGCCAGAGTGAATCAAATGCCCCATGGGAGTTGAAATAACCACCCCATTGGAGTCAATCAAATGCTTAACCAGAGTTGACATATTCAATTTCAATAGATGTCATTGATTAATATTATGGACACAGGTAATTTACCATTGGAGCAGGTTGGGGTATATACAGCATGCTTTGCTGACCAGCAGCTGTGTGGTAGAGCAAGTAGCTTAGGGTGGAGGTTTACAATTAGCTACTACTGATAGAAGCAAACAGTACAACATCAAAGCAGGTAACAGTATTACAGTTGTTCTAGTAAAGATTGGGGAACTATGGTGTGATGCCGACGGGACACCCAGAAGGCTGCCGTAGGTAGCTGCCGCGGCAAGAGACGCCGTGCCCGCAAGCCATTTGTATGCATCCGGCTGGTCCGTTGGTAAAGGGATGTTTTGGAAAGTCCGGCCGGGACCGGCTGGCCCGTTCATTACGAGTCATTGTCATGTCCGGCTACTACGTTTGGTATGTGACATAGTGACTGATATATGTGGACCCACACTAAAAACCGCACTGCGTACATGGCTTACATCGTGTAATATCGAATTGGATCGAACTCAAATCTATTTGTATAGAATTCTGTCGATAAAACGACACCTTACATCGCTTCAATTCTAGGCAATCAGATCTACCTCGGAATAACCCGAGTCATTTTTGACTGGGCATGACCGGTCAGGCCAGGGGTCAGCCAAAAACGGCCAACAAACGGTCAATCTGGCCTGACTGCGTCACTTCCTGGGCAACACCCGTTGCTCGACACTCGTTTTGCTCTGGTTTCAAGTCGTAAATACAACGACAATAAGATATTGTAAAGCTATTGATGACATAGAATGTAATAGATCAAGAAATGGGCCTCGCATATGTTAAGAATAAGTAATATGAGTCAGGTTGCTCCCACATCACGACGTCGATGGGGCGGAAGTCGGTGTGGTGGCCTCAGCAGCAGCACGCTCGTGTGCTAGTAGATCCTCCTCAAGGTTCTTGACACTTCCTGGCCAATAAAGCTCTACTTTCTATGATATATTTTACTATCTTACTGAAGTATATACTTGTATGCCGTGCAGCGCCTACGCGCTCCAGCCTATAGAATTTTGTGGCTCGCTTTGGCGATTCCCTGTTGTTGCTGCCATCGATGACTTCGTCCGTTTTGATCAGCACAGCAGAGGAGGAGGATCATAAGAAAAGAGTCACGATGACGTGACCAGACGCGTCCACGTCAGAAGATAATGTGACATGTCGCGACTTTCGCGTGCCTCGCGTCTGTCAGTGTATCGTTCCATGTTCACGACACGCCTTCACGAGCATCTCAAGCTCGTCAGTAACCTATGAAGAGTCCAGTCAAATACCATCGTCAGCTCGTGCAGCGGACAGCAACAATAATCAAGAACGCACTTGGCTCCCGTGCCCTCAGCATCTCGATAGAACAACGGCGAGAGGCGCGATGCCCGTGCAGAAGAGGGCGGTGTTTGTGAGCGCAGCGCGCAGGGTGGTTAGCTTGTCGTTGGTCGTTGACAAGGACATCGAAGGCACGGAGATAAGTTTACACTTGTAATAGAACGAATCATTAATCCAGCTTCAGGTGGACACTACAATAAGCTATTGACGAGAAGCTATTAAACAGTTGCAAGCTTCGCCAGACGATCAGCCTTGTGGTTATATGCCCTTGGAATGTGCCAAAAGCCAACTGTGATGCCATCCTTCTCCAAGCTCATGGTAACCTCATCCAGCTTCAAAAACAAGTCCAAGTTCGTGGGTCGTTTTCCAGCTGCCGTACGCCAGTCTCTGACCTGTAAAAAAAAAACATTCATGAGCGATCTGGGGAGTAAGATATGAAAGACATACACGCCACGTGGGAAGCCATTCCGTGATCCCTTTCACGACGTATTCAGAATCGGCCACGACGACGTAGGTGGGACCGAATTCGTCAGTGTTGCGTCTGGCTGGCTTGTGGTGTTCATCCCCCATTCCCATTGCTTCGTGGATCGCGTTAAGTCGATTCACATTCGCCAATAGCTGCAAACCTTCTATCGCTGCCAACAACTCGGCACGTTGATTAGTCCTGGGTCCATTTGGGTCTGCCGCATCGTTCACAGCGATACTCCAACAATAGGATTCATCGTCGCCGATGGTAATACCCAGCCCAGCTTTAGCATCTTCCCGACCATTGTTGGAACACGCGCCGTCAATAAAGACAATTTGGAAGTGGTGGCAAACGTCTTTGTTGGGTACAGCCAAATCGCCACCGTAGGATTGATGGAGACAGCAAGCGCCGAAGAAGCGAGTGCACTCAAGACATTGGTTGATGAGGTTCTCCAGGTCGAGGCCAGCGAGACTTGGGCAAAAGTTGAATTTGCGCTGTTCGATATTCGGATGTCCCATTCTAGTAAAAAATGAAATGCAGATTAGTTTACACGTAGCTTAGAGTACAGAGGGGCGAATGAACTGACAATGAAACTTCAATGGGAGTGTTGCAGATGAAAGCAGAAAGTTCCACTTACACCTGTCCGCTTTGTCTGGAGTCCACGTGACAACGACGCGATCACGACCCCCGCTGCAATGTCTTGGCCAATGGTGTCCTCGACGACGACTCCTCTCCCGCCATCGCGACTCTACTCATTTCTTGCACACTTTATGTCTTTTATCATCGAGAACAAAGAGACCTCAGCACTCAGCGCTCAATATTCCATGTTCAACGCTTGTTGCCTCTTCCCTTGATCGACATGAAAAAGTCCAGTAATAGACAGACCAACTTGACATACATAGTCAACATCTTCAACGTTCCCAAATCATAATCGAAATTTAAAATACAAACAACACGAAATCAATTACCAGAGAATTCTTTCAATCTTGTAGATGAGCAACAAGCTTCGTATTCGACACTTGGTTATTCTGCAACCGGCTTAGACCCTCAGGGATTGCTGCAAGGCCGCCAATAACTTCAAAGTGGCTGGGCTGACATACAAGAAATTATGAGTCAATCGTCGTCCAAAATCATCGAGGTTGTAGACATACCTTAATAACACCTCGCTCCAAGAATCCATACAGGACCTTGCCATAAAGAGATGTCAAAAGCTCGGGATGCGCCGACACCGATCCAAAAACGGGGATAATCTCCTTGCCCTCCACTTTCGCACTAGGAGGCAGCACCGTGACGAGCTTCCCCCCAGGCGCCAAAATGTCAATGCCTACTTGTTGAGTATCCGCACTCGAGATGGCATCGTACACGATTAAAATGGGCTTGTCAGTAAGTTTTCTGACTTCTGTGACGACGGACGCGCCGCGGTCAATGACGTGTGCCGCACCAAGGGATTTAAGATCGTCCGCGTGTTTGAGGGAGGAGGTGGTAATGATAGGATCGAAACCAGAGTATTTGGCAAGCTGAATGACTGGATATTGTGTAAGAGAAAAGAATGTATGACTGGACAATGAGGATTAACAAACCGCATCGCCCGACGCTGCTTGAGCCTCCTAAAACGACCAGAGGTGTGTTGACGTACTTGCCGACGGCCAACGCAGAGACAGGTGCATCGAAAGCGGCACCAGCTGGTTTATTGCCGTAGAGGCCTGCGTACGACGCTGAGAGTGCGACAGGCAGAGTTGCGACATCGTCGTATGAGAAATTGGGAGGGATCTAACGGATAAGCGTCAATGGACCATAGGATTAAAATTCGTTGGAAACAAACCTTGCTTGTGGTAGCCGCGTCAGTCTTCGCGTACTGCTGGAAAGTTGCCCAATCGGGCTTGTATTGACCTTGAGCAAAACTACATTCAGTGTTTCTAAGATGCAGCTACAGGAGGAAATAGAAAACGACGTACACTCGATCTCCTTTTACAAAAGTGGTGACGCCTTCCCCAACCTCCTCAACGTCTCCTGCAAGGTCCAACCCCAGGACAGCGGGGAACTCCTCAATAAAGAGCCCGTATTTGTGGATCTTCCAATCAGCTGGGTTGAGCGAGGTGGAGCGGATTTTAACCAGAAGCTCTCCGGGACCTGGCTTGGGAATGGACTTGGATCCAACGACGAAGTCGGCAAACTTTGCAGGGACTAAAAGAGCTTTCTGTTGTGTGGCCATAGCTTATTGCTAGGGTGTGGATGCGTGAGCTTCAGAAACAATGATGTAGGAAGGTAAGGAGTTTACGATGTTTTGAGGCTACTTATGTTTCCCCTTGGTTTCCCCATCATTCATCGAATTGCACCATCTTGATGGGGAAGTTGGTAAGCTACTGGCGCTGGCTTAGGAAGCAACTTTGTAATCGGAAGGTGTCAGTTGAACTGAGGTAAAAGCTCAGTTGTGAATGACGTTACCGAAGAACACAAAAGAGCATCGCATAGGGCCACCAATAGTTGGAGGTGATTCTTTTTGTGAAATATTCGTCACTCGACGGGTACAGTCATTCACCGGTCAATGAGGCACCCAAATAAAGAATGGTGTCAGAAATTTTAAATACAAGGGATATGGACATTATAAACTGAGAGAAGTGTGCGCATACATCGTACCCTATGTAATATCTAGTTACAAACTCAAATTCACGTTGTTGAATAATATATCGCATGCTATCTGTGCTGCAAACGAAGATCAGTGCAAAACCAGTCAATGAGGCAGATGTCACGCTGTCCCAATTTGGGCATTTTGCTTAGTCACTTCAGTTTCCCATCGCTTCATCAGACGTCTGTGGCACGTGTGACAGAATGTGACCTTCTCCCTTTCAAGTGTGATTTGGTCCATTCAGTGGTTTTTGGTTCACTGGAGCATCAGCTCAGCTCAAAACTCTTGTAATTGAATATTTATGGTATGCCTTGAGATATTATCAAACAAAAATGGCTCTTTTCCGAAATCTAAGGCCAAGATCACTCAGATAATATTCAGTTTTATGGTGAATGAGCACTTATCTGCAGATATCAAGAGATCAAAACATGCTACACCTTAGAAACTTGGGATTACTATAAAGACTATATATGCGCACACAACGGAGAAAGAATTAAATAAATAGCTTGAGAACTGACCCCAGAAAAGTGTTTTGACTCATTGACTAGTGTGACTCAGTGACCGGTGAATGACTGTATATCCTCAGTCTTCACTCGTTTCCGTGGACGGTGTGGATCCCTTTCCCACGCCCAGCACGAAGTTCTGCAAGGGATAGAAGGTAAATACTTCGCTGAGTATTGAGGGGGTGTAAAATGCGCTCACCAGCAAGGCCTTCCCCTCCTCATTGACATCATCGTCGCCGTCCCCATCCTCCTTGCTGTCTTGACCATCGTCCTGTTTTACTGGAAGGGGTTTGGGTGCCCTCCTAGGTGGCTCGGGCACTTGAAGTCCGGGATTCGGCGATGACTAAACGACGCCATTCCCGTTGGTCATATAGCTGGACAAAAAGTGGCCTCCAGGACCATGGCTGTTGACAGATAGGTCAAATCAGCTTCTTGAGATTCATGAATTTGAACACAAACATTACAAGCATCTCAACGTAGAATGCCTTCTGCCATTTGGTCGAGGTAGACGTGGGTTCAACTGTTGACAAGGTACCAGGATTTCTTAATGTCTTTATAGCAATCGGTTGAGATACGCATCGTCACCAAACCTGTGACTTCAGGCGACGAGACATAGAAGGCCAGCAGCTGTGGTGTACGATTGCCGGAAATTTGTCATGCGCAGAGTAAGTTGTGCCGGGAATGTGCCCGAAACCCAGTGGCCATGATCAAGAAACAATTCTCCTCGGCAGTTCAGAGAATGAGGTTTATGGAAGAACGGTGCAAGGAAATTGTAATGAGTTGTGGGTTATGTAGTTATTTAATACTCACTGGCAGCTCTGTCTATCTCAGCCCTAAGGTCCACTATGATTCCACGCCCGCCTTTTTCTAATAGAGATCTGGCTGCTTGTTTCCCCAACTCCAATACCTCTTCAACAGACGCAACAACTCCCGTTGTCTCAACAGTAATCTCCTCCGAACCATCCGGAGATGTCATCACCGACTTGAGTAAGAGCTGGGAACCAGTACTTGGGACCAGCGACTCGGACGCGATGTTGTCACCGCTCCAGGAGCTCCATATTCCAACAGGAAAGGCACAACCACCCTCCAAAACCCACAATAGCGCTCTCTCGGCTCTCACGGCCCAGCCATCTTGCCAAACTTCTAATCTCGAAACCATGGCCTTCACTTTCGTGTCGGCGGAGCGGAATTCAGCGCCGAGACAACCTTGCCCGACGGCTGGATACGATATGGGTGGCGATAGGTATGAGGTGATGCGGTCATGGAGGGAGAGACGAAGCAGCCCAGCCGAAGCGAGAATGAGAGCGGTGTAGGGCAGGTCGGGAGAGTCTAACTTTTGAAGGCGTGTGTCGCTGCGAACATGAACGGTTCGGTCAGCAAGTCAAATTTCAAGTAGTTGGTACACGAACATATTTCCGCGCTAAAGCAGGGCAAGTACGAAATAATGCTGGATAATGCAGTTAAAAAAGTGCTTACCACATCCTTAATGACAAGCAGAGGGTATCTTCGCTTCATTTGTGCGACTCTTCGAACACTTCCTGTGCCTACAACCGAGCCAGCAGGCAGCTCTTCCAAGGTCCGATAGGGGAGACCATCCTTCACCACTAGACAGTCGCGACGATCCTCTCTCTCCAGCACATGTATGATCTCGCATCCTTCCTTCAACTTGGTCGGGACATCCTTGAGACTATGCACGAGTATATCTATGTCGCCGTCGAAGAGTGCATCCTCCAGTTCAGTCGTCCACAAAGAAGCGCCACCCCTCTCCGTAATCTGGCTCAATGAGCGGAAGGCAAGAACCTTGTCCCTATCTCCGGCTGGGGAAATTTTTTGGAGGAAATTTCAAAACGGGAGGCAGGAAAGAGGACTTTAAGACGGCTGCGTACGAGCTCTGCTTGTATCTTGGCAAGGGTTGAAGGTCTACATCCAATTACAATAGCCTTCTGTTCACCCTCGATAGGCGTTGCATCGGCGACAATTGCCCTGGGCATTTTCTAAGGGGTTTGGGTGTTGCTGCAGTCTTATGGCCAATTCAGTCGTATGAATCGAAAACGTTCAAGAGGACTACGCACCGACGTTTGGCACAGGAGAGTAATAGGAAAGCGGGAGTGGGGTACGCAGGTGGATCAAGGATTATATTGAGCACATATGGTCCTTGTAAAATAACATAGGTCGCATAACTCGGAATTGAGTTTGACAATGTACTAGTTCGACTGTTCAGATGAAACAAAAGTCGTGCAAGCATATCCCAGCCTCACTCACCTAGGATGCTGCTCGCCGCTCGCTTTGGCTTACTGTACACCGCCTGTTGTACGAAACATTGGGGACAGCTGGGAATTTTGAGCTGACACCAACATCATTACATGTGACTTCAATGTAGAACAGCTGTAGAGTGCAGGTTGGGATCGCTCTAATGGCACAGTGTCGCCAGCTTTTATGTGGTGGCCAGCTATCTCGGCCGACGTGGAGTCAGCAAGAAATGCTTGCGAAAATAAGAGGCAAAAGCTCGGATTGAACCCGAGACCTCTCGGACACAGATTTGAACCAACCAGCATAACCACTACGTTATCGTTCCTTAATAAATTGTGATATCAAAGTGACTATGTTATGACAACGATCACAGGGCCTGCCAACACAGGGGAGAACCGGCTATTTGGCCAATGGGCACATGAGTAAGCAAATGTTGATTGGAGGCATTAATGCTCTCCCATATTCTTCCCATATGCCTACCATGCACATTTGAAATTTAATTCAAGTAAGCTCCAAAATGCAAATATCATGGAATTCCTAGCCACAGAAAAAATATGCCCATTAAAATGGGCTATCATATGTGGCTGATTTGTTTATTTAATATGTGACCACAATGTGCCCAATAGGCGGATTCTGGTCACATGCTTGATGTATCACCATGCTAAAGTAAATACAGTCATTCACCGGTCAATGAGGCACCCAAATAAAGAATGGTGTCAGAAATTTTAAATACAAGGGATATGGACATTATAAACTGAGAGAAGTGTGCGCATACATCGTACCCTATGTAATATCTAGTTACAAACTCAAATTCACGTTGTTGAATAATATATCGCATGCTATCTGTGCTGCAAACGAAGATCAGTGCAAAACCAGTCAATGAGGCAGATGTCACGCTGTCCCAATTTGGGCATTTTGCTTAGTCACTTCAGTTTCCCATCGCTTCATCAGACGTCTGTGGCACGTGTGACAGAATGTGACCTTCTCCCTTTCAAGTGTGATTTGGTCCATTCAGTGGTTTTTGGTTCACTGGAGCATCAGCTCAGCTCAAAACTCTTGTAATTGAATATTTATGGTATGCCTTGAGATATTATCAAACAAAAATGGCTCTTTTCCGAAATCTAAGGCCAAGATCACTCAGATAATATTCAGTTTTATGGTGAATGAGCACTTATCTGCAGATATCAAGAGATCAAAACATGCTACACCTTAGAAACTTGGGATTACTATAAAGACTATATATGCGCACACAACGGAGAAAGAATTAAATAAATAGCTTGAGAACTGACCCCAGAAAAGTGTTTTGACTCATTGACTAGTGTGACTCAGTGACCGGTGAATGACTGTATGCACACACAAATGCAATTAACATGGGACTGCTGGGCACATGTATATGACATATCAAATGAAATGCATCCGATGTAATCAGGGGGCAAATTGAAAAGCCACAGAAAAAATGTACCCATCATGCAGGCAAGATGTGGTTGTCATGCACATACTGGAGAAATTTATCATCAGAGCAACATTGAAGTAATGGTAATACTCTGATTACATATAAAATATTCTTCAAATTTGCCCCAGTGGCACATGAAAGAGATATTTTGGTCACATTTAAGATGTAATGCTTCCATTTCCTTCAAAATGAATACAGTATTTTCTGGGCAGTACCATTTATAATAAGCCTGGTGTAGCCATGTGAAAGTATAGTGAATGATAATTTAAGAAAATATACTTGGCATTTACCCAGGAAACACATTGAGAAAGAAAAAAAAATTATTACATGGGGGTAAATTTTGAATTTCTCAAAAAAAGAATGCAGCTGTTGGCTTGGATATTATAGTAAAATTTGGTACCTCTAGTAAAAGTTAGAGAAAGGGGTGGCAGGGTCAACAAGGTATCAATAGACCAGCTTCATTAACTGTCAGTGTCCAAGTGTGGATAATTATTGATAATGGAAAGTGTTAGTGATAACTATTGCATAGTAAGCTATGTATAACATAGTTATCAATGCTAACTAGATAATAGTAAGCTATGGATAATTATTAAGAATGCTAATTTAAGTATGACATCATTATCAACGCTAACTATGATAATAATTGTTGTTATCAATGCTAACTATGGTACCCTAACGACATACACCTATTTAACGACACCTATACTGACATCTATCCTGATCCTCGACGACGAGATGGAGGACTTTTCTAGATCCTCGGTAAGAGTCTCGTCAATGCGTGTAGAGGGTAATTCAAGGGTAATTGCTAGCCTCATGAGGGATAATAAAGAGCAACCTTATAGTTTACCTGACGACTTAGAAGTTAGAGGGCAACCGGTAATAAGTACAGGGAAATGCTTGTCTCAAGATTGTTGTTCCCCATGGTGTCATCGGTCGTTGAGGCGACGCAAGATGTTGATCATGAAGGCATCACATATCGTCCACAGACTGGGGAAACACGCGCAGTTTACGAAATTATTCTTTCCTCTGTGCGTACTGCGCTCGGAGTGCTGCTGATTCCGTGCTCGACACACTCAAAACCGAGGGGACGAAGAATTTTGACAAAAAGAAGGATATTGAGTCATTCCACAAGATCTAACACGAGGTCTTGTCCAGGCTTTGTCATTTGCTAACCACTGACGATTGACTGGTGACTGCTAACCAGGTGGACATCCAGCTCTTGACCACGGCCGGCGATGGAACGGCGGAAGGCGCATTGTGATACGGAGGGACGAGTGAGTTGGGGTAGGGCTTCGAAAATTCGATGCTTTACATCATTTTCGTCGCTTCACACCGATTAGGCGTGCTGGACCAGGTGCGCCCCAACTCTCCAGAGTTCTCCCAGCGGCGTCGGAGACCTCAGCATCCAACTCCGCGCTCCTCCCTTTGCCTTTATCGCAATGGGAACCCGTCAAAAGTAATTGGCAGGCCATCGTTTGTTATCCCCCACTCTCCCCCCTGTACACTCTCTTTGCTGACATGCACCACGTAGGTCAAATCGGTACACAGCCAATTGCCCGACCTTCCTTGTAGCACCACGACTCAACACATGCAGCATGATGTCCCGAAGACGCTGCTGAAAGAGTCCATCTCTCAGCACCCGGTCTCTCGTTTTCATTCACTTTATCAAAAAATTGACGACCGCAATGTTCTTAAGGGACAAGCCCATCAAGAAGACAGTTACCTACTTCGTCATAATGTAAAGGACAGTAATCCGCGAGACTGCCTCCCCGATTTGGTCATCCCGTTGAGCGCTGCAGAAGGAGTTCGCGATGGGTGCCAACGAACCGCTTGCACGTAATTATGTAAGGAATCAACACACCATCAACTCTGTCATACTCTGCTCATGCTACTTCAGATCTATATTGTTCAGTCAACCAAAAGACGTCGACACATGGCGTCAGCGATTGGCGGGTTTTAATCCAGTGCGTTCATCTCTCATGGCAAAAGGTCGGAAACAAGGCGAGCACTGGAAATCCAACATTTCAGGTGGACGAGTACGACCCCTCACAGAGCGGAGAGGTAAGACGGCTCTCCTGCATTCCCTTGTTCGAATCTTACCGCCATTTTAGGTGACAGCTAAATAGACGTACGCTGGTGAAGTCGGTAAATAGGATGTAAGGCATTATAGTACAATGATACCGTGCACTCCAAAAGCATTCAAACGGAAAGAGGCTGATGCTGAAGGGCGCTCTGAGCCCCACTCACGAAACCGCAAATCTGGTGCCACCGACCTCGCAGACCTCATATTCAAGGCCTTCACGCTGACATGCTTTTTGTGCAGCGATCTGTGGGGCGGTGTGTACTGATTAGCTGCTTCCCTCGACTTGTGCTCACTACATCAGTGATTCTATCCTTGTGATATCTGTCCGNCTATCGTTTCGTTGCTGACAATGCCCGTCTTTTGCAGCCTTGGTAGCGTCACTTCGATCTGGTACGCTTGTTCACCTCGGTTCTAGCCGCAAGTCCTTTAAATTAGACCCTCCTGAAAATGGTACTTCTGAGGGGATGAAAAGATCCACGCTACGACGGACTCGCGACCTTCCTTACCATGGTGGAAGATGCGAAACAAGTCGTCATTTATAACACATAACAATCCTACTAACAATCTACTTGAAAGCAATGGAACACAAGGTAGAACCATCTATCTTGATTTCCATAACCCTGCTGGGCTGTTCATCCTCATTGCATGCGAGACACTCTATGACCCCTTGTAAAGAGTCTGATAATTCTTGTACCCACTCAGTAAGAGAAGCCATCGTCTCCGCCAAATTATCGCTCTCCTGTTGAGGGAAACAGACCATGAGACAAAATAAAGAGAAAGAAAAGGAGTGAAAGAACCTACGGAACTATCACCTTCTATATCAAATTCGGACATGGGACTCGGGCTGGTGTTCCTGGAGCTGAGCACCATGGGGAGATCCTAGATAGTTGCTGAACAAAGTTGCATGAGAAGGGCTGCAGGAAAAGTACTCACTTCCGTGCGATACTGATGCTGGTGCAATCCAACAAACACGGAAGTCGGGGGACTGTAGTCCACGGTAATAGTCGAGGATTGATGTCGTTAAATTCGTTAGGGTATAGTGTCTGTATCACTATCGCACTATTATCTACCATAGTTAGCATTGATAACATCATTTATTATCATAGTCAGCGTTGACCGATGTCATAAATTAGCATTCTTAATAATTATCCAATAGCTTACTATTATAATTAGTATTATCTATCACAGTTAGTAGTGATAACAACAATCATTATGCTACAGTGCGTAGCTTACTATCATGATGTCATCTACAGCTAACAACAACAACTATTATATTACATATTAATGTCCATTATTAATAATTATTCACTGACAGCTAATGAACCGGTCTATTGATAGGTTGGCTGGAAGTTACCCTGCCACCCCCTTTCTCTAACCTTTAATAATAGAGCTACCAGATTTAACTATAACAGCTGCATTCTTTCTTGAAAAATTTAAAATTTACCTCATCTAATAATTTTTTTTTTCTTTTTCAATGTGTTTCCTGGGCAAATGCCAAGTTTTTTGATTTTTTTTGATCATTCACTATACTTTTGCATGGCTACACCAGGCTTATTATAAATGGTACTGCCAACAAAACACTGGATTCATTTTGAAGCAAATGGAAGCATTACATTTTAAATGTGACCAAAATATCTCTTTCATGTGCTGCTGGGGCAAATTTGAAGAATGTTTTGTATATAATCAGAATGTTACCATCACTTCAATGTTGCTCTCATGATAAATTTCTCCAGCATGTGCATGACAACCACATCTTGCCTGCATGATGGGTACATTTTTTCTGTGGCTTTTCAATTTGCCCCCTGATTACATCGGATGCATTTCATTTGATATGTCATATACATGTGCCCAGCAGTCCCATGTTAATTGCATTTGTGTGTGCATATTTACTTTAGCATGGTGATACATCAAGCATGTGACCAGAATCCGCCTATTGGGCACATTGTGGTCACATATTAAATAAACAAATCAGCCACATATGATAGCCCATTTTAATGGGCATATTTTTTCTGTGGCTAGGAATTCCATGATATTTGCATTTTGGAGCTTACTTGAATTAAATTTCAAATGTGCATGGTAGGCATATGGGAAGAATATGGGAGAGCATTAATGCCTCCAATCAACATTTGCTTACTCATGTGCCCATTGGCCAAATAGCCGGTTCTCCCCTGTGCAACAGAGGCAACGGAAACTGGACTTTGAATATTCTCGCTTCCCATCAGACCCTGAATCGCTCTGGTCACACAGTGTCATTAGGGAGATCCCAACGTGGCGACGACAGTGGGATCACATCAGATCGAGCCTCCCTGGGTGTGGTGCCCACATTTTTTTCCAGCTGGTCGGCAAAGGCTGGTGTCAAGCTGGAAACCAAACATGGACAACAGAAAAAAGTCAAATCTGGGGGCAATGTGTTGTACGATTGGGTGACTTCCCGTAACATAAATCTATATAAACGAATAAATCTGACCCTTATCGGAGTTTGAAATGGGTACCCTGGCTTGCGATTTAATCAAGCAAATAAACCGTAACGCCAGCTGATTAGATTTATTCACCTAACATGAATAAACTTACTTCCCTCTCATCTGAGCTGTTTTGAGGACACACAGGCCCATGGATGGGTGTATTATAGTTAATGCTCAATCATATCAGCCATAAAGTAGGACACACAATGAATGAAGCCGAGAAAATGTCAACTTGAGCTGAACATGCTGTGGTTCTGTGAGTTATGTGCTGAGAAGATTGTTTGTGGAAGGAAAAACAGCTTCGGAGAGGGAATTTTGGAACCAGAGGACGTTGGCACTACTAATAAACTCTGTAATGGCTTCAAATTATAACGAGAGAGCAGACTGCCCTCAGCCGTAGGAGAGTAGAGAGGATGAGGTAGAGCTGACTAAGCTAGGTGGGAAGAAAACGTACCCAGGAAGGAAAGGTGTCATGATGGCAGGGTTGATTCCAGTGTTTGAAATCTATTCGAGGGGTCTGTACCCTCTGAATAGATTAAGGTTTATAACTGGGTGCCAACCAGGGCCTCCATCAAAGTCGAACCCTTACAAGACTCGGCATCCCGGCAAAAGACCCTAGATCTCGTCGATTTATTTAAATCTAGCGAATTTATGTTACGGGAAGTCACCCATTGGCAGTGTAAGTACTCCAACCGTTCTAAAGATAGTTCAGAAGGAGTTGTTTTGATTTGTTGTGCAACGCCAAACTATACAGTTGGTTCGGCAAAAGCCTAAATTGATCGGCCTCGAAATTGTGTGGATATCGTCGCGCAGAGCATCAAGACCTCGACCTCAAGACTCAACAATGGCCTCCCGACCCACCGTCAACGTTCGATCCTCGACTGGCGGTATGTTCGTCGTCTATAACGATGACAATACAATTTAAACGTTCTTTGCAGAGGCCTCAACCTCCCTTCCCCTCCCCGCGGTCCTAACCGCCCCCATCAGGCTCGATGTCGTTCAACAGGTGCACAGTGCGTAACGACGATCTATGAAACCCCTCATCTCGTTGACCTTTTTGTCGATCAGAGAGCATCGCCAAGAACAAAAGGCAGGCATACGCCGTCAGCGAAAAGGCTGGCCACCAAACTAGCGCAGAATCTTGGGGTACAGGTCGTGCCGTCGCCCGTATCCCCCGTGTTGGAGGAGGAGGAACTCACCGTTCCGGCCAGGTGCATACATTCATCTTTTATCATCTAGCGAACTTCATCTCATCGAATTCAGGCTGCTTTCGGTAACATGTGCCGTGGAGGTCGCATGTTCGCACCCACCAAGACCTGGCGCAAATGGCACGTCAAGGTGAACCAGAACCAGCGCCGTTTCGCTGTTGTCTCTGCCCTTGCCGCCTCTGCCCTTCCTTCGCTCGTCCTCGCCCGTGGTCACCGCATCGAGCAGATCGAGGAGGTCCCCTTGGTCGTCGCTTCTGCCACCGAGTCTTTCACCAAGACCAAGGAGGCCGTCGCCCTCCTCAAGGCCCTTCATGCGTACTCCGACGTTGTCAAGGTCTCCAACTCCCGCAAGCTCCGTGCTGGGAAAGGAAAGTTGAGGAACCGCAGGCACCGTCAGCGCCGTGGTCCCCTTGTTGTGTATAACGAGGACAATGGCATCGTCAAGGCATTCCGCAACTTGCCCGGTGTCGAGCTGGTCAACGTGAGGAGACTGAACCTCCTCCAGCTCGCTCCTGGTGGTCACCTTGGCCGCTTCGTTATCTGGACTGAGGGTGCTTTCGCTCTTCTTGATGAAGTCTTTGGTACCTTTGACAAGGTTTCGGTCCACAAGAAGGATTACTAGTAGGTGCTATGCTTATCTTTTTAGTTCTTTCCTCACCTGGATCTCTAGCCTCCCCACCGCCAAGATCTCGAACCCCGATGTCACCCGTCTCATCAACAGCGATGAAATCCAATCCGTCGTCCGCCCCGCTGGCCAGAAAGTCCAGAAGCGCCCCTGGACCCAGAAGAAGAACCCCCTCGTCAACAAGGCCGTTCTCTTCCGTCTCAACCCCTACGCCAAGACCCTGCGCAGGCAAGAGATCCGTACGTCCTTTTCTTCTTTTTCTTCCACGCATATATTGACCATGTCCCCTTAATACAGTCAAGCAGGAGCGTTTGAAGAAGAAGGACGCCAAGAAGCCCAAGCAGCCCAACTCTGCCAACAAGGCGTTCCTCGACAACCTCTTTGCTCCTTAAAAGAAAGAACCACTTGGGAACTTATGGGGACTGTGTATGTGTTATGCTTGACTAGGATTATGGCCCCATTTGTTATTGCACGCCCCTCACCACCTATGTTTCTGTGCATACATTCAAAAGACATATATGAGTTCTGATTGGTTATAGTGAGCCGGTGATTTTAAGTGCGCAATCCCGGCTTCTTCGTTCTTCTTGTGTGCGAGGCGAAGAATTTTTGATTTTTATGGGATATCGATGGTAGCTGACATTCTGCAGCACTCATCATGATACTTACTCGACAACCATTTACTTTTGAAGCAGAACACAGTACGCCTCTTATACACCTTCGAATCCAACCACTCGAGCTCACTTTTTTCATTTCTAGAGGGAGGTTGAATAGGTACCAGTTGACGCCTCAATTCCAGCTCTACTCAAACTTCCAGTCGTCTATCAGTCAATGTGACGACACTAGGACCCCAGCTATTCTTCGATCTCCTTGTGTACGAGGCAAAGAGTTCACAATCTCCATGAGAGATATTGACAGTAGCTGACATTCCGAGTCTGCAGCACTTATCGTGATACTTTTTCAACAGCCATTCAAGACGCAGCTACGAAGTAGAACACGTATGTCTCTTATTCTCCTACCGCTCGAGCTCACTTTTTTATCTTACTAAAGAGGGAGGTTGAATAGAGGGATGATCCTCGTTCCAGTTGACTCCTCGATTTCCAGCTCTCCTTGAACAACATTCATCTTTCACGTTGTTGTTCGTCTGTCAATCAATGTCACGACACTAGGACGCCACCCCCCAGGGACCGATGTTTTCATTTCCGAACATACCACGCGGCAGCGGACCCAGCTAGTCGACCTCATTTCAAGCTCGTGCTTTCTTTGAAAGCCTGGATCGGCTGGTTGTGTCATTCCTTTTCTCCCCATTCCATCATCATACCCCCTTCCCTGGCTGGTCCCCTCCCTATATGGCTCCGGCGCCAACGTCAACCCCTTCAACGTCTGGAACACCTTTGCTGGCAACGGGTTCCTTTTCCACCGGTTTCCCAAGGCCATCGTCTTTCCCCATTCCAGAAGCCCTAATTTCAACTCGAACGTCGTATCTCACAAGCACGACGACAAGTCTAACGGCATGCCTTACTCTAATGATTGCCCTCTCGTACCTCGTCGCTCTTTCGTGGGCGTACAAGTACGCACGGAATAACCCAAAGGCCTTGAATAAGACGTCTGGTGTTCGGCTGCAACGATATGCCCCTCGTGCGTTCATTCAAGTTTGGAGGCGATGATTTTTTGTTCACCCATTGCTTTTGATTTTGATTGTAGCTGTGTACATATTCTTGGTTTTGAGCAGTCTGATCGAGGTATGGTGGATTTTGTTCTACTACGTGAAGGTGGATTGATGTGTTATTGTTGTGGGTAGGTTGCGATTGCCAGTTGGTTGGTACTTCAATACCGATTCAACCACAACTATCCAAATGTACAAACACGCACCGGAGCCAGGATGCTTCTGTACGTCCTTCCCTAATACTTATCATACGTTGCTCAACGACAGGCAAACATCATAACTAGTTTCTCGGCCTGCTGGACCGTCTTGACAGCGGGGACATACACGCTCCTTTTCCTCCATCCGACGTGGTCGAAGCACCCCGTGTCGTCCATAGGTGCCCAAGCCATCTGGGTATTCGTTTCTTGGCTCTTCTGGATCGTTGGTTCCGGAATACTCAACTCTGCGGTTCCGTCTTTGCTGGTCAAGGGTAGCTGCAGGGGTGTAGTCTATTGTGGGCAGCTTCGCGCTTTATTTGGTATGTAACTCCTCGTCTGCAAGCATCGAGTTGCCTCATTATTGATATCTTCTTCCTCTAGCTATAGCCGTGTTAGAGAGGTGACGAACATTCTTTTGGTGGTCGTTGGAGTTTCACAATTGACACCCTTTCCTTTCAGCCTCATTCTAACAGGCGGAATGGTGACGTTGACGTGGCTGGTCTGGCAGTCCGCCCGCAACACGTTGTTTCCAGGCAGCTTTCCCGTGCTGGCCAAGAAGGAAGCGGAACTTGAAGGGAATAACGCGGACTCGGAGTGATTGGACTTCAGATTGTACAGTACACAATAATGCGAACTATAGTTTACTGCTTATTATTATAAACGACCCCGTTATGGTTCGCTCCATATTCTTTTCAGCACCTGCGCTACTGCATAACTTAGTGCGATGATTCAAGGTTCGTACATTACAAGGAAAGACGGTCTGATGGCGTCATTGGTATAGACAACCAGTTCATCGTAATTGAGGCTTCCTCCTTTCTCAGCTAGCACCTTTGTTATTGCGAAGACGTTGAGAGCATGATCATTGGGAAGTAGGGTGGTACTTACTGAATCAAAGCCCGATGGAGGGGCAGTTAGTGTTGTATTGTCCTGTAAAAGCTTACATCCCTTCCCGACCACGACTTTGTTCAATAGGATCGCCTTCAGGGAAGACTGGCAGTCGTTGTGGGAATAATCATTTGACCTACACTTTGCGTTACACATGAAGGAAGGATAGAAGAGCAAAAGACTGACTTTGAAGACGTCGAGGAAGTATAAATGCCCTTGCCAAATCTGTTGACATTGCAGTATCAGTTACACATATACAAGGATGTAGGAGGTGGGAAGGTCACCTTCCCCAACCGGTCTTCTTCCCAAACAGTGAAAGATCGAATGAGTTTCGGGTAATGCAGCAGAGGGAACACTGCGCCGAAGAACAGAACTGAGTGTGGCCCTTGTCCCCAAGGTTACACACTCTTCGAGTCCCATGCCAGCGGCGGTTTTCATTTCCCTCGGTTCGACCTGCAGATAGGAACTGGCCACGACTTTCTACTGCGGCTCTGAGCATCGCGTGAATCCGAAGGTTTGACCCGAATTGCGCAAATCCTAACTCACCGATAAGCGTTGTAGTTGCCCAGTGATGTTGGAGGCGAGACGATCTTATAGATACGGCGCACAGGCGGGCACGCGCTGCCGAAATGTCTCCAAGATGATTTGAACTGTTCAGCGACTAGAGAAAATCCTTGAGGACAGATACTGGATGATATATATAGGCGACAGACCGCTCTTGAAAGTAGCATGACCCAGTGGAACCTCCAGGATCATCGGTCCTTTCGCCTCAACATCATCGATACATGTTTGAGAACAAAAATGGGAATTCGCCATCTTGGGAGCTTGGAGGCACATGAGGCACAACGTTTCTCCGAGACTATCGCGAGCGAGTGAATGATAGCTAGTAATACAATATTGCTGTACTGACGTTTTGTGAGCCATCGAACAATAATCGCTACCTGGACCGCCATGTGGAGGATTCTGGCATCCTGGTGCTTGGCATACAGCTAGTTAATTCTCAGCTACTGGAAGCGGCGGATGAACAAGAGGAATACCCTTGCTATTGGCACCTGCGCCCGGCATTGTCGATCTCCGCTGGGGTCCACCCGCACTCCTAGCGCAGGCCTTGCTGCAGAAATCATGAGTACGCGTGCCGTCGTTATACTTGGGTCGATTATGGCAGAACTGGAGAGTCGCGAATAGTCATTCACTGAACTAGAAGAATGGGACGAACGAGACGTACGTCGCAGTTTCCGTTCGTCGCGCCGGAGCCAGTCTTTGGATTGGATGCCTTGATCTTATTGGCACAGCTTTTGCTGCAGTAAGGATGCGTCTTGGTCCCATCAAAATACTTAGGTCGAAGTTGGCAATGCTGCAACAATCATCAGGACGAAAGGATCGTAGGAATGATGAAATCGTACGAACAACACATAGTGCTACTACATTGTTGGTAGGAGGGCTCGCTCCTAATCCGTTAGCTGAGGCATTGGGAGTCGATCCAGGGACATTGACTGGCACAGATGGGGCAGGCAAGCTTGAGGCGTTTTGTTTGGGAGCAGAGGGAGGCGCAGATGCAGTGCTCGGGGGCGGAGGTGGGGGGTTAAGAGTGGACCCGACCCCAGAGCCTTGAAGGCCTGACGCGACAGCGCCGAGGAGCGATAGAGCAAAAGGAATATGAGATGTCATCTTCGCCTATGTGGGGCTCTTCGGGAGCTGGTTGCTGATCAATGTGAAGGGGAGAATGAATTAGAATGGTTTTTAAACGGACGTGCCACCAAATCGATACCATGCTGGCAGCCGCATCAGATGTTGGCCGTAAAAACGAGGCTGCAGCGTGTCCTTCACGAGGTTGTTGCCAGATCGTACACGAAACCTGATTTCAAGCCGATATGCATCGATTCACCAACTTGAATCCGCACCTTCATGGCCTCCATAGTCAAGAATGTCGTTCACTGGGGCTCCAGCCATCGAACGTCCAGTCCACCCGTCCAGCTCGATCTCTGCGAGGTAAGCAGCCAGCAGATAATTCCTGTACCGAGAAGCACTCAAGTCCGTTCCAAGATATGCGGGAAGAAGCCGAAATTCGTCGACAAGGGTTTCAAGCATCCATATTGCAGCAGGAGCTGCGCGAGAAATGGACAAGGTCCGAGTCCAACAGGATGTGTGCTTCATGGATGTCGTGCGACGGGCAAACCTGCCTTTTCTAACTTCTGCTCAGAGTCACACGCGAAGTATGTATCCTGATTATTAAAATCGACACACGCTGAACATGGGATGCAGAGAAGGCGTACGTTTGGGGCAGGTAGAAGGTTGTCAAAAATGCGCCATCCAGCCTCGAACCGTTGGTCCGTTATGCATTCCTTGCGATCGTCGAGAGAGTGTGGGGCCTCGGCTGCGAGAGCTGAATGCTGATGGATCAACGTTCAAAAGTTGTACGTAGCTTTTGCCATGTTGGAGGAAAGGGCTAACCTATGCTGCAGTGCGAGCCCAATTTTTGAGCGAGTGGGAATCATCTGAGGGATCTCCGTCTTTTGCGAAAGCATACGAAATTATCCTCCCCCGCGACGTCCGTATCCGACACGACCAGTATCGGTGAGCTTATCTATCCGTCATGTTGTCACGGTTAACGTCCAACGTCATTAGTTCGAGCAATCCCAAATTCGAAGAAGTGCGGAGTTTTCATAGCTCGCAATGCATATGCGATCTGGGTTTCAAGGATTCCGCGCTGTGTAGCTTCAAATCGTGTGGTATCTGTTGTCCAATCAAATCTTCCTTCAAGTCGTTCGCTTTCGGAGCGCCCGCCAACAAGGGGAGGTGAGGAAGTTAGCAGTGGCAATAGGGCAGATATTAACCTCACATTAGATTTGGAGACGGAATATATTCCTACCGGAATCCAGCACTTGCCGATCGCTTCGCAACATCTTGCACCTCATCTCCCTATCGCGTCGTGATCGCATGCGATGCTACTGTCGAGCCAATGTTGGATGAGGTTCGTTTCTCTGTCAAAGCATCTTCGCTAGCATCCTAAGGCGTTTTTGCAAGATCGCTGATGAAGAATCCTTGTTCGTTCCAAGCGCAGACGCCATTCTCCCCGTCTTCGTGATCATGTATACCAGATGAAGAGAAACGTGAAGGGGATCAGGTGGATGACCATTGATTGCAGTGAAAACAATATGGAAATAAATCTTTATAAGTTACTCCTAGAAAGCGATAAATAATAGAATAAATGTGCTCATTGTGCCAAAGGTGTCTTGAATAATGTCTTTATGAGAGTTTGCATTGTAGATTGAGTTCGAGGTGGTTCATCCCCATACACAACGAGATATGCTGGACGTATCGCATCGTTTGAGTAAACAACAGTCTCTTCGTAGTTGAGATCAACACCGGGCTCGCCGATGACCTGCACGAGTAAGCATGGATCCGTCTGCGAGGAGAATTTACTTACAGAATGATGCCCGCATGGTGGTTCGGTCAGATTGGTAGCATTCTGACGCCGTTTGTGAGGTTTCCCAACAATGACGCGATTCACTAAGAGCACCCGAAGGTTGCAATTGTTGTCTGCATTGTTCGTATAATCATCGGCTTCTGAGAATAGTTCAGTGAAGACACTGAGTAAGAATAGGAATGGGACCCACTTGACGAACACGCGGTTGTGTATATTCCATTCCCAAACCGCCGAAATTTGTGTTTTGTACCTGGCGAATGGTTTAAGCTTGTCACCCATTCAGGTGGTAAATGGCACTTACCACACTTAGTAACGTCAAATGAGTTGCGTACCACACAACATAGATGACACTGCGGAAGACCACAAAGACGGATTCTATTCCCATCCTCAACTAACAAACAACATCGGTTTGTACCATGAAACAATAATTGTTCATTTGCAGGGTTCTTCTTCTGAGTATTAAGGGAAGGGTGGGCTGCGACACGAGCTCTGGTAGCTGGATCAGAAACGACATTTGGTTGATATTGCAAGGTTACTAACCTGTATTGATGAAAGGGTTCAAGACTCGTTTCTAACGAAAGAATCTTGAAGATTCCGTGGACAGCAGGTTTCTGCTTATTGGGATGCTTCCAGCCCTTCAAAAATTTCTTCTCCACTGTCGTACGATGAGTTGTGTTGACATGTTAAAATGACAAGGTGAGCGACTCACACATGATATAACTGGGATCGTTTTGAGGGAGAAGGACCAGCCTCTTCGATTTACTATAACCCTGGTTCTGAGGGTGGTTAAAACTGAACTCGTCGATGATTGAAGCCATCTCGAAAATTGCGTCGGGAATGCGAAGGGCCAAGTTCTGCGTCCACAGAATATTATACTGGAATTAGAATTGTGTCCCTGCAAGTAAACAGCACCGCATCAGCGGGGAGGACAATGCTGTGAAAGCTCGGATTACCATAATGCTGCATATTGGGCAATAGCATGCCAGAAAGGCGTGTTGAGGGCACGTTCCTTGACGCCTCATGTTCCGTTCATAATCGCGCCCTTGTCGTCAAGAGAGAACTTGGATATCTTTAGGGTTTCACCTTCACGGTTTAACTCACGTAAACCTTGAAGCTAATAGATAATGATGATGCTCACCCCTCTCATCCATAGTAGACGCGCATGCTGGCGGCGACCAAGCTAGAAAACGCCACACTCCGCGTACCAAAAGCATCCTTGCATACTGCGTGAGTCTAAAAGCTCATAGATCCAGGACTTTCTGCAATCGTCCATTCTATACAGATTGAGAGGAAGCGCATGTTGATGGTGAGGAGGAATGTGACAATTGTGTGACACCACATGAGGTTCACCCCGTGACATTGGCGGTTTTGACACTGATTCCGGACTCGCGTTATCCACACGAAGCATTGCCATGGAATGCCTGTCTGAAGCCACAAGTCTGATTCGGAGTTGATATTTGAATCTGGACTCATGATGTCTGACTCCGGAGCCAAGTTATATCTTCACCCATGGTTGCACGAAACGAAATGTTGAAATCTGATTCAAGACGCTTTTTGCTTTCAGATCCCTTTTATCACCCAAAAGATCGTCTAGCTTCACCCTTGATGCACTCTCGTAAAACAATCACCATCGTCACCTCGCCTTCTCCGAAGAACAAACCACTACCTGCGCTCTCGATGGGAACATCCCCTACGACAAAGCAGGCTCCCGTGCAATATCGCATTGAGGAACGGAAGCGTACCGTCTACGTGACGTCTGACGCTCCACCCTCTGAATGGGACCCGAATAGTTTGAACACGATCTTTTCTCTGACCGAAGTCCCAGAAAACGAGGAAGCGGGGTTGAATGCTCAGGTACCCATTAGTCGCACCCCATCCTACGTAGAAACACAGGTCCTGATTACTGAGGACATTTCGCCTCCTGGAACTCAGGATTCGCGAGAAAACTCGCCTAGAATCAGCACACACCGCTCTCGACGGCCTGGTGCCAAGAACTGCGCTACTCTTTACGCTTCGAACTCAAATACACCACCTGGATCTCCTCCTCCACAACGGCTATCCCCTCAAGTCAGCACAACAAGGCCCCGTATCTTGTTCTACAACAAATCAGACCCACACTATGGCTTCACAAATTTCTCTGCTCACTCCGTCGTTTACAAAGGCAAAAGGTACCCGACTAGCGAACACCTATTCCAATCTTTCAAAGTAAAAATTACATTTATCCTCGATTCGCCCTCTATTTATTGACCATACCGCAGTTCCAGAAGCATCGCCCAAATCTCGCCGAACACATCCGCACTTGTTCAGAAAGGCCAAGTGTTGCATTTTCTGAAGCTCGTCGATTCCAGCCCGAAGTTCGGACGGACTGGAAACAAGTCAATATTGAGAAGGTATACTGACTGACCTTTTCATGCCACTCCGTTCTTAAACATTTATAGATGGACGAAGCATTGTGGTGCAAATTTACGCAACATTCCGATCTGAAAGCTGAACTCCTCTCGACTGGCGATGCGGAACTAGTTGAGGTGATTTCATACGAACATGTCAAACTCATCCGGCCACTAATTCGTTTACCCGTAGGACTCCGACAAGGATGCATTCTGGGGCGTAGGAGCTGACCGGAGGGGACGTAACGAACTTGGGAAGGCTCTAGAGCGGCTACGGGCCAAACTCCGCGAGGCTCCCTAGGTTGCTATCGATGGCAGCCTCGTTGTGATACTTCCGTTTCATGTCTGTTCGTAGTGCGCTTAACACGTGTATTTCCATTTTGCGATAGGTTGCCAAATCTTATGCATGTTTGATTGCTTATCCTCGAGGATTAGGTGCTTGAACGAGGTATTAAAGATCACCCCCGAATTGACGCAGATCGATACTCTTCTCAGACCAGTCCAAGATGGCCACCCGCGCACCAATCGTTCAACCTACACTACCCGCTCAATCCACTCAGCTTTGTGGCGTATGTTTCCTCTTGATACATCGTATAGCGTCGCTCCTGACTTCCATGCCAGTATTGTCACCAGAAACCCAAATTCTCGAATCACTTGTACTGTTCGAAAACTTGTGCAAGTCAAGCAGCGACACTCTGTAACGTAATGATTCAGCCTCTTTGTTTCTTGCTGACAGAAGCCGACTAACATCATTCAGCATTGCCACAAGAAGCCAAAATTCCCGAATTTTGAATATTGTGGCAAGAACTGCGCTTCCCTGGCGAACCCCGGCGGCAAGACAGGTCCGGCGCAGGGACAGGCAACAGCAGGGAAAGCACCCACTTACCCCAAAGGCAGCGGGTTTAACGCCCCGAAGCAAGCGCCTCCTGCTTTCGACCCTGTTCAAATCGCCAGTTTCGTGTTTTCTTCGATTCTGAAAAACTTAGACTCACCTGCTTCTGACCAGAATTGGTTGTCCAGCAAATTCCTCAAGTACAGGCTCTACTCGCGTCAAGTGCTCCCGGGATCGCTACCCAGCTACCCGCGTCCCAGGCAGGGCTGGTAGCTGCGGTACAACCTGTACCAAACCCACATTCCAACAACCCATTCCTTAATCTTACCAACCAGCCGGCCACTCAGGCTATTCCGCAGGGTGTAACGAACGGTGTGACCTTGGCAGCTTCATCGAACACGCTTCCCACCGCTCAACTTCATATTAGCACGCAGCCAGTTGCCGATAATATTGAGTGCCTTATCCCTGGCTGCGGGAAGCCTGTCCATGTTGACGAAAAAGGAGTGAAAGCAAGTGAATACTGTTCGATGCGGCATCGGGAGTGAGTGTTTTTGTACTGAAATTGGCGACAACTTTGTTGATTTTGTTCTCATTCGCAGGGAGGCAGTTACTTCGGGCCTCGTTTCACCATGCATTATGTGCCTTGTCATGCCGCAAAGCGAGACTGATTACTTCTGCGGGAGAGCATGCAGGGAGGAGTCAATGAATAAATACCCGGACTCTGCCACGGGCTCTGACGATTCAGAGTGATATAAATTCCCTTTGACCGTTTTATTGTGTAACAAGTAGTTTTTCAGTAGTGTTTCTGTAGGTTTCTGTCTTGTAACTTTATTATTTGGCTTTCGGACTGCCAACTTCATCTCCTCATCCGCACTCCTGAGGGCTCAACCTCTTGATGTGCCACGCTCCTGGGCACGTCGCACCTGAAACAAGGTGCAAATGGTCCAGTGCGCTTCCGACGAGGACTAGAAGAACTTTTCGTACTGATCATAGGAATCGTTGCCAACGACGGCGACCACCCAAAATTTGTTTATCGTTTCGACATCCTCTTTGATGTTCAACCCTGAGAGCTTGCCTCACCCATCCTCTCAGGGAGTATCAACGAGAGAATGATTGGCCATCGATCCTGCTTCCACAATTCCTCACCAGACCTGTGACTGTGAGAGAGGAGGAAAACTCGAGAGTTCTCGGTCCCGTTGTCATGTGGGTGTATGTCATTCTGGCTGTACCTCTTCTGATAAGCGCTGCACACGATGAATCCCAGGAGATCCTGACTTGATCCTGACGCTTTGCTGAAGCACGGAGTTAACAATGTTGTCGTGTAATGGTCCGGCAAAGCTCTTGAATCTGCCTCTTATGGCCTATGGGTCAAGTCGCTGATTGCCACTATGATCCACCATCGACTTCCACTCTCCTCATCTCGGTGTTCCCCTCTCGTCCGCAGAAATGGAACTAGTTCCACGAGCATAAGGACAAGGATGGCGACAAGGTCTACGTAGTCAACAATTGTCAGGTCCTTCCATGTTCGCAGGAACACAGTTTTCCAGGAAATGAAACATTGCAATTCGTTCTGGCGCATCCTTGACGAGACCGCCGCGTAGGCTTCTTGCCGACCTCTACGGAGGCAAATGAGAGGAAGAGTTGACTCCTGCCAGTGGGTCGGGTTGGGGTCGGGGCCAAGTCGGGGCAGGAAGCGGTCCAAGTACATACGCCTATCTCTATCGAGCAACTTGGTAAATGCGACACAAACACTCTCGGCCTTCGCCTTTCCCTTCCCTCTCTTCCTTCCCCCTTGTACGACTTGTTCTGCGGCGCCGCTCGATTGCCTCGGCTTCAAATTTTCCTCAACGCGCAAACCCCCAATGTGTCAACAAAAAACCGAGGGGCACAGTAACGATAAGTAACCCTAATCGTGGTACTGCAACGCTAATGAATCGTAAACGCTATCAGTTGGCTTGTTACAGTATACGGACGTGTTCTTGTTCAATCCACGATCTTGATCGCTTTTGCCGAACCCTCCTGAATCACAAATTTTGGATGTTTTTGGTGGCTCGGGAGTCTTTCTACGCGACGTCGTGCTCAGTTTGAGAGTGAAACGTGGACTGCGCCGCATATTGCCTACTTAACGTTTTCATCTTCTCTTAAGCTTTTTATCTCAACGCGATCCCTTCGTCGTAGGGGGGTACTGGGATCCGAGGGTTTGGTCAGATTGAATCGGGTTCAGCGAAGCGCTACATAATACCGTAGGCATTCCCTAGACTTTTTCGGCCACTCTCAGTTTCAGGATGATCCTGACGATCGACTTTCTTACTGTAAGATTTTAATTTTGGCGTCGTCGAAATTTCAAGTTACGTGTCTTGGTCCAAATGTATATTGATATTCACGACAGTTTGCCGATTTTTTGAATGTGATGCCAGTAAAGTAATGAAAATCCTCCAGGGATGACAGAAACGTATAATAATGAAAAAGGAGCGTATAGTGACTAGTAGGGTATTGGGGTCGGGGGATGCATAGAAGTACAGTGAGTGGGTATGTCGTGGTCATTTCCAATCGTTGAAAATTAGGGCGGGTAAAAAATAGATTATTGAAAAATGATTCTGGTGAGGAGCTTGCGGAAACTCTCTGAGTGGTAATATCTGTCAGTGGACGAAGAGGTTCACAAATAGAAAACTCTCACCTCTGAGAGCATAGGAAGGATTAGAGAAGAGGCGACGGCGACAGCAGGGATGCATATCAAATTGGCGCCGATCTTCATAACTTAAGTCGCACTTGGGGCATGCGTAACTCCTAAGCGGGAATTAATGATGTTTAGGAAAAGGTTCAACGAATTTCATCATCAGGCTTACCCTTCAAGGAAATTGTGGACAGTAATATGATACGTTAGATCTTTTACGTTTTTGACGGTGTCGCGGCAGCCTGCTCGGCGGCATGCAAGTCGATCGCTCTTATCGTGGACCCTCATGATACTGACCGCTTCTTCATACTAAAAAAAACCACATAAGCACAAGACGGTGCAGTAGTATGACCACACCCACCGCGTCATTCAGGGCCGGGATCCGTGAAATAGGAGGGAATGGTTTACAGGACCCCTCAGGGGCGATTTGAACGTAGTCAGATTCATCAAGCTCATCGCAGAATCCCTCCGATGAACATGAGTCCGAGGACGACGGAGGGATAGGTCGAGCGCCGTTGGAGTTGAAGTCGATAGGCATACCAGCACGAAAACGCATAGCAATTTCCTGTGCAGGTGTGCTGCATGAGGTGTTACAAGACCTGTTGCTCGCACTACGAGAGGGTGGTGCGGAATATTCCCAAGTGCTAAGATCATCTTCGAAGTACTTTTCCTCCTTTGCGCGGATATCTTCAAGGATAAAATCCACAGGGAAGTACACGCAATAGCGCTTCGTTTTATCGGCTGTCCTGGAAGACCTCACAACAGTGTCGAGTTGAGAATTATCAAAAAGAGTGTGGCGATAGACATCCTTGTTGGGGCGACGATCCATGGAGAAATGTTGAAGAGGGAGGAGAGGCGAATTATGGTGTTCGTGTCGGAAGGAGGGGGTTAAGCACTAACAAAACAATCCGCCTTTAAGTAGCTTGTGGCATCTGAGCCACCAACCACCTCATGTGAGCCGTATGAGGACATTGGCCACTCTCAATCAGCCAAACAAGCATTGTCCACGTTCGGTTGCAATTCAGATTGTTGATTGCTATGGCCACTCAAGGCATTGTAGCCTCGTGAATTCAGGGTCCACCAAAGGTTCCGAGTACCGCGATAGTGCCAGAGATGCAGTTAATTCGATCAACAGGAGCGCGTCAAGAATTGAGACTACCTCGAGAAGTTCCTATCGCAAACAAGTCCAACAAAATACAATGTGCCTTTACGCACAGAGTCGAAATATCAAAATGCACCCTGGTAGCCTCTGGTAGCATCCAAAAAATATGGTTTACGTCCAGCCACTCTTTGAACACGAGCAAGTCGGGGAAAACCGGTTCATATGGTCGGATGATGCAATGGAGCGAGGTAACAGCAGATAGCGGATAAACCACCAACTAGGAAATCTCGAAAGCATAGAGAACAGCCCCAA
Organism: Laccaria bicolor S238N-H82; assembly: GCF_000143565.1. NCBI lineage: Eukaryota > Fungi > Basidiomycota > Agaricomycetes > Agaricales > Hydnangiaceae > Laccaria > Laccaria bicolor. Next base: position 578,172 of record NW_001889879.1, read on the forward strand.
TAATACGACTTGGTCCAAGTTTAGATCTTTTCGACTGGGCCCTTAATCGATAGCAGGTACTCAGAGGTACTCTCTTCGCGTCCTGAATCTGGCCTATGTTTCGCAGGGTCCAGTCTCCGAAGACAGTCGCAGAAGCGAACCCTTATCAAAAAATAAGGGTTCGTGTAAGGGTTCGTATAGTTCATGGTTGGACATGGCAGGAGGGAGAGGAGATCGTCCAGACTGATTAATAGCTATTGAACACGTTTCGGCCACGTCTAGATTGAAGCCCTAGAGATTGCAACTCATCACGCCAAAGGCATAGATCTGCAGGGCAGTGAGCTGTAGAGAAAACAAATAGATCGAATTCCTTATCCAGCACCGCAGCGCCTTCTATGCAACAAAAATTCGGACCCTGCGATGCGATGTACCGAGAAGAAATGAAACGCGTTTGTTGCACGTTCGGGGGGTCCTAATTTCTCTCCTTAATAGGAAGAAACCAGTCAAAACCAGTGGCCGCGCTGTATAATAGAAGTTCGCCGGCGCAGTTTTATTGATCATGACCGTGAATTGTGGGATGGGCATTGGGTGCAAACGAAGTTAGTGCTCAGTGAGATAGAAGAGTGTGACTCAGGTGTGACGACTTTCTTTCTCGTGTTGTCCTCCAATGTTGTCTTCTGCCCGTGCAAGGCTTCCAATTTCACTTTGTTCCTTTTCTTTGCCATTTGCGCGATTGCCTAATACACTATCGCGATATCAAGAAACGTGGCAGCGCCTACCGGGTCGTACACACCCTACACGTTCAATCAGGACGACACCGGCGTATGAAGGCCATATCCCATTGAATTGGTTTGAAAACGCGGTTCTGGCTGTGGGGTCAGCTTTTATGTCCCTGGCGGACCCTCGTCGAGGTGGTGTGTTGTGTTTCTTTCATAACCGGACTTACATTATATGATTTCATAGACATGGTAGCTGCTCTGGGAGAGACGACAGCGGGACCTACCTTACCAAGTTTGAGAGACCGAATGCTGGACAGTATAGAGGGTCGCAGGGTGCTAATGCAGCGGCCGAGAGTCAATTCTTCCACCATTGACCTGAACAAACTAGCGCATTATCCTGAAGGGACATTTGGGCGGGCTTATGTCACGTGGCTAGAACGGTGTGGGGTGACTCCAGATACGCGAGAACCAGTGCGTATCAAATCTTCCCTTGAATCGCGAATTTCATTTTCATTCGCCCCAAGGTTCATTACATCGACGACCCAGAACTAGCTTACGTCATGCAGCGCTATCGTGAATGCCATGATTTCTATCATTGTATATGCAACCTTCCGGTCAACGTCGAATCCGAACTCGCGCTCAAATATTTCGAGTTTGCAAATCTCGGATTACCTATGACTTTATTGTCCGCTCTGGTTGGGCCCGTTCGCCTCACGCCTCAAAAGCGACAACGGCTCTTCGCAGAATTTGTTCCCTGGGCTTTGAAGTGTGGAGGCAGTTCCAGGAGTTTGATAACTGTCTACTGGGAGGAACGTTGGGGTCAGAACGTCGCTGACATGAAGACTGAATTTGGCATTTGGGATCCGCCAGAGGCAAGATGGAGCAAACCCCTGAGCGAGGCCAAGGCTGCAGCGGAAAGGCATCGGACAGCACAGACTCATTAACTGGCTTGGATTCTTCATCAAATCATTATTCCCTGAATTTACAGCCCATGTTCGACCAGTCTAGCCTCGTCAGTTCTTCGGATGAAAGTGTATATTCTCGGAAATCGCGTCTCACTGAAGCCAAAATCAGAACCAATACCATCAAAAGTTGCCAAATTACGGCCATCGCGGTCTATGATCAAATGAACCCAGAAGGAAGGAGAAATTAAATCGGGGAAAGGCTTGCAGTGTGCTTCTAACGAAGCCGCTTTAAGAGGCTTCACAAGTAACCCACGAATTCTTTTTTCTTCTCCCTTGTTGTCCCTGAACCTAGACATCCGGTCCTTTCCGTAGACTTGTTGACGCAATATTGGTCACTTGCTCGACTTCAGTTCTAACTGTAGAGGGGATGAGCAAACTTCCTGCGACTTCCCCGAGTTTGGCTAGGTCATTGTGAAGAATCTAAATCACGCGGCCTCAACACCTGGTGTTGTTGCCGTTATTTCGGAAGGCACAGATCAGCATTCACTTCCTATGATGGCATGCACTGTGGATGTCCAGAACTTGCAGCTGAACACACAAGTTGTGGCCCACTCAAAAATATTTCAAGGCATTGAACGACGACACGATTTAGGTGACGTTGTGCTCAAGTGCGGTAGAAATTAGATGTGAAAATTGAAGTTGATTACATATTTATTGACAGCCGAGAGTGGGGCCTGTGGGGGAGGCCAGAAGGGGAAACAGGAGAAGCTGGTGCCCATAATGCGACCGAAGGCATTGCCCGAAAAACTCGGCCTTCCGCGTCCTTGCACACCAAAAAAAAAACGATCAGGGATCGTTTCAATTGAATCCAGCTTCAAGCAAAAGCGAGCTCGACAACCGCAACCATCAATTCCAAATCGATTGCCAATCATTGGAGGGGATAATATCGCGACCAGCTCTGTGTAAGCCGAAGAAAAAGGGAAAAGATAGACGTGATATAAGAGATGGGTAGAGCAATTTTTGCGAGGTGCTACTTAGGAGGGTTGCAATTGGTTCAAGGTGATTGACTTTTTATTGGACGCGTCACTAGGAACAAGGAACAAGTCCTGCTTTGAAAAAGAAGTCGAGTCTCGACCCACAAATCTTCGCTCGACAGCTTTGTGAGCCTTGGAATGCGAAATAGAAAACAAGAGACCACACTCTGAAACGCGGAAGACATCCGTTCAGGATTCAGTGGCGATTTTAATGGACTCTCACCTCGGCGTGACCCGTCCTCATCCCACGCAAAGCCCACGTGGACGCTACACTCAAAGACCTTTTGTCATATACCCCGCAAATCCGCCTTTCAGCTTGTCGTTCAAAGTGATACACCGCCCTTTTGTAGTTTCAAGGTGAAAGCCTGCATCCTTGATGGTTGGCTTTTGTAATCGATGTGATAACGGTAAAGGACGGAAACCGGTGCGGGTGAGGGCCCTATTTTGGCCCTATTTAAAATCGGGGATCATGAGAGGTTTTTCTGAGCGAAAGACGATGAAAATTTGATTGGGGGGTTTGGGGCATGTCAAAATTGTTGGTGCTACTTAATCTCCAGATCGCTTCAGGTCCAAATGTGCACGAGGTCTACATATACTTAACCTACGGGATCGCATCAAGCGCCATTTCCAGGAATTTGATGGGAAACAGGTTCATCTCCTTAGGCCTGTCATGACCGCCAAAGCGCCCATCAGCTGGGCCGTATCATTTGACACAAGTTGACTATTCTCCAGCCCGTCGCCACTAAAGCGCTGACATGGCGTGGGCCATGTCGATCTCCGTCTACCCTACAGGGGACCGCGCATCCTTCCGGATGAAGTTTCGCTGGGGATGAACACGCCGATTTATCTGGTGAGATTCCGATCTTTGTCACTTCTTCATCTTTGAACCTACCAGACGAAGAGGTCCTGGAACTCATCGTGCCTGAAATTGCACTCATATAAAAACTCCATGGCTTGAAAGCCCTGCCTATTAAAATTCTCTTGTATCCTACACTCTCGTCGCCCTCCATGAATACCTATCGCTCGTTGCCCGCATGCATGGACGATGTCGCTGGAACGGATTCTTTGGCCTCGAAAGTCTTACACACACATGTACGTCATACACGATCCCTATCCTAATTTTAAACCCCTATAACTCTATAGCCTCTCAACTTAGGCCTGCAGGCGTCGTCACTACCTCAATGGCGACACCTCTTCCAATCACAACCACACGCCTTTGCGGAAGCGGCACTCTCCCCAGCAAAATATGCGATGTTTCAAATACTTGGAAGCGTGGTCTTTCGCGCTGTGGGCATCATTGATGCAAGCGCTACAATACGCACTTGGGTAAAAATTGGGTCAACGGGTGGCGCAGTGCTCACGATCGTATACCTCCTCTTGCTTCTTGCACGAGGGGTTGAGGAGCCCGACGACATCACAGAAGATACGAGCAGCGGGAGACTCCGCGGCTACGCCTCACTTCTATGCGAGGAGATATTTTACAGCACAGTCGCAGCCGTCATCGGTTCGTTGTCAATTGGCATACAAACTCAACAAGACCTTTGGCTCTACGCGGCGGCCAGCGCCTCTGGGCCCCTGCTCTTCCTTTTCCTTCTGTTTACCGTGGCGTTTGCGGTGTTGGGTTTGTTGTGGGCATGGAGGAAGGTGGGAGATTATAGGTATCGCGGCTACTGAAAAAGGGCATCTGGCGTCTTCAAAAAAAAGCCCAACCTAATCCATGGACATATATTATTCTTATATTGGTACTATGCAGCGCCTGCTTCGCCTTATAATGGATTACGCTTACAGGGAACTACACATTATGTTCAAATAATTGTACAGAGCATTGTGCTTTTTTTTACTATCTACACGCACGCATGGTAGATGTAACGGACCTCCTTTTGTGGATCCCAGATCTCTTCGTGCGCGTCATCGCCAATTATTACTTGCTTCATAATGACATGAAGATCTCTCGCCCTTACTATACCGCAGACCGATGGGCAAGTTCTTGGGTTACGATAAACCTAAACATTCTCGGAACAACGTCCTTATGCTGAGAAGTAAGTAAGTACTTGTGGACCTCAGCGTTTTAGCCCAAGACTCATTTCTCTCAGATGCCGTTCGACGTCAGGTTATATTGTATATTTGACCCCAAAGAGTGGAGCTAGCTGAACCTCCTACATAAATTTGTAAGTGTTTCGGGATCTCTGGCCGCGATTGATATAGCGATAGCCCTGTTTCTCTTGTGGCTTGTAACGCTCAAAAATTTCCAGGGATGAATCTAAACTTCTTGTGCTTGTGACACTTGTCCAACAGCGCAAAATGTAAACTTCTCCAACTTGCGGCTCCGGATCTCTTCACGCGATCTTCTTGTCTGTCTTGCACTCAACTCGAAAGAGTCTCTTCTTTTTTTACTGTTCCGTATTTGTTATCGCGGCTGGGGTTCGAAAGATCGGGGTTTAAGCGTTTAGCCTTCAATCTTTCACATACCCCAAGTTTCGACCATCAGGGCCCTTACTGGACACTTAGACATCAACACCCCAAAAATACACCGTGGGCGCCATGAGCCTGGTGTGGACGGACGGTGGGCTGGTCGGTCGGTCGGTCTGCGACATTGAACTGCGCTCGAAAAACAATGAACTTGCCATTGTCGACGTCCAGAATGTGCGTTGACCGATCTCTCACGTCGGGCGCAGAAGGATTACTCTATCGTACGGCATGGGACTTCTCCGATCTCCCCATTTCGTTGGGAATCTGGTCAAACTCCGAGAAAATCTGTCTCATCAACATTCGAATCGTTTCATGATCAGACTGAAAGAGTAACTGAATACATGTCAAAGCACTTGTTCTCTCGCTCCTGGCAATTTGTTTTGTTCTGGGTTAGCATCTGTTTTCTCTAAACGGCGTGTGGCGCTTTCAGCGGCTCGGACCTTGTGCGCGGCAAGATAACAGTGCGCCCACCTTGAGGGGAACCATCTGACTCCAAGTCACTGGCTTTTTTGTTTGTCTCCGACGCAGTTACGCTTTCGACAACGAATCCCTTCACAGTTGAAGTGCTATACCGTGCATGCCTCTTCTCATCGAGGTCTTCATCCGCCAAGCTTTCCTCATCTGACGACACCTCATCGAATAATGGCGACGGCGGCCGAGTGAGCCGTAGATTCTCATAGAGGTCATAAAAGTCCACATCTTCTTCCTCGCTACAGCGGCATTAACAAAGAACGTCGAGACCCTGGGTTGCGCTCACTCCGTATCCAAATCCAATGGTTCTTCCAGCTCTTCCCCTGAAGTGTAGTAGAAGGCGTTTACTAAGTCATCACTGTAATCGAATCCAACAAGATTATCTGATAGTGGTTCTTCGGAGGCCATCATGAGGAGCAGCTGGAGGATGCGCAACTTGGCAAGAAAAAGCAAGGAGAGTGGTGTTCGAAATGCGGGGGTGGGGAGACCTGATTATCCAAATGAATCTTTCGAATTCGTCACGAATTTCCAGGTTCATTCCGGCGTGTTCCTGGCATAGGACCTTTCACGAGTGTGACGGGGGAGAGAAGAGGATATTGAGGACACGTGGGCGCAGAAGTATAAACTGCGTCGAAGGCGCCTGATTTTGAATGTGTTGCAGAGGTCCTCGGCGGAGTCAGGAAATTGATGTTCTAAGTAAGTTCTACTTGAAGACGGCAGGGGGGAAAAAGTTATCGCAGATAGAAAACGGAATATAAGACTGATTCACTGCTTCCGTGGTGAAGAACGGTGCGAACTACGCTAAATGAAGCTGGACGGTGGCGCCTGAGTTGACTCCTGGTCACGCGCGCACGGTGGTCGCCTCTCCGAGAGAGTCCGAGTCGGACGTTGCTGCCAAACAAGACACGCGAACACGTTCACGTGCACGCCTTTGCTCCATCGGACTTCGATGATGTTCAGCGCACGGATTCCATGGTCTCCCAGTCGACGTCTACTGCTAGCACACCGCTCAATACCATTTTTTCTCCCCAGACGATGTCTCTCTACCAACCAGTTGGATCCTTTGATTCGCCATTTCGCGGCAGACCTGGCTCTCAATCAACCTACCTTCCGAGTACCAGCACATAGAATACGGATTTTGTCGGAGCCAGCTCAATTTTATGACCTATTGCTCGTAGGTTTCCAGTTTCAATCGCTATATCTCTTTTTCGAAGCTTACTCTGGCATCAGGATATGATTCAGCGCGCTCAACATCGGATATTTATTTCCTCCCTTTATATTGGTTCAACTGAGTCGGAACTCGTCGGTGAGAATAACTATGCTTGTTGCCCCTTAACTGAATTAATGGACAGCTATCAAGTATTGATAAAGCCCTTCGAACCAAGCCCCACTTGAAAGTTTACTTTCAATTGGATATCAATCGCTCAACCCGCCCAGGACCTTCTTCGACGGCCAATATCCTCCTCCCTCTCCTTCGCGAATTTCCATCTCGTGTTCATGTGTCGATGTTTAGGAGTCCAAGTCTCCGAGGTATATTTGCAAAGTTAGTTCCATCGAGATTTAATGAGGGATGGGGGACATGGCACGCAAAAGTATATGGCGCCGACGATGAAGTAATGATTAGCGGGTGAGGAAGATCATTCTTCTTTTAAGCGATTTTTTGAATCTACTTCCAGGGCCAACCTAAACAAGTCTTACTTTACAGATCGGCAGGACCGTTATCTCCACTTTTCCTCCCAGCCGGCGCTCTCTCAGTACTGCTTTGACTTCTTAAAGACGGTCTCAACATTTTCCTATCGGCTTCTCCCTGTCATACCCACTTCTGATTCGCAAGCCGACCGACATTCATACACACGGGATGATTATACGTTACATTGGCCTGACCCGCAAACGCATCCCCATAAGATCCATCAGCGGGCTGAGACGCTGCTGAGGGAATTTCAGAAAACTTATCTTGACAAGTCGAAGTCTCCTAGTGAAACATCGTCAACAAGCAACTGCGCTGACGCGACCCTCTTCCCACTCATACAAGCTGGGCAGATCAATATCCACGAGGAGGAAACGACATTCCAGCTGCTCTTCCGTCACTTGAAGACGTTGAAAAGTGTGCACCGACCACTTTTAGACTTAACCAGTGGCTACTTCAGTTTGTATAAGCCGTACCAGGACCTGATCCTCAGCAGCCCGGGTGTGGATTGCCGTATTGTAGCAGCGAGCCCGAAGGTGAGGAACACCTCGTCCTTGGTTATCTCATTCTCTAACCTCCATTTCTCAGGCAAACGGATTCTTCGGTTCAAATGGCATTTCGGGTCGAATTCCGGAGGGGTATACCCTCTATGAGCAGCGTTTTATGAAAGCCGTCAAGAAAGCAGGGAGGTTATGGAAAAGAACCTCGGAAGATGCTGGGCAGGGTGTTTCGCTGAGTGAGTGGGCGAAACAAGGCTGGACATACCATGCGAAAGGTGCGATATTTTCCTACATGTCTTCAGGATCTGTTTGACCGTCGCCATAGGATTATGGCTCTCCCCAAGCTCTTCCTCGTTACCAGTCCTCACCCTGTTTGGGTCCACCAATTTGAATTCTCGCTCTGCTCACTTGGACACTGAATTGTCCTTCCTCATGCTCGTCCCATCAGAAGCTTCGGCCGACCATGAGACGAAGCCTTCGCCAAACCTGCCGCTCCGAAAGGCTCTCGCCCATGAGGTTGACAGAATCCGTTCTCATACAGTACATTGGAAAGGTGAAGAACGCAAAGTGCGCTTCACCACGAAGATTATCGTTTGGCTTGTCAAAGGGATGCTTTAATGGCTGGATGGAATTTGTACTCGGGCAGGACTAATGTAATGCTGACTCCCGCACTTGACAACGGCTTGACCTTGCCTCAGTGATAACTATATGTGGTACGGACGGCATTCAATTATACTTCCTTGTTGTTGGAGTTCTGATGACGTATTACTGCCACATGGCATAGCCACTGTGCTAATCTTTTCATCGCTTAGGCTCCTTTCGCCATGGCTCTAGCTGACCTATCCAATATGAGTCCGGAAGCTCAAGCTGACCTATCCAATATGAGCCCGGAAGCTCTCAGTAGATTCATGGATTTTATGAGGAACGAAGTAGAAAACCCGCCGAAGACTACAGACTTGTTCAAGGTCCCAGCTGATCTTCCTAAAGGGTGGCAGATTTTCTTTGATAAAGTCGCGGCACATTACGCAAGGCAATGTGAAGACAGACACACATTAATTTATTTGGAAAAGCGGAGCTGGATATTGGAGGACGAGAAGTTGACGGAGTTTGAGATGTTTATGTCTGCAATTGGGATGAAGGAAGAGGTGGGTTGAGACGTTGACTACCTTTCATTCCGTGCTCACTTGGTTGCGCGACTTCAAGGGCAATGCAGCGTTTCGAGAGGGCGACGTTGCCAGAGCACTCCTCTTTTATATGAGCGCAAACTCAACCTTCCCAACCCCAGACGTCATGAACAACGTTGCGGCGTGCGCTCTTAGGGAGAACAGGTAAGCTATCTATGCAGTGTGGATTGTCACCGAGCTCTTGATAATGGGCTAGATACCAAATGGCAGAAGACTTCGCATCGAAAGCATTGGACATGGACCTCTTCACAAACGTAAAGAACAAGGCAAAGGCCTACTTTCGGCGCGCACAAGCGCGTATGCATCTCGGAAATTTTGAAGAAGCTCTTCAGGGTTCGTCTTATCTTTGCAATTTTATGTTCTCACCACTTCATATATCATCCTTCTTGCAGATATCAATATTGCTGCGGATTTACATCCAGATGTGTCCATCTCATCTACACGCGGTGAGATTGAGACCCTCATCGAAACTGTAAAATCACCCTCGCAGCGCAAGACCTATCTGGATGGACAAAAGTCACCTCCCGGGATGTTATCGTTCACGGAAGGAATGCAAGGAATTCAAGATCTAGGAATGCAATATGTTAGGGTACCCGACTTTGTGGATTTTAAGCAAGTGCAGCCCCCATCCTTTTGAGACGATCAGAACAACGAGCTACCACCGTCGGTTGACACAGATGTCGGACTAGTAATGTTGGCCTTGCTTGACTTCGGGTTTCTTGGCTCGCCTATGAAATGGTCCTAGTATCCAGGAGAGGTGGATGTATTTTGCCTTCCCGTACTTGTATGAGCACATGTGAGAGTGTATAACGGGCGAATATGCCAGGCAACGTTGCTTGGTGTGCATAACAAGTCAATTGAAGATATCCAGATTCAAATTTACGTTCCCATGACTTGTATACAAATCATTCGAACTGGGGCAGCAGAAAAAAAACTCATTCAAATTTCGTGTCCTCAAAATTATGCTCCTCCCGGATCTGTCGCCAAACACCAGATATCCTGTCGGAGAAGTCTTCTTGCAATCAAGTCGATGTCTGTGTTTATACGTGCGTTGAACGCGTTCGAAACCTAAAATGCAAACCGCATACGTACCTTGAGCACTGTCACTTTCAGTCATACTTTCCATCGGCCCGTTCTGGGCCAACTTGGTCTACGTCTGCCACATCTGCCTTCAAAGCAGCATGATCACTCTGGAGCTGAGTGGCTGGTGAGTTGCACGCAAATAAGTCGTCAGTTCCATTGCGTATCCGCTCTGCTCGCTTCTGCCATGCGTTCCTCATGGCCGTCTTCTCACGACCAGCCGTGGCGATGACCCAGATTGCATGTAGCATATTGCATCCGCCAAAAATGCCCATAGCAATTGCGAGACGGATGGATTTAACTGGTTGTGGCGAAGGGGATGACGTTTCAAACGCGTTTGCTATCAGACCCATGAATGCAAAGAGCATCGTCCTACGTGCCTTTAGCAAAAAAAAAAAACCAAACTTCCTGGCTAATTGCTCACCAAAGCATCCAAAGGAAATGAAGGGCAATCGAATCAACTTTCCACCACAGGCCCGTCTTGAACGATGTAGGTTTGACGGCCTAGAAAGTTGCAGCAATTAATTAACGTGCCATTATATTACAGAGGACATCCTGACAAGCGTCCACTCAATAGCCAGGAAGCTCTCTTCCATGTCACTAAATTTGTTATAAAAAGCGACACCGGAGCAGAATCCATTGAAGGCTGAAATAGAGCACCAAGATAAGAGCACTCGGGCCACAGAAAATGAACTGGCGTGATGGTAGTATAGGTTCAAAGCTGTCAATCTGCAGGATTCATATTGTTCAATGGAAGAGTTAAAGACATTTGAACCCAATACGTACAGGGCAACCATACCGCAGAAGAGTAGCGACCCAAGGGCACTAGTTTTCATTTCATTCTGAAAGGCCCCCCACCGTTCCTTCAAGGAAAATATGAAGTGCGACTCCGATGACGGAACAGTCTGCGGTTGTTGAAAGGGAGTTTCCGCTCCATTCCCGGTTTCATTTGCCATTGTCAGTATTTCTGGCAAGGACGCCACATCGAAAACGCGGTCTAGCACTCGAGCAACAGCAACGCGATACTGTGAGCAGCTTCCAAGAGAAAGGAAACGGAAAAATTGCATGAAAAACGTGGACACAATGTGCTTGTAGGAGAAGCTCAGGGGTGGGCCAGGGAAAAGGCTGCCCTTGCGCGTCGAGAGTTCGCCATCTCCATAGCCAGTGTAAAGCTCGTAGTAGGGCGAGAAGTGCGACTCATAATACTTGGCCAGATTCCCTGGATCCGTAGGATGATGTTCAGCCATGGTTTGCGATAAGAGCAAGGAGTTACATTAATTTGACTCATGATCATGGTCAAAAGCGAACTTCAGCGGCGCACTGCATTTAATAATTACATAAGCTCATGGTTTCGTTCAACCGTAAATTGCCGCGGCTCTCTACTCACCTAAGGTTGCCGCTGGATTGTTTCTGTTCTCTATGGAACCGTGCTGCGGGTTCATGGTGTTTTTCGATGCATCTATTAATTTTAACTTCCAGCCACGCGGAGCTGCTCGCGGACAACTGTTTCGACCTACCCAACTTGTTTTCTTCTGCACGAAAGTACGATGGCCGTACTCGCTTCGAAGAATCTCTTTGCAGTTTTATTTTTTCACCACTTCATATGTCATCCCTCTTGCAGATATCAATATCCCCGCGGATATACACCCAGATGTGTCGATCTCATCTACACACGGTGAAATTGAAATTTGAGACCCTCATCGAAACCGTTGAAACACCCTTGCAGCGCAAAACCTATCTGGCTGCACAAAAGTCACCTCCCAAGAATTTACCATTCATGGAAAGAATGCAAGGAATTCAGGATCTAGCCTGAATGCCCTATGTAAGCCTGATGCCCGACTTCGTGAATTTTACACAAGTGCAGCATCCATTCTTTTGAGACGATTATACGGTTGTCACAGATGTTTATATAGTGACGTTGGTCTTGCATGACTTTCTTGGCTAGCCTACTGATATGAGTACAGTGTCACACCGTAGGCTTGGCCTTTAGTGTACATAAAAAGTAAATTGAAGATATCCAAATTTATGAACTCATGCAACTTTCGTATCATGCTGAATTTGTCGCCAATCACTAAATATCAAGTCTTGCAATCAAGTCGATGTCTGTGTTTATATGTTGAACACACTGTTCGAAACGTAAAAGCCAAACTGCGTAGTACGTACCTTCAGCGCTGTCACTCACTTCAGTCATACTTTCCATCGCCCGGTTCTGGGCCAACTTGGTCTACATCTGCCACATCTGCCTTCAAAGCAGCATGATCACTGTGGAGTTGAGTGGCTGCCAGTGAGTTACACGCAAATAAGTCATCACTTCCATTGCGTATTCGCTCCGCCCGCTTCTGCCAGGCGTTCCTCATGGCCTTTCTCTCATAGCCAGCCGTGACGATGACCCAGACTGCATGTAGCATATTGCATCCGCCAAAGATGCCCATAGCAATTGCGAGATGGATGGATTTAGCTGGTTGTGACGGAGGAAATGACGATTCAAATGCATTTGCTATTAGACCCATGAATGCAAAGAGCATCATCCTACGTGCCTTCAGCAAAAAATAATAATTCCTGGCTACTTACTCACCAAATCCACCATAAGAAAGGAAGGGTAAGAAGATCAACTTTCCACCAAAGGCCCGTCTTGAACGACGTAGGTTTGACGGCCTAGAAAGTTGCAGCAATTAAACAACGTGCCATTACATTGGAGAAGACATCCTGACAAGCGTCCACTCGATAGCCAGGAAGCTCTCTTCCATGTGACTAAACTTGTATAAAAATGCGACACCAGAGCAGACTCCATTGAAGGCTGAAATAAAGCACCAAGATAAGAGCACTCGGGCCACAGAAAATGAACTGGCGTGATGGTAGTATAGGTTCAAAGCTGTCAATCTGCAGAATTCATATTGTTCAATGGAAGAGTTAAAGATATTTGAACCCAATACGTACAGGGCAACCATACCGCAGAAGAGTAGCGACCCAAGGGCGCTAGTTTTCATTAGTTCCTGAAAGGACCGCCACCGTCCCTCCAAAGAAAATATGAAGTGCAGCTCAGATGACGGACCAATCTGCTGTTGTTGAGCGGAGGTCTCCGCTCCATTGGCTGTTTCGTTTGCCATTGTGAGTATTTCCGGTAACGACGCCACATCGAAAACGCGATCTAGCACTCGAGCAACAGAAACACGATATTGTGACCAGATTCCAAGGGAGAGGAAACGGAAAAATTGCATGAGAAATGTGGACACAATGTACTTGTAGGAGAAATTCAGAGGTGGACCAGGGAAAAGGCTGCCCTTGCGCGCCGACCCGGAAAGTTTGCCATCTCCATAGCCAACGTAAAGCTCGTAATAGGGCGAGAGGTGCGATTCATAATGCTTGGCCAGATTTCCTGGATCCGTAGGATGGTGGTCTGTCATGTCTTGCGATATAAGAAAGGAGCTACATTTGACACATTCCAGTGGTTAAAAGCGAACGAACTTCAGCGGCGCACCGCATTTAATAATTACATAAGCTATGGTTCTTAAATTGCTCGAGCTCATAAGGCACGTACCCTTAGCTCGTCTCTCTACTTACCTAGGGTTGTCGCTGGATTGTTGCTGTTCCCTATGGAACCGTGCTGCGGGTTCATGGCGTTTTTTGATGCACGTCTTAATTTTAACCAGTGAGATGCGCACCAATCTTGAATCGACAAGTCACAGCTGTTCCGACCAACCCAACTTTTTTTTTCTGCACGAAAGCATGATGGTCGTGCTCGCTTCGACATGCTTTCTAGACCCACCGATTGGAGGTATCATAAATTTCAATAATCATCTATCAACGTCGTTACAATGCTAAGTATTGGCGGCAATTACTCGATGCGACAACGGTCGCACCTCCTACGCAGATGCCTTCTCATTATCAAGGGCCATGAGGCTGTTGCAGTTCCTACAATATGCTTGAGCCGGCGAAGGATTCGTGGTGGCTTCTTGCCTGGGTAAGTAAGCATATATGATCGCAATGACGGGGAGTCCAATAGTGAGGAGCGGAAAAATCTGCAACACATTTACGCATTCGTTAGAAATTTTATAACAATAAAAAAAATCGGAGGCCTCACCTGCTCAAAGTTAAAAGCGTGGCTGTTATGAATAAGGAAATTTCTCCGAATAGTCTGCTCAACGGTAACCACAATGTAAAGCCAACGGGCTAAAAAGAAAGTGCCCCAAAAGGTCAGTACGAAATAATCCCCTGCACGTCGGGGACTATTCCTTAGTTCATCGTATCCAGCTGTCGCCCTATTGCTTCGATTCAGGATGCTTCGAGCAACCTGAGCAACAACAGTCGCCAGCATGAAGGCCAAAAGCACTTTTGAAGTGAATTAGTTAGGCTACAAAAAAAGCGCTGGTCATACGCACCGAGAGGAGCTACACGCCCCGAACCGGTTGTCGAAAAGGCGTGCCCGAAGAAGATCAACTGCGTCGCTGGGTTACACTCTGGCTGACTTCCAAAGGTATGTGCATGAGACCAAACATAGATCGCCAGCGCCAGGATTAAAATACTCTGGAGAACCAAAAATGGTGTATATCTCCAGTGAACCTTCTGCCCCTGTGATGCTCTGATAATCAAGACAGTAGAGGCCGAAGTAAGGTGGAGAATGAGCAGATAGGATATGAGAATTGCAGTGTACAACGAAAGATTGTGTATGGATGCTTGAACGATTGACGAGACAAGGAGAGCCAAATTGGCGAGCATTAGGATCCAGAAGGTTCCTAAACACCCATTGTCAAGAAATTATTTGGTCCGGCGACGTATGCTTACCGTCGATGTCCGCTCTCGGAAGCAATGCGGCAACGACTGCGATGTTAGCGCATAAGCGAGGTATGTCGCCGTAAACGATTAATTATCTCACCGGCGAGGAAACTCGTCGCATAGAAAGAAATCCGGATACCTGCCCCAATCATGAGCGACAGTAGAAACTGGCCGAAACAAATGATTCACCGAGACCAGCGATTTCCGAATTTTCTCTGATGCCTGAGCAAACCAACAAAGACTTGCCTGACTGCTCGGACGAGGACCCGGGGGAAGGATTAGTAGTTGATGTGGGCGACGGCGTCGGTAGAGAAACAAATATTGAGGATGAAGTTTGAGCTACCGGAGTTGGCAAACTTGACGACGATGACGTCGACGTGAAAGTCGGGATCGAAGTCTGGGGTGGATACGAAAAAGTGGTTGTGGTCCAGCGAGGAGCGAGAACAAGCGGTTGAGTTAAGGAAGGGGAATATAGTGGAGATAGAGCCACGGCCATCTTCAGGAGTAGGTGTCGGGGGCTTGTTGTCTCGAGGGCTCGGGATAGACTAGCCAAATATTTAACGAGGTCCTCCGATATGTAACACCCCAACTACGGAGTCACGATTTGAGGACATGTACACGTGGTTAACGGAAGAAACTTCAAGTGCACGTCGAGGAGGCATGTTGACTCGGTTATTTGATTTCATATCAAGTCTACAATCTATGTTGCGCGAGGACGGCGCAAGGTGGTAATCGTGAGGCAGCGTTTAACAGAGCTCAAACAGGAAGCGTAAATGAGGCAGAATGTGGTTTGAAAGTGATGAAGACCCCAGAAGCGCTGGTGTGTCGGCGGACAAGAGAAACCTTTGAGATTTTGGAGGCAGTCGCGTGTAAAGGTCACGGTTCTGATTTGGTTCTGATTTGCCTTGAGGCCAACACGAAACGTGTTTGGCTATGGCAGCTAGCAGAAACAATGCAATCACGTTTTTCTGTCCCTCAGCCGCATGGATTTCAGACAGAAGCAGGGCCATCTTTTGATACACAAAACCGCTGTTATAAAGTGGGGGTGGGCTCAAACTGAAACTCCAAAAATCACCAACGATGCCATCCCGACTTCCGAGTAGAAAACACGATAATTAAATATGGAGAGTCGAATTGAAAGCCTGAGTTAGGCCTTCAGGCGTTTTTTTTTTCTGACTCCAAAATATTCTTTAAGAGCGAGATATGAAGCTTGTGAAGGGCAGTTCTTGACCTATTGGCTCGGCGGCACCCAGGCTCTTAAATTTCAAACCCTAATAAATTTATAACGACCCTAGATTCTATTGGGCACAAAAAGATCTATAAAAATGAGTAATATACTGAATCCGTGTGGCATGTGGTCATGAATTTTTGAAATATGAAGAAGGTAGGCTCTAGGGACCAAGCGATTTAAGGAACTTTCCATATATATATGGCGTACGCCCAGTGCGTTTTTTTTTCTCCGTTCGGAATTGGAAGGAGGGACCGCCTATACATCTCGTCGAATCTCAAACCCCAATACCGGCCGACTCGAAAAGAAAATACTCACCCAGTCGGGTCCGGAGGGAATTTTCCTTCATGCTGGGACTTGCAAAAGAAACAAAACAACGACGTAGAAGAGTCCGAGTCGGCGGTGCGTAGAATGGGGATGCGAGCGCACAAAGCCGCCTGCAGCCCACACGCATGATCCCAATATTGAGAGTCAGTACATACATACCTGACGCAACGCGTTCAATTGTCCATTCTCCCTTCCCCCCGAATTGTTCGTAGCTGTCTCTGAGATAAATTCGATGTAGGGCAAATTGTGTCGAGTCAGCGGCGCTTAGCCTTGAGCTTCATAGATTTAAGACTTACATTACGTACTCCATTGGTCCTTGGATATTATCACCTCAGCTCCACGCAGCCGCCAGAAAAAGGTTTGAAATGGGCCCACAAACGGAGCGTAACGAGCATGCGCCTGTCGAGAGATCTAGAAGTTCCGTCGTAAGCCCATCTCGAAAAAAAAATAATCGAGGGTGTGATGTCAATGATCCAGGGAGGACGTGTGCGTGGGTGAGTGGAGTCGGGAGTTGGGCATCTTTTGAGCCGGTATTATAAGTCTCCACCATCTAGAGGAAGCGAGGCTTGTGATTTAGTTTCTATTAAATCATAGTGAGTCTATATAGTACTTACGGTGATCAAGAATTTTTTGGAAGAACGCGTGCGTCATGATCAGATTGCGTTGGGTTTACTGGTACCGTTTGGGTTTTGTTCTTTGACTCGGAGTGCGCGAAAAACGGGGACGGAGGTATTTATTCATCCGGCGGTAGCCCGCGCGGAGGAAACCCTGGTTGGGGTATATATTTTGCGATGCTTGTACTTTGGAGGAGGAAGAGCTAGTACCTCTTTCTAGAACGCTGTCGATACAATATTTCTTTTCCGACCACGATCGTCTGTTCAAGACAATTATGCGATCTATCGCAGTCACCACATTGTAGAAAATTCATTTTGTGCTTCCATAATCCACAATCGCATGGGCACAATTTGCAGGAAGGGTGTTGGGCGGTGATTGCCTCAAAAACGTAGTGATAGAGTGGGCCATGGAGGGTTTGTTCCCAAACAGCGGCGCCCCGGGGATCAAGCGATTTAGAAGGAACTTTCCGCATATATATGGCGTATGCCCAGTGCTTTTTTTTTTTCTCCGTTCGGAATTGGAAGGCCAGACCATGAGTTGGTCCATCGGAATGTTGAAATGGTAATGTGGGAGAGTACTATACATCTCAAAACGCCAATACCGACGCGGAAAGAACATACTCACCCAGCTGGATATGATGAGGAACTTTCCGTCGACTAGCACCCAGGTTTTTTGTCGCTTAGCTGAAACCTGCAAGAAAAAAAGAAAACGACATAGAAGACTCCGAGTCGGCCGTGCGTTGAATGGGGATGCGCGCGCACAAACCCGCAAGCCCACACGCATGATCCCAATATTGAGAGTATGCACATACCTGACGCAATTGTCCATTCTCCAATGTAGCTGTCCCTATAGTAAATTCGATTTACTAGGTCAAATTATACCACACGTCAAATCAAGTTAGCGCTTGGCCTTGAGCGCTGAGCTTCATAAATTCAAACTTACATTAATTAGTCCTTGGAATTTATCACCTCAGCTCCACGCGGTACCGAGAAGTTCCATCGAAAACCCACTCGAAAGAAGAAAAAATCGAGGGGTGTGATGCCAATCCCAAAGTTCTGCCAACCGTTTCAGGCGTGCGTGTGTGTGGGTGGAGTCGGGACTTGGGCATCTTTTTCGCCGGCATTATATGTGTACGATGGTGATGGTGGATATCTAGAAGAAGCGCTAGGAAGCGAGGCTTGTGATTTAGCTTCTATTAAATAAATCATAGTGAGTCTCTAAGCACTTACGGTGATCAAGAATTTTGCAAGGACACGTATCATGATCAGATTGCGTTGGGTTTACTGGTACCGTTTGAGTTTTGAGTGAAGGACGGACAGCTGAATGGGACGGAGGTATTTGTTCATCCGGCGGTAGCCCGCGCGGAGGAAAACCTGCATGGCGAACGTATTTCGCGACGCTTGGACTCTGGAGGAGGAAGCCATACCTCTCGATCTTTCTAGAACGTTGTCGATATAATTTTTTATTCGACCGCGATCGTCTGTTCAAGACAATTATGCGATCTACCGCAGTCATCACCATATTGTAAGAAATATTTCATTTTGCGCTTCCATATTCCACAATCGCATGGACGTGAGAAGACATTATTCTGCGGTGGGCCCTGGATTAACGTTCGCGGCATGGGTGTTGAGCGCAGATTGCCGCGTAGTGATAGTTTGTTCCAAGACAGCGGTGCTGGATTGTCTTAAATTTTTGACGTGCGGACTTCCTTCCTAGTACCTACAGTACGTGTGCACGGCAAGTAAGTTTAGAATCGTTCCTCACATGTGATAGTTCGAGGGTGACTGCGCTTTCGTTGGACAACCGGCCGTGGTGCACAGTGATTGAGATATTTTCTCCTTGGGGAGAGCTTGAAGGTTGTTGATTAAATCAATTAAACGTCAATTTCGCCTTGGAAAAGAGAGAGATGGTGGGCCAGCAACAAACAGATGGATGGATGTTGAGTAGGCAAGTGCACAGACTTCTAACCATGGATACTTGCAAATAGGTTGCTTCAAATTCGAATTGAAAGCCACGTTCCAGCAACGATCGCCGCCACGACGATGACAACGATGATCCAATAAGTTTTTAAATTAGCGGTGGATCTGGGATGGGATGATCGACGCTTGGCTCGATCGTGTTCCCTGGCCACGCGTATCGCGTAGCCTGGCAGGGATTGACAGATTTTGAAATGAGGGTTGGGGTGTTGGGCAGCTCTGTGGTAGCTGTGACGACTATGGTGATTGTTTTGGATGGATTTGCAAAAATAATGGCTGGATGTTGACAGTTCTAATGGGGTATCCGCGTGTGGTGGTGGTGTTAAGTCGGAACGGGTATCTGGACGCCACCAGCGACGATGGGGTGTTGTGAAGGATACACGCGCATGTGGACGGAAGGGCGCGGGTGTCCTAATTAGGGAAGGTAGCACCGCCATCACGTCGGAGGATAATCACATGGGCGGTTGCAAGTTGCTTAGATTATATCTATCTACGCTCGATATTAGAACGACCGAAATCCACAAGCTGGCCATCGCTGCATCGCTGGCAATCACAGGGCTTCTTCCTCAACCACCATCTCAGAATGGAGTCTCTTCTCTCCCCGTCGGAATCACACGCTTTCCAGTCTTTCCTCTCCTCGATTGACTACAACGACCAAGCATCAACATCACCGCCAGAATGGGGCGGCGGAGGCGTCTATGCGCTTCATCACCAATACCGCGACGATGACATTTTGGTGGACAATGTACCCCAGGCTCAAGGAAGCGAAGCTTTGGCGAAAGCCACAAAGGATCTGATGTCGCTAGACTCGGATCGGTGGAACATGTCGCATTCTCAACACGATTACAACCAGCAGCATCAGGCGTACGACTCCAATGGGCAGTACCAACATCACCACCAACAGCAGCTACACCAGCATCAGCTGCAACAGCCTCACAGAGCTTCTTACTCGTCCTCTTCGCGCGACTCCTTCCCATTTCTGCACACAAAGAACCAGCAGCTGCGTCAACAACCATCATCTCAGCTATGGCCCAACACCCAGCACCAGCAGCAAGACCCACACAGCCACCACCACCCGCAACACATCTCCATCCCTCACCAACTCACCATCCCCACCCTCCCATCCCACCTACTAACCCCCACCGCATCCTCTTCCTCTTCCGGAGGCACTCCAATCTCCCCACACAACATGTTTGCATACCCACCTTCCAACCACCACCATCTCCCCGGCCAACCCATGTCCGCGCCATCCACATCCACACTATCCAAACGCACACCCATACAACACTCACTCTCTTCCAGAGGAAGCACAAGCAGCGCAGCAGCATCCACATCATCAACAACAACCACGAACCCCAAACGACCCAGAACCTCACCTCCCTACGTGCGTAACCCCCACAACGGTCACAACAACGGCCTACCCAAACAAACCCTCCTCTCGCCATCCCAGAAAAAAGCCAACCACATCCAATCTGAACAAAAGCGCCGCGCGAATATCCGCCGTGGGTACGAGGCGCTTTGTGAGACTGTGCCTGCTTTACGCGAGGCTATAAGGGAGGAAGAAGAGGCGGACGCGGAGGCGAGAGGAGGGGGTGGGGGTGGGAATGGAGAGGGTAATGGGAAGGGGAAGGGTGCTGCTTCTAAGGGGAAGAAAGGGAAGAAAGGGAAGGGAGGTGGGGAAGGGGAGGAGAAGGGGGAGAAGGATAAGATTGATGGACGGGCTGGGCCGAGGAGTGAGAATGTCGTTTTGTCGAAGAGTGGGTTTCATTTCATTTCGTTTGGCCTTTTGCTTCTTTGATCCTAATCTTACTGATATCTTGTATTTTTGTAGCGATTGATTACATGCAGGATTTACTCGCGGAGCGGTCTGCGCTTTTGGGAAGGCTGCATCGTGCGAGGGCGTCACTTCCACCGGGACATCCGGCGCTTGTGCCTTTATCGCCTGATCCTGCGTGGGAGAGGGAGTGGAAGGGTGGGGAGGGGAGGTTGGGTGATGAGGAGGTTGAGGAGGAGGAGGAGGAAGAGGAGAAGAGGGGGAGTGGGGAGGAGGATGGGAGTTCGTAGCGCCCCGACCAATAACGAACGCCTCACGACTTGCTTTGAAGCTTCGAAAAACCTGCACCACGTTTGCTCGCTCGCTGAAATTGAGCGTTCGTGGCTGCACGATTCCATCCATCCAGTACTAACGGCCCCGCACGCACATACTACTATTACTACTATATAATGTTTATACGCCTTTCTTTTTACTAGTACAGCCAACGCCGAACATTTTGCCAGTTGCAATTGATATTTCCGAGGGGTTTGTAGGTTATTAATGTTGTATACCTATTCTTACATATATATGTCTATTGCGATTGAACGTAGGTGTAGGAAGTTGGTTTGGGGAATAATCAATAGAGGAGAGTTGTGAGATTCTTGAATGATGAACGTACTTCGCGGCGGATGAATAGGGACCGCGGAAAACGCGCTAAACGTCGTATCTCAGCCTAGCCTGAGATAGTCAGCTGCACGTTGGGCTCATCAGCCCTACTCAAGTTTCTCTGCCGAGCCTCGATGTGGCGAGTCCGAGTGTAAGATTATAGATAGGGGCTTTGTTTGGTAAAGACGCGTCGAAATAAACAAAGCTTCTCTTACTACCCCCTTTCACGAGACAATCAAACGAGGTGAACTCCCTACCATACTTCCTCCCGGGGGGTATGGTAAACTGAGGAGAAAAACATGTGGGTGTTGGTTTTGTTAAATCTCGAGCGTCAAAACCACGAAAAATTCGGGAGATCATGATTGTCCTCCGAAAGTCCTGGCTACTCATACTCATACTCAAATTCAACCTGTCGCGGAGTCCGC
This sequence comes from Laccaria bicolor S238N-H82, assembly GCF_000143565.1. Lineage (NCBI taxonomy): Eukaryota > Fungi > Basidiomycota > Agaricomycetes > Agaricales > Hydnangiaceae > Laccaria > Laccaria bicolor. Next base: position 599,963 of record NW_001889879.1, read on the forward strand.
CTTTCCTCTTTGCTTGGATCCAGCGACAAGACCAGATCAGTTATTTCAACGAGAGGCTGACGCTTACCAGCGGCAGCGGTCACCTCAAGGTCACTTTGCTTGCTGACAATGATTCGGTTCCTGCTGGTCCCTGACAATAGCACTCGGTGCTACTTGCACTACTTGGCGACAAGACCATGGCCAGGCCCAGTTATTTCAACTCATGAGCGAGGGAACGAATTTCAAAATCGACTTTTAGGTGCTTAACTCCATTCATCGCCGATCCCTGTGGAATGGATTGTGCCATTGTGGTCAGCTCTTACCACTTAGGAATGGAGGCGTTACTTGGAAGTTGGAATTGATCACACTACCGGGCTATCGATCATCGCTTGCATTCGATCGTTTGGAGTCGGACCTGACCATGCTTCTCTACTTGGCTTCACCATGGACTGGGACCTTTCCTAACACATACGATTGCGGAGGTGAGGAGCGAAGCTCCGAGCTGACGAGCAAGGCGTTCTAGAGACTTTGGACGATTATGGCCGCGACGTAGACCAACGTTTCGTCTGTTAAAGAGACTCATCAGGCGGCGGGGTGGTCTTTTACCACCAAGAAGAACATTACGTAACTATCCCAGAATCACGGGATCACGTGTGTGCGCCCTCAGAGTTGCGGAATCCGCGATGGAACTCGACGCGTTTAGTTCACTCTCGAGGCCCTTTTGATTTCTAACCCCTCAATGGTAGAGTACTAGATTGTCTACCATTGCTTGTAGGTTGTTAGAGTGATAGGAAACTGAAATTTATCTTCATTCAATTTATTCTTTGGGTGACTCTGCTGCAGGCAGCTGAAAGGTGATTTAAAAATCACGTATCACCGGTATCAAATGCATAGAATGAAGTGGAATAAAATTTCCGTCTCTCAAAAGGGAATGACTGATGGTGAAACCAGATTTTTATTATCAAAAATCGAATTTTTTACATCTACTCGAGGGAGCAGCTGCATACGGTGGTCCCGCAGGGACCGCCGGCAGCTGGTTCGAGAGTAGGTGTAAAAAAACGGGTTCAAACGGTCATTGCTTGTTCAGCTTGGTAAGCCTCGATCGTCTCACAGTTGATTTTATTCAATCGGTCATTCAAAGCCTCTGGTTTTTTAAAGGATGCAAGGAAGCAGTCATCGGGTTTTCCAAGCCCAGTTTCCTCCCAAGCATCACACAGAGTTTTCCATATGGGACCGAATTCTACAGAGTCCCACAGTGGATTGTGAATGAGTTTCAGGACATATAGCCGGCCCTTGTTCTCCCATTCAGGTATGGGAGTACGAGGGGTGAGTGCTTTTGGGCGCTCGTCGGCATATGACACACCTGAAAAGACTGACCGAAGCCATCTCCCTGGGTATCCTTGAGCTCGTAAACGAGATGAGAACATCTTGACTATCTTTTTGAAGTCCTCTTCTTGAGAAGATAGTCTGACATAGCGAATGAGTTCGCCTTTCACCCAAGACCTTTTGGATGCGTCAGAGTGGCAAGATTTCCAGGGAATATAAAGATAGGCATTCAGGGCCTTCTGGAAGACGCGCGTTACTATAGCAGGTTTGGTAGACTGGTATAGTACTCCAGGAGCAACCTCCAGGGAGACACTGACATCCAGAAACGGCAGTTTGTACCGTGATTGGGTCCATTCCATCTTCATATTGGGGTGTAGTTCCCCGAAACGCTTTTGGAATTTTTGCACGTCCTCCAGGTTTCCTTCAATGATGGCAAAGGTGTCATCAATGAAGCGACCATAATAGAGTAGTATATGGCGAAATTCTTTTAGCGCTGGACCTTCATACCCGGCTAGGAAGAGGTTCGCATAGTCAGGTGCAAGTGAAGTGCCCATCGCAGTACCAATTACCTGGCGGAAGGTTTTGCCCGAAAAGGCTACGTAGTTGAACTGCAGAACCATTCTCATTAGGAGAATTGTAAGCTCATCGAGGGATTTAATCTCAAGTTCAACAGCCTCTTCCAGTGTCATGAAGAACATTGGAGAGACCCCTAGTATTGATGCGATCTTGCAAATGCCATCCTCAATTGGTATATTGGGGTACATTGCGACAACATCACCAGATACAAGCCAGACTTCTTTTCCAGTGGGCATTTTGACATCAAGGATTTGACGGCAGAATGTCTTTGAATCTGGGAGGATCCAAGGAAACTGGGGTAGGAGGGGCTTTAAGCGAAAATCCACCCAAGCAGACGCATTTGCCAACAATGTGCCAAAAGTTGGGACAATTGGTCGTGCAGTAATTAATGGGAATTTGTGGATCTTTGGTATCACTTTTAGAACTGGGACCTTTGTGACATGGTTCATGATAGGATCAAGCAGCCATGTGAGTTGTTGTCGGGTAAGGAGGTTGGATGCCTTCTTAACAATTGTCTCAAGAGACGTGGACAGCAACTCATGGTCCGGTTCTTCCTCAATATATGAGGGGTTGAGAAGGAGTTTGAGACCATTCTCTTGATACCAGTCAGCAGTAACAAGGCAGAGCCCAAGATTCTTGTCGGATGGAAGGGCAATGACCCTTTCCTCTTTGAGAATTTTTAAGAGCTTATCGAGTTCTTTTTGGCTGATATTTGGGCGAACGTGAAGTGTTTGGCGGTCAAGCACTTGTACTTCAAGCAGTTCACGGGCCCGTTGGAGAGCAAGTTCGACGTGGAGGAGCATTTTCGGTGCTTCTGCCTCAGGATTCGGGATGTGGAACTTTGCTACATAGCGTGGTTGTCCCTTGTCAAGGTCAGGGTTAAGTCCTTGTATAATGGCTAGGTTTCGCAATTTGCAGGCCTTTTCCGAAAGTCTTAACCGTTGCTCAAAGTCGTCAAATGCAAAGCTAACTGATTTGACTGAGGTAATTTGGGGCCTCGGTACAAATTTGGAGTTCAGCGCCAGCATTTTGACTTGTTCATAGCTCAATTTCACACTGGTCATGTTATGGAATGTATGGTTTGTGATTCACGTATCATAGAATAACGGGGAGATGCGTGCAGTAACGAATCGGCTTTGTAGAGTTAAAGGTGCAGAAAAGAATATGGGGGGGTAGGTCTCAGGCTTTAGGCGATGAAATTTGATCCCGGGCAGGGGTGTCCATGTAGTGATGAGGTGGGGAATTGGGGGAGGTGTGTGCGAAGCGTCTAGTCGGTGTCGTTTGACTCCGAGGGTTTCGACTTCTTCGATTTCGGCTTCCCTCCCTGCTCTCCTGTGGATGCCTCCTTTTCTTTTCCTTTTCCTTTTCTGTTTCCTCTCCCTTGCGGCTCCTTGTCCTTTTTCTTCGACGCCGGGGCTTTCGAAGACGACGGCGAAGCGTTCGAGGGTTTGGATGACGACGGGGTCGGATTCGGTTTGTTCTTCTTCTTTTTCTTCTTGTCCGACTCGTCGTCGGGTTCTTCCTTGTTGTTGAGTCGCTTGGACACTACAGCAGGGAACTACACCCCAATATGAAGATGGAATGGACCCAATCACGGTACAAACTGCCGTTTCTGGATGTCAGTGTCTCCCTGGAGGTTGCTCCTGGAGTACTATACCAGTCTACCAAACCTGCTATAGTAACGCGCGTCTTCCAGAAGGCCCTGAATGCCTATCTTTATATTCCCTGGAAATCTTGCCACTCTGACGCATCCAAAAGGTCTTGGGTGAAAGGCGAACTCATTCGCTATGTCAGACTATCTTCTCAAGAAGAGGACTTCAAAAAGATAGTCAAGATGTTCTCATCTCGTTTACGAGCTCAAGGATACCCAGGGAGATGGCTTCGGTCAGTCTTTTCAGGTGTGTCATATGCCGACGAGCGCCCAAAAGCACTCACCCCTCGTACTCCCATACCTGAATGGGAGAACAAGGGCCGGCTATATGTCCTGAAACTCATTCACAATCCACTGTGGGACTCTGTAGAATTCGGTCCCATATGGAAAACTCTGTGTGATGCTTGGGAGGAAACTGGGCTTGGAAAACCCGATGACTGCTTCCTTGCATCCTTTAAAAAACCAGAGGCTTTGAATGACCGATTGAATAAAATCAACTGTGAGACGATCGAGGCTTACCAAGCTGAACAAGCAATGACCGTTTGAACCCGTTTTTTTACACCTACTCTCGAACCAGCTGCCGGCGGTCCCTGCGGGACCACCGTATGCAGCTGCTCCCTCGAGTAGATGTAAAAAATTCGATTTTTGATAATAAAAATCTGGTTTCACCATCAGTCATTCCCTTTTGAGAGACGGAAATTTTATTCCACTTCATTCTATGCATTTGATACCGGTGATACGTGATTTTTAAATCACCTTTCAGCTGCCTGCAGCAGAGTCACCCAAAGAATAAATTGAATGAAGATAAATTTCAGTTTCCTATCACTCTAACAACCTACAAGCAATGGTAGACAATCTAGTACTCTACCATTGAGGGGTTAGAAATCAAAAGGGCCTCGAGAGTGAACTAAACGCGTCGAGTTCCATCGCGGATTCCGCAACTCTGAGGGCGCACACACGTGATCCCGTGATTCTGGGATAGTTACGTAATGTTCTTCTTGGTGGTAAAAGACCACCCCGCCGCCTGATGAGTCTCTTTAACAGACGAAACGTTGGTCTACGTCGCGGCCATAATCGTCCAAAGTCTCTAGAACGCCTTGCTCGTCAGCTCGGAGCTTCGCTCCTCACCTCCTCGTTCGCCTTTTATCGAGGGTGCCGTTCGTCAAGGGAGGCCATCCGCCATTTGTCGAAGGAGGGGGAGGGGGGCATTCTTCGAGGGAGGAGGCCGTTCACCACTTGTCGAGGGAGGGAGGGAGAGGGGGGCCATTTATCGATGGGAGGAGGCCGTTTGTCAATGGGAGGAGCCGTGAGGGGAGGCCACATCCAGCCTCAATGTGGTGGGAGCTTTAGGCTTGGGCTGTATTACCCACTTGGACTCCTTGGACGCTGAGGGACACATCAGCACCTGTTATATGTCAACAGGACATTCACCTATGGCCTTCCTGTGCTACAGTGGGCATCGTACTTAGCACCGAAGTTGCGATAGGCTGGCCAAAATAGGCGAAGAGACGTCAGCGCCATCGTAAGCAATGACTGAGCCGACACCTGAACTAAACGTCGTAACCGTCTGTGGTTGATACAGTTGCTCAACAGCGTCGAGCGGGCAGGTGTTGAAGAGGGCCGTGACCGCGTTTGGCAGAGGTAGGTGTCGTGCGAACTCTGGACAGGCGGACTGGCGGATCGGCGGCAGTTCGGACTCTCGGAATACGGAACATTCTGGAATGCTTGGACTTGATCACGCTAAGCAGAACGGAAGCCCTCGGACGAAACTGGGTCACACTGGTGGCAAACCGATGAGGATGGATTTGTGGTCACAAGACTAATGCTCGATCTCTTTCACGCTAGCGCCACGGTTGAGGATTTGTTCCTTGGAAATGCCTCTACGTTGGATTGCATCGCAGACAATTTGCTTTCCACCCGGTCTTAGGCTTGATCGATGCGATCCGACACCGGATTGGCTTATATGGTGAAGAAGCTGGCTTCCTATGTTTTCAACTATCTATGGCTTGACCATTTTTCCTCTCTCAACGACCTGGTCACCGACTTGCTCCTGTTCAATGAGCTTGCAATTCAAAAAGCCATTCTTAAAATCTTGCATATTTCTATAGCTGGCGATGTCCGATTTCTTGGGACGAACATGTGCATGTCAAATGGAATGACTTTGACAAACTCTGTACGCTTCTTTGGAGCTTACTGCGCCGTTGTTCTAACGCACGCGCATATTTTTTTAAAAGTTTTTCATACAACCAAAGTACCGAAAGGTGCATACAAGGATTGCTTCCGGCCTAATCTTATCACGACCGTAACCGCGCCTTTCGCCCTCCATGAAACGACAGTGAACCGAGAGGAACCCAATGTTAACCATCGTCTCTTGACATCCTTGCGATGTGCTTCTGATGACCTCCACAGATGCAATCATTACGGCCCGTCATGTGCACGTAGATTTAGGAAGGTGTATGCCTCTCTTTGTAGTTTGAAGGCTCCTATCTGGATAGCTTGCGGAGCAATGCGCGTCTTTGTAGCTCATGGTCTCTATCTTCGGTAGATTTGGACTTCAAACCCTGCACCAAGACGTCGAGAACCCACAAACACTGGAGTCAGTGGGCACTGTTCTTGAAGGATAGAGTTTGCAGTTCTCCTTACAAGACGGCGAAATTTTGGCGATTTCCTGACCCTCGACTTGTCTCCGTTCACCACGGCGCCAGTCTTCGATTTATCTTGGCTTTATTTCCATGGTAACACACCTTTGTGCCTACGCATCAACGCTAACGATTTTATGAATGTTCGGATCTGTTCACCTGAATGTATGGCAACAGGGACCAGCCAGCTTCAATATCACGGCTAAGACCGATGTTTGTACACTTGCCGATCATTATGCCGAAATAAATTTACTATTCTATTATATAATATTGATATTGTCCATCAAATATTTCGCAATGTCAATTATCGCGCTCCAAAGCGCCTATCTCGTATCTTCGTTGAAATGAGCTTTTTGATCTACCAAGACCTCCTTCTCTCTGATCTCTCACTGCCCGTTCTGTCACCCCGACAGTGAGAAGGTTCACATCATGTCACATACCTCCGCTAAACACTTGTCAGCTGCGTTCTAGCTCAATGCACCAACAAAGGTGTCCCAGAAGCTCTTCGTGAAAACTTACCGATGTTGAGCGATTGCCCGAGTCACCCGACACCATTCGTGATGGCGAGGACGCTCAACTACAACAATTCCTGGCTCCCTCGCGTTCGGGACGAAGCTGGACTTAGCTTCTCGAACAAGTTTATCAGCCGTTACAAGGCTCTGCATACCGACTTCGCGCGTGAAGCATGATTAGGCCCAACGGCAGGAGGGATGAAAAGTAGAGCCGTACGCAAGACGTGCAGTATGTGGTTTCATTTTGTTCATCTTTTGTTGGCTGATAACTGAGGTGAACGATACTCTACTCTCTTACATGGACAGTGCCAGTCTTAGCACCCTCCTTATTCACCCTGTTTTAGGCTAACCATCAGCCGTAAGTCTGACACTCGTGACTCGATGTTATTATATTGTCTCTGATCTTTCTTTTTATCA